>NC_064821.1:95678408-95981438 GCF_024166365.1 Elephas maximus indicus
AGAATGGGAATTCTAGAACACATCACTGCATTCCTGATAAACCTGTACACAGATCAAGAGACAGTCATTCGAACAGAACAAGCAGATGCTGCACAGCTTAAAATCAGGACAGGTGTGTGCCAGGGTCGTATCCTTTCACTATACTTACTCAATCTGTATACTGAACAAATAATCTGAGAAGCTGGACTATATGAAGAAGAACGTGACATGAGGACTGGAGACGATTCATTAATAACCTGCAATATGCAGATGACACAACCCTGCTTGCTGAAAGTGAAGAGGACTTGAAGCACTTACTGATGAAGATCAAAGACTGCAGTCTTCAATATGGGTTATATCTCAACATAAAGAAAACAAAAATCCTCACAACTGGACCAAAAAGCCGCTTCATGATAAACAGAGAAAAGATTAAAGCTGTCAAGGATTTTATTTTACTTGAATCCACAATCAACACCCATGCAAGCAGAAGTCAAAAAATCAAATGACGTATTGCATCGGGTAAATCTACAGAAAACCTCTTTCAAGTGTTAAAAAGCAAAGATGTCACTCTGAGGACTAAGGTGCGCCTGACCTACACCATGGTAATTTCAATCGTTTTATATATTTGCAAAAGCTGGACAATGAAAAAGGAAGACCAAAGAAGAACTGTTGCATTTTAATTATGGTGTTGGTGAAGAATACAGAACATACCACGGATTGCCAGAAAGATGATCAACTCTGTCTTGGAAGGAGTACAGCCAGAATGCTCCTTAGAAGCGAAGGTGGCAAGACTTCATCTCCTGTACTTTGGACATGTTATCAGGAGGGACCAGTCCCTGAAGAAGGACATCATGCTTGGTAAAGTAGAGGGTCAGTGAAAAAGAGGAAGATCCTTAACAAGTTGGACTGACAGTGGCTGCAACAATGGGCTCAAACATAGCAATGATTTTGAGATGCTGCAGGACAAGGCAGCACTTCGTTCTGTTGTACATGGGGTCACTATGAATTGGAACTGACTCGACGGCACCTAACAAATCAGTAATTCAGGAGGCCCTGGGTGCAAATGATTAAGCAATAGCCTACTAACCAAAAGGTTATTTGAACCTACCCACTGGCTTCCTTGGAAGAAAAGCCTGGAGATCTGCTTCCAAAAGGTCACAGCCATGAAAACCCTATAGAAAGCAGTTCTACCCTGCAACAAATGGGGTTGTCATGAGTCAGAATCTACAGAACAGCAACTGGTTTATCAGTAACTCAATGACAAAACTCTCAAATATGTTCAAACACATCAAGTAATCACATGCGTTCTCCTTTTGATGTCCTTTGTCTAGGGTTCTCTGATCACTTCTAGACTTCTACCACAGTTGTCACCCCGAGACTTCCTTTCACTATCATTCTGTCAACTCCCTTCCCTTCTCATGCTGATTTTTCCGTTTCCCTCTTCGCTCACTTACTACTCCTCCTTGGAAGAGCATATCTACCAGAAGATTTCTAAGAAAGGAAACATGACAGATATCAAAAAAAACAACTACACCCCACTTATGATGCTACCTTTTATCATAACACAGTTGATGAGTAAAATCAGAAAAATTATCTTGACAAAACATAGCCTATTCCCCCTTTCCTTTCTCTTTGGATCCGTCTGCCCACAAGGAAGCAAATTTCATTCTGTTCTCTGTATCCAAGGCTTACAGGTACAAACCACACACAGAGAGGCCTGCAGTTGTTCAGTTTTGCCTGTGCTTGAGTGGGAAAGTCTGCCTATTTCTGGCATTCAGTATTCAAAAAAGCCTCTTTCTCCAAAATGAGCCTCATCAATAATAAATGTAATGCCTAGTTCATATGCTTCCTCTGCCTCTCCCAGTTCGCTTAGAGTTCAGGAAGGGAACCAAACCCGCTGCCATCGGGAAGGGAAAGGAATGGTATTTATTTGACCCTCTGAAGCCCCAATAAAAGGTAAATTTTATGAGATTTTTTACTGAACTGTTCTGTTCTCTATGGAAGTTTTCAGGATATTTTCCTTGGCACAGTGTTACGAAATTTCCCATTCTTCATTCATTTTGCTGGACATTCAGCTGGCTCTTATAATCTGTAAACTCAGATCCCTCAGTTCTGGAACTTATTTCTTGCATTACATCTTTTATAATTTCCTCTCTTCCATCTTCTCTGTTCTTTCTATAGTCCAATTAATTGGACTTAGGAACTCCTGAATTGATCCTCCAATTTTCTTACATGTTCTCTCCAATTTTGCATCTCTTTTTTTGTGTTCCTTCCTAGGTGATTTCCTCAATTTTATCTTCAAACCCTTCCATCATTTTTTGAGGGACTATCATATTCTCATTTCTAAGAACTCTGATTATTCCTTTTATAGGATTTTGTCTCATGGTTATCATCTCTTTTTTCTAAGAACACCAGTAGTTTTTTGGAAATTTTATTCTGCTCCTTGCATTGTTTCCTTCCTGAGTTCCTTTTTTGTGTATGTTTTCTTCTCTTGCTTTCCCATAAATACCTGGTGATTCTTAGTTATCCATTACACTGAAGGGGAGGAGAGATGGGTTTCACTATAGGATGATCAGATGAATTCTAGGCTGTTTCATTTGTCAGCCAAAATGTCAGTATCTACAGGCCTTTTTTTCTTAGGTCATTCAGTTTCTCTAAATAAAAATTCTCTAACCTAGCCTGCTGAGTGTACATCTGGCTGTAAGCATTCTGAGACTTAAGTGGGAAATGGGAGCTGGTGTATACAGAAGGGAGCTCACCACTCAGTAAAACTTCATTCGATTTCTCCGTTTTCAGTACAGTCTCTCCCCTGCTCTCATTTGTCCCTGGTATCCCATGTCCAAAATCTTTCTGGTTCAACCTCTCCAGGGAGGAAATTTCTACACTTCCGCCACAGTGAAATATTCAGTCACCTGGCTACAAAGCATAGGGTAGATATGGGGCTTTAACTGCTCCTGTCAATCCTCCTGTTTTCAGACCCATTACATACCCCTGCCTTCAGAGATGCAAGCTCCCCCCAAATTTCTGAGCATTTCCAAGTCCCACAAATCAAATCTGTGAATTTCTTACTGGCTTCTCTACTGCTATGTTGTATTTCAGCTAGCTCTGCCCTGTTAAATCAGTCAACACTTTTTCTTTTACTTTTCAGTTTCCTATATTTTGACATCTCTCATCTGCTGTCATCTCCTCTTACATTTTCATTGCTTTTGTGAGTCTATACATTATAATTTAACTCTTTCTGGTCATTTTACTGTTTCTATCCAAAAATCATAAATCATAAATTTTGGAGCACTGTATCTATAGTTCAGTGTCAGACATGTATCAGGCAAACAACAGTTACTAAATTATATGCTATATGGGAGTTAAACCTTATCTGTCTTCTTAACCAGTCCCCCCAGTGGCTAGAACAGTGTCTGACTCATAAGAGACAGTCAATAATATATTGAAAAAAACGAATGAATAGTTTGACAACTGTTCAACTTAATAATATAATATTATTACATTATCAGGGTATTTTATTATAAACCATGTGTTCAGCATAAATATGTACTGAATAAGCATACATTCAGAATTTTAGTAAAAGGCATGAAAGCTTGTATAAAAGTATACACATATCTTAAATTTTACACGTCAATCACCTTTTAAAATAGCTTAAAGGTTTAAAAAAATGGCATCCCTTCATATGAGTAAATCAACTGAATTTATATGATCAAAAGCAAGTGGAGCTGTGCCCTCTGTTCTCAAAGCTAATTTACAAATATATAAGATTTCCAAACTAAATGACCTAAATGTTCAGCCAAAGGCTCACCAAAGGTTTTTCGCATTATTTCGAGCCTTTTCTTTCTTTCTTCATCTGATAACCCTTTTGGGCCATTTCACTACGTATTAATTAGAACCCTCACCAGTGATGGTAGAAGGAAATTTAAATTCTGCTTCTTTCGGAAGCAATTTGTTGGCTAAAACAGCCAGACATTATCAATAGTTCCTGTTTTTGTTTTTTAATGACTTCTGTAAACTACAGGGGCTCCCAAATTACTCAAGCCACACTTTCCTCATCTGCATTGTAACTAAATAACCAAAACTGCCTCTGTATTTGAACAGTTCTAGGATACAAGATTTGCTAGAGAACTCTTGATTCTTCCATTATCAAGCAGCAAACAGGTATTTACTTAATGATTTGTGAGTGAGTTCATTTGTTTGTTGGGAGTACCAAGTATATCCCACAGGTCCAAAAACTGTGATATATTACTGTACTGGGAGCTCTGGTGGCACAGGGGTTAAGCACTCAGCTATGAATCCAAAGGTTGGCAGTTAGAACCTTCCAGCCGCTCCATGGGAGAAAGATGTGGCGGTCTGCTTCCATGAAGATTTACAGCCTTGGAAACTCTATGGGGCAGTTCTACCCTGTCCTACAGGGTCACTATGAGTCAAAATTGACTTGATGACAATGGGTTTGGTTTTTGTTTTTGTTCTGGTCCTCAAAGGCTTGGGCTTCAAATACCACATTCATTTTGAAAATTCACAAACTGTATCAGTCGAAACATGCTCAGTGATGCTGAAATAACAACCCCTAAGTTTATTTCCCAATTTATTCAAAGTTCTCTGTGAATTCAGGTGACTAAGGCAGCTGTCCTTCATGTGTTGACTCAGCATCTCGAGCTGCCTTAATCTTTAAGGTTCCTCCTATTATTAGCAAAACAGGAAGAGAAGGACTGGCACTAGTCCTTCCTATACTATGAATTAACACAAAGTGAAATACGGCAGCCTGTGCTCTCAATGCACAGTATCATTTCACTCCAATCCTTTCGGGCAGGGACAGTTTCACAGGCATGTGACCTACACAGGTACGCAAGGTCTCATGCTCAGAAATACCCTATACTTGTCTGTTATGACAACCTTAGGTCCCCAGGTGGAGTAGGCAGTTTGTGATCAGCTGCTAACCTAAAGGCAGTTTGAACTCACCCAGACACACAGCAAAAGAATGGCCTGGCAATCTGCTTCTGTAAGATTACAACCAAAAAAACCATAAGGAGCAGTTCTACTTTGTAACACATGGAGTTGTCATGAGTCAGAATTGACTTGGCAGCAATGGGTTTGTTTGGTTTTTATGGCCATCTTGAAATTCTTAATAATTTTATCTTTGAGCTTACACTTAGTAAGTAAAATCTAATGAGACAATAGAACATCCACATAAGCAGAGAAGATACATGCTATAGGCATGCCCACCATTCCTTACCACCCAGTTCTTACACAGCATTCATGATGGCCCATAAGCAAAGAATTCCAGTAAACCTATAACATGTGGGCGTTCAGCAAGACTCAACAGAAGTATAAGGTGTGTTGTTGCAACTAACTAAAAAGGGGAACTGACAGCCCCAAGAAGACACACTTTCTGTTCAAACCGTAACTTGCTTCAAATAGAGAAGAACAATGATGTTCTAAGAGACATGAATGACTAAGGAACTAAATCTTTTTTTATTTGTGATACTTTCTTGTATTAGACAACCACTTATCCTAAAAATGACGATCCAGAAGGAAAAGAAAAGATAGGGCAACCGATAGTTCATTTTCCTTTCAGTCTTACCTTGCTCATCAGAAAGTCAAAGCTATGAAGTATTTGTAGAATGTACAAATACCAAGCAGGGAAATAAAAACAAATAAGTTTTGTGCAGCATTTCCACTGTTCTGGTAGCATGTAAAACCATGAAATACTAGTGCTTCCACAAAAGATTTAAATACTCTTATATTTCCATTTAAAAGTGGTAGAGGGGAGCCAAGACAGCAGAAAAGACAGACGCTTCCGGCAAGCCCTCCGTACAACAAAGATCCGAAAAAAAACAAGTGAAACAAGTGTATTTATGACAAGCTAGGAGCCCTGAACATCAAAGGCAAGCTTAGAAAATGAACTGAGGGGCAGGGGGAGGAAGAGATGGTTCAGAAGCAGAAAGGGAGCCCTAAGGCACCATTCCCAGGAGAGGCGGCAGCAGGCTGGTACGAGCATTCGGCCAGTTTCCTCAGGGAGAAGCAGCCAGCCACAGAGCCTACTCACACCTCTGGAAACAAAGAATAACGGTGCTCTCGGCAAAAGCTAAGTACCTGGGTATATTTTACCGCTGCACCCCCACCCCACCCAAGGCAGTTTCAGCGGCTGATTTCCCTGGGTCTGAGATAGGCCCTGTTGAGCGCCTAGAGCCAACCTCCAGGCCCTGGAGAAGGAATAAATTCACAACTGGGGGAGAAGATAATTTGCCAGCTCCACTAACCAGGGGGAGCTCAGGACAGAAGCGGCTCCTGTCCAGGCACAAACGGTCTATGGCCTTTGAGTACCTTTCCCCTCTGCATGGACCTGTGTGGGCCTATTTCAGGAGAACAGGCCCTTGCTGGCAGACTCCAACCATTTTAGCTGTGCAGGGGAGAGGTGGGTGTTTGATGTTTGACATTGCTTTGCCTATTAAACAGGGTCTTCACCTACCCACATCAGAGTCCTAAGGACTGGTGGCTCCACTCGGGTCACCCGGCCACCCGCGACAGGGATCCAAGGATAACTGGTGCCTCCCAGTCCTTACAACCAAAAACACTGGGTGCCCATGGTCCGTCTGCAGAACCCACCTGCTGCAACCAGATACCAGTACCTACACCAATCACCCTGCCCCTCTAAGACTATAGGACAGAGCCTGTACCATTTAAAAGTGGGATGACACAACATAAAGATGAATGATAAAATTAATGCCAGTAACTTAATTCTTCTTTACTTAGAAAAATACTGAAGAGCAAATAAAACCACAACTACCAGAAAAATGAACAGATCTGTTTGAATGAACAAACCGAGCACATCAGAAGAGATCTGTCCCTGGAGAAAGACATCGTACTTGGTAAAACAGGATCAGTGAAAAAGAGTGGACCCACAAATGGACTGGATTGACACAGTGGCTGCAACAATGGCTTCAAACATAGCGAGGATTGTGAGGATGGTACATGACCAAGCAGCATTTCATTCTGTTATGCATAAGGTCACCATGAGTCGGAGGTGACTTGGTGGCACCTAATAAGAACAACAATTCATAAGGACATTGTTCCACAGTTTTCTTTTCTTACAGTGTTTTTATCTGGTTTTGGTATCAGGGTAATGCTTACTTCACAGAATGAGTTAGGAAGCATCCCCTCTTCTACTTTTCAGAAGACTGTGAGAAGCACTGAAATTAATTCTTCTTTAAATGTTTGGTAGAATTCACCAATGAAGCCATCTGATCCCAGACTTTTTTTTGTTGGGCAGTTTTTGATTATGGATTCAATCTCCTCATTTGTTATAGGTCTACTGAGATTTTTTATTTCTTCTTGAGTCAAGTTAGGTAGTCTATGTGTTTCTAGGAATTTATTCATTTTATCTAGGTTATCTAATTTGCTGGCAACAACTGTTCACAGTATTCTCTTATAATCTTTTCAGTTGCCTTACATGCATGCAAAAGCTGGTGTTGTTATAAGGTGCCCTCGAGTCAGTTCTGACTCATAGCGACCCTATGCACAACAGAATGAAACACTGCTCCCTCCTACGCTATCCTCAAATGTGAAAACATCTCATATGTGAAAGCTAGACAATGAAAAAGGATGACCAAAGAAGAACCTATGTATCTGAATTGTGGCACTGGCAAAAAATACTGAATATACTATTAAACACCAGGAGAATAAACAAATTATAAGAAATACAACTAGAATACTCCTTATAAGCAAGAATGGCAAGACTTCAGCTTGCTTACTTTGTACATGTCATCAGAAAAGACCAATCACCAGAAAAGGACATCATCTTTGGTAAACTAGAGGTTCAGTGAAAGAGGGAAACCATCAGTGAGGTGGGCTGACACAACAGCCACAACAACGTACCCAAATATACCAAAGGATCATAAAGATGGCACAGAACTGAGCAACATTTCATTCTGTTATACTTAAGTTCACCAAGAATCAGAGCCAACTCAATGGCAACTAACAACAACACAATACTTTTTATTTCTGTAGGATCAATAATAGGAGTCCTGGCAGCACAGGGGTTAACCATTCAGCTTCTGGAAAGGTCAGCAGTTCAAACCCGACATCAGCTCCCTGGGAGAAAAATGTGACACTCTGCTGGGAGAAAGATGTGACACTCTGCTTCCGTAAAGATTCACAGCCTTGGAAACCCTACGGGGCAGTTCTATTCTGTCCTATAGGGTCGCCATGAGGTCAAAAGACCATGGAATGACATACTTCAAGTGCTGAAAGAAAAGAACTATTAACTAAGAATTCTATATGCAGCAAACTGCCCTTCAAAAATGAGGGTGAAATTAAAGACATTCTCAGATAAACAAACTGAGGGAGTTTGTTACCAGGAGATCTGCCCTACAAGACTTGCTAATGGGAATCTTTCAGATTAGAGTGAAAGGATACTAGACAGTAGCTTGAAGCCATACAAAGGGGAAAAAGATTTACAGAAAAGGTAATTTCATGGGTAAATATAAAGGCTAGTTTTATGGTATTTTTGGTTTGTAACCTTACTTTAATCCTTCAGGCATTCCCCAGACAGGTTAGAACAGACATACACAATAATTTGAGAATAAAGTCTACTCTGATCCTTCTAGAGCCAGAGACCAGGTTCCTTCTTTGAGAGTGCAGGCCACTGCCACTTTAAGACGGCCATACTTGGGGAGGCAAGGGGGAAGGATGGGGCACAGTCAAGTAGAAAACCAAAGCTTTCCTACCATTTAGACAGCACTTTTTTCTTGATTCAGTGTTCACTTAGTTCCTGTAACTCTTTATCTGGCTTCCAGAATTCTAAAAAAGTTGATTCTGCCAGTTTCTGCTTGGTTTTGTTGTTATGTTTTGGTTTTGAGGAGCGGTTTTTTTGTTTTGTTTCGGGGTTTTTTGGTATTTTTGAGAGGGTTCAGGAGTATGCTGCTGATCATACAACCATCTTGCTCCAGACTCCTCTTACATTTTCATTTTGCACCGGGTCCTGCAAATTACATAGCTGGCCCCGCATTTGTTCAGGTAAACAAATACAAATCTGAAATGAATGTTAAACATTATTTGTGAACATTCATACATAAAGAGCCGAGTTAAATGCTAGGGATACAAAAATAAACAAGGGGCCTTAACAGGGGAGACAGTCATATAAATATATAATGACAATATTATGTGGCACATACTATGAAAACCTAGGGGAAAGAGTCTTAAGAAAGCCTTCATAATGGAGATAATAGTTGAGCTGAAAAGCAATTTCCTAGTTGAGAGAAGTGAGAAGGAATAGTCCTAATTGATGGACTTTTTATATACTAAACAAATGTGTTTGTAAAACTCTGAGAATTTTTTTAGGACCACAAAATAGCATAAATAACGATAAGGACAGGAGATGAAATAGGGAACGTAGGTCAGTGCCACACTATGAAGCAATTTGCATGCCAAGTTGAGTATAAACTTTAGCAAGGCCACAGATTTATAACCAGAAGAGTAGCACAATTTCTGTTTTAGATTAACTTCTGCAGAACAAGGAAGACACACTGCAGAGGAAAGAGAGGCTGAAGTTCGAGGGAAAAATCAAGAGGCAGTAAAGTAAGAGTAATTAGCGATAATAATAAAAAGCATTATGAGGTTATTTGGGGTCTTATCACAACCAATTTAGTGGGGGGAGGGATGGTTGTGTTAACCCAAGTTAAACAGACTTCTTTCCTGAAGGACCTCTCAGGCTCTTTAGTATGTTAACATGCACAATAAATCACTAAAACAGGGATGTAATCTGCAGCATTTCCCAGGCTGATTTGACTAACGAAGCCTCTTTAGCCAGGACCACCTATTAGTATCTCAAAGAACTGTAAAGAGAGACTGACTTGATTTGTAAACTTTCACTAAAAGCACAATAAAAATTAAAAAAGAAAACCGTAAAGAACACAAAGTTGATAACACCATTCTATGACACAGGAAGTAAACAAACACTAAGAGAGGAAAGCAGAGGGCAGTAGAGGACTTAAGACAGGGGTAAAACAATAGAAAATGTGAAGAACAGGAAAGGAAACTGACTACAACATAGCCACGCTGCATTAAACCTCGCTGCCATCAAATCGATTCCAACTCATTGCAACCCCACAGGACAGAGGAGAACTACCCCATAGGGTTTCCAAGGAACAGCTGGTGGATTCGAACTGCCAACCTTTTGGTTAGCAGCTAAGCTCTTAACCACTCTACCACCAGGGCTCCAGCAGTGGAACTGGTATCTAAAACCCAAAACCAGTACCATGGAGTCGATTCCAACTAATAGTGACCCTACAGGGCAGAGCAGAACTGGCCCACAGGGCTTCCAAGACTATAATCTTTACTGAAGCAGGCTGCCACATCTTTCTGCCAAGGAGTGGATAGTGGGTTGGACCACCAACCTTTCAGTTAGCAGCCAAGCACTTAACTACTGCACCACCAGGGCTCCTCCAGTGGTACTGGTGGTAGTGGCGTTGTTAGGTGCCCTCGAGTCAGTTCCAACTCATAGTGACCCTACGTACAACAAAATGGAACACTGCTGGTCCTGTGCCATCCTCACAATTGTTGTCATGTTTGAGTCCACTGTTGTAGCCACTGTGCCAATCCATCTCATGGAGGATCTTTGTCTTTTACACTGACCCTCTACCAAGTATGATGTCCTTCTCCAGGGAACGATCCCTTCTGATAACATGTCCAAAGTACGTGAGACAAAGCCTTGCCATCCTCCCTTCTAAGAAGCATTCTAGCTGTACTTCTTCCGAGACAGATTTATTCCTTCGTTTGGCAGTCCATGGTATATTCAATATTCTTTACCAATGTCATAATTCAAAGGCATCAATTCTTCTTCAATCTTCCTTATTTGTCGTTCAGGCTTTCTGTACGTATGAGGCAAGGGAAAATACCATGGCTTCGATCAGATGCACCTTAGTCTCAAAGCGAAGTCTTTGCATTTTAACAGTTTTAAAGACTTTTTTGCAGTAGACTTGCCCAATGCAACGCGTCGTTTGATTTCTTGACTGCTGCTTCCATGGGCATTGATAGTGGATGCAAGAAAAGTGAAATCCTTGACAATTTCAACATTTTCTCTGTTTATCATGATGTTGCTTACTGGTTCAGCTGTGAAGACATCTGTTTTCTTTATGTTGAAGTGTAATTCATACTGAAGGCTGCAGTCTTTGATCTTTATCAGTAAGTGCTTCAAGTCCTCTTCAGTTTCAGCAAGCAAGGTTGTGTCACCTGTATTTTGCAGTTTGTTAATAAGGATTCCTCCAATCCTGATGTCATGTTCTTCTTTATACAGTCCAGCTTCTCAGATTATTTGTTCAGTATGCAGACTGAATAAGTATAGTGAAAGTATACAAACCTGATGCACACCTTCCCACATTTTAAATCACACAGTATCTGCCTGTTCTGTTCAAACAACTGCCTCTTGGTCTATGTACAGGTTCCTCATGAGCACAATTAATTGTTCTGCAATTCCCATTTTTCACAATGTTATCCATAATTTGTTATGATCCACACAGTAAAATGCCTTTGCATAGTCAATAAAACACAGGTAAACATCTTTCTGGTATTCCCTGCTTTCAGCCATGATCCATCTGACCTCAGCAATGATATCCCTCATGCCACGACTTCTTCTGAATCCAGCTTGAATTTCCGGCAGTTCTCTGCTGACGTACTGCTGCAACCATTCTTTAATTCAGCAAAATTTTACCTGCGTGTGAAATTAATGATATTTTTCAATAATGTCCACATTCCATCAGATTACCTTTCTTTGGAATGGGCACAAATATGGATTTCTTCTAATCAGTTGGCCAGGTAGCTGTCTTCTAAATTTCTTGGCACAGATGAATGAGCGATTTCAGCGTTCCATCTGTTTGTTGAAACATCTCAATTGGTACTCTGTCAATTCCTGAAGCCTTGTTTTTCACCAACAGCTGCAGTACACCTTCGACTTCTTCCTTCAACACTATCGGTTCTTGATCGTATGCTACCTCATAAAATAGTTGAACATCGGACCCATTCTTTTGGGTACAGTGACTCTGTGTTTTCCTTCCATCTTCTTTTGATGGTTCCTGTGTCATTCGATATCTTGCCCACAGAATCCTTCAATATGGCAACTCAAAATCTGAATTTTTTCTTCAGTTCTTTCAGTTTGAGAAATGCTGAGTGTGTTCTTCACTTTTGAATTTCTAACTCCAGGTCTCTCCACACTTCATTTAATACTCTACTTCGTCTTCTCAAGCCGCCCTTTGAAATCTTCTGTCTAGCTCTTTTACTTCATCATTTCTTCCATTTGCTTTAGCTACTCTATGTTCAAAAGCAAGTTTCAAAGTCTCTTCTGACATCCATTTTGGTCTTTTCTTTCTTTACTGTCTGTTTAATGACCTTTTGCTTTCTTCATGTATGATGTCCTTGATGTCAACCCACAACTCGTCTTGTCGTCTTCGGTCATTAGTGTCCAATGAATCAAATCTATTCTTGAGATGGCTTCTAAATTCAGGTGGGATATTAAGGTACTGATACTGATAGAGAGAGTTAAAGCTAAAAAGAGGCTACACAGATTAGGGATGGATCAGAAGAGTAAAGAAACAAATAAGATGGACATGTTGATATACAGGAGATTTTGATCAGAAGTAGAGCTGTTTGGAACCACATGAGGGGATATGTCAAGGAAAGTAGAGTTGAATATCACTGGAATACAGAAATTAAGAAAAAAAAATAAAGTTGTATTAGGTGCCTGTCTTAGTCCTCTAGTGCTGCCACAACAGAAATACCAAAAGTGGATGGCTTTTAACAAACAAGTTTATTCTCTCAGTTTAAAAGGCTAGAAGTCCAAAGTCAAGGTGACAGCTTTAGGGAAAGGCTTTCTCTCTGTCAGTTCTGAGGAAAGGTCCTTGTTTTCAGTCTTCCCCTGGTCTAGGAGCTTCTCAGCGCAGGGACCCCAGGCCCCAAGGACACACTCGCCTCCTGGTTCTTCATTCTTGTTGGCACAAGGTACCCATGTCTCTCTGCTCACTTCTCTCTTTTTTATCTCAAAAGAGAATGACTCAAGATACAATCTGATCTTGTAGACTGAATCCTCCCTCGTTAACATAACTGCCGCTAATCCCACCTCATTAATATCACAGAGGCAGGACTTACAACGCACAGGAAAATCACATCAGATGAAAAAATGGTGGACAACCACACAACAGTGGGAATCATGGCCTAGCCAAGTTGACACACATTTTTGGGGGACACAATTCAATCCATAACATTCCACCCTTTGGTCCCCAAAAATTCATGTCCTTGCCACATGTAAAACACACTCACCCCCTCATATCATAGCAAAAGTCTTAACTCAACTCCAAGTCCAAAATCCAAAAATTCCTCTTCGTCTATGAAATCTAGAATACAAGTTATCTGCTTCCAAAGTACAATGGTGGAACGAGCACGAGCTAGACATTTCTATTGTAAGTGCGAGGAACAGGAGGGAAAGAAGGGATAACTGGCACCAAGCAAGTCAGGAGAACAAATTACATTAGCTCTCAAGGCTTGAAAATAATCCTCTGTTCTCTGAGACCATTTACGCAATGGCCCTGCCCTCCAGACTTTGGGTACTGGCCACACTCTCCAGATTCTGGATGGAGGCCCTGGGCTTCAGCTGGGCCCTGGGCTTCACCTCCGCCTTCCAGGCCTACTGGCGTGGCATCTCTGCTCCCACGGTTTTGGGCAGCCCCATTCTCCTAGTTCCTCTGAGTGGCAACCTACCCCCTTAGACCCGGCATGGCCTTGTTCTTCTGTCCCTTGAGCATGTGTAAAAAAACAGCTTGGGGGTGGTGTCTAACCTCCTCTAACTCCCCAAGGGGGAAGGAAAACCAAGATCAACAGCCCAAGGCTGATACCCATGAGATGGAGGTCAGACATGCTCCCTCTCTCCATCATCTTTAGCAAATTCTGACACCAACCGTCCCTCCCACAGCACTCTCTACTTCTCTGCTGGGTTTGATAATTCATTGCAACAATGGCCACATAGAACTCACAGACCATACTCATAATTATGGGGTTTATTAGGGAAGTAAAGGTTACAATTCAGGTTGAGGAATGCCAAGGATTCAGTTCTTCCATCAGAACAGCCTCTTCCCAGCTATGTTTACAGGCACGCCTCTCTCTGGCCATAGGCCTCTGTCCAAAGGCACTCAGCTTTCTCCCTCCACGAGCTGGGAAGCCCACCACGCCATCTCCTGCTGATGGGTTTCTGCTACCCTCAGTGTTACATCTGTCTCCTGGTTGCAGAAGCTTCTCAGCACAGGGATCCCAGGTCCAAAGAACATGCTATCTCCTGGCTGTTCTTCCTTGGTGGTGGTGTAATCCTCTGCTTTGGAACTGGCTCTCTTTTATGGCAAAACTTACCAATCCCCTTCCAATCCCCATCTGTACAGTCTTGCCCAATCACCTGGGTAGGAGTTTTAAGACCATGGCCAGAAATGCCACACAAAAGTAATCAACTGCATGCAGCATGGCAGCTCCACCCCCACAGCTTTGGGCAGTGGATTTGGCCCCATCCTGCTGGCACTTGTGAATGGCAGTCCCATGCTCCAGAACCAAGCTGGTGAAGATGTGACTCTATGAAACCTAGGAGGCTGTAGCCCCACCCTTACAAACTCCAGAGGCCGTGACTTCATTCAAAGACTAAGGCAGTTCTACTCCCTGTTTCCTTTGTCTCTTCAGCTTTTGCTTCCAGGTTCCTTGGCCCCTTGGGCCTTGTTGCCCCGGTATGCCCTGCTGAAGCAAGCTTTCCAAAGTTCTTTAGCTACACTGATAAGTGCCTGGAGGCATCCCACTCCGCCAGTAAACTCTGGCCAGAAGACACTCAGCTCTCTTACTGAATAGGTTGGCAAGCCTAGCTCCACCAAAGTTTCTGGAGGTACCCTACTCTGCCAGGAAGGCTCCTGCGCAAAGGCGCTCAGCTCTCTCACTCCATGGGTCAGCTCTCTAGTGCTATTTCACACCAGTCTCCTGGTTCTGCTACTGCCGTTTCTCTGATGCTGCTTCTCGCCATCTATGGCATTTCCAGTGTAACAGCTCTCCTCATTTCCTTATTAAGTCCTCACCTGAACTGTCTTTGATGTCCATAACGCCACCAACAGTCTCTTCAAGGTGATCAAGGCCTTTACTATTACACACTTTAAGCCTCTTCCAGCCTCTATCCATTCACAGTTTCAAAACTGCTCCCACATTTTAGGTAATCTGTTACAGTAGAACCCCACTCTCAGTACGAAATTCCATTCCATCTTAGTCATCTAGTGCTACTGTAACAAAAATACCACAAGTGGATGGCTTTAACAAACAGAAGTTTATTCTCTCATACTTTAGGAGGCTAGAAGTCCAAATTCAGGGTGCCAGCTCTAGGGGAAGGCTTTGTCTCTCTGTCACTTCTGGGGAAAGGTCCTTGCCTTCAATCTTCCCCTGGTCTAGGAGCTTCTCAGTGCAGGGACCCTAGGCCCAAAGCACACACTCCCCTCCTGGTTCTTCAGTCTTGGTGGCAAGAGGTACCCCCTTGTCTCTCTGCTCACTTCTCAAAAGAGGTTAACTCAAAATATAATCTAATCTTGTAGATTTGAGTCCGGCCTCATTAACATAACTGCTGATAATCCCATCTCGTTAATAGCGTAGAGGGTTTACAACACATAAGAAAACCACATCAGATGGCAAAATCGTAGACAATCACATAATACTGGGAATCATGACCTAGCCAAGTTGACACATATTTTGGGGGGACACAATTTGATCCATTAACAGTAACCTTCAGTCTTATCAGTTGAAATGGCCCACATGACGGCAAGAGTTAGACCAAAGTATCAGCGAATACAGGGGACTGACACAGAAGCTGCAATACTGAAATGACAAAGATGGATAAAAAACACAGCAAACAGGGCGTGAATCTTGAAAGAGAAGGAATTTTTAAGGAAGACTGAAGAAGAATAAAATGACATTATCTAGAAAAGCACAGGCCTGATTTCCAGTTTTAAGGAAACAGGTGTAAGGTAGATAAGCTACATCTCCTAAGGATTTAGAATACAGGCAATCCCTGGGTTACGAATGTTCAACTTATGGACAACTCCTGCTTACCCTTTAGTGTTATATAAATTTGCCCTCAGTTTGAAATGGCTGAACCAACTCCTACTGGCAACAAATTCTTCATCACGATCACCTTCATCTGCTGCACGTACAGCTTTTAAATCATTGGAAAGTCTTCAAGACTTTTATTGCACTGAAGTAAGGCTACCTAAGAATCATATACACCTGTTCCATCTTACCTACAAATTCTTAAAAACA
Source organism: Elephas maximus indicus (assembly GCF_024166365.1). NCBI lineage: Eukaryota > Metazoa > Chordata > Mammalia > Proboscidea > Elephantidae > Elephas > Elephas maximus. Next base: position 95,694,705 of record NC_064821.1, read on the forward strand.
CACTCAGGAACGGATCTTGTTTGTAACCGGGGGACTGGCTGTAGTGATTCTCAATCATTTTTTCTGTTCCAACATACTGAGGAACAGAACACGCTTACAACAGAAATAAGGAGGAACACAAAAATGGGGTACAGGGAGGATGAGAATGACTGTACGTGGCCCTCCAAAGTGATTATAAAATGCATCCCTAAGACATATATCCCTCGTGCACAGAAAATCACTGGCTTAAAAGTAGTGCTATCAGAGGGTCAAAAGTTGGCCGAATGGACACAAAAATAGAGGGTGGAAAGGAGTGTGCTGTCTCATTAGGGGGAGAGCAACTACAAGTATACAACAAGATACATATAAATTTTTGTATGAGACCGACTTGATCTGTAAACTTTCACTTAAAGCACAATAAAAAAAAATTTTTTTTTTAAAGTAGTATATGCCCTGACAGGGAGCACAACAGAGAACCCCTGAGGGAGCAGGAGATCAGTGGGATACAGACCCCAAATTCTCATAAAAAGACCAGACTTAATGGTCTGACTGAGACTAGAAGAATCCCAGCGGTCATGGTCCCCAAACCTTCTGTTGGCCCAGGACAGGAACCACTCCTGAAGACAACTCATCAGACATGGAAGGGACTGGACAATGGGTTGGAGAGAGATGCTGATGAAGAGTGAGCTACTTGTATCAGGTGGACACTTGAGACTGTGTTGGCATCTCCTGTCTGGAGGGGTGATGCGAGGGTAGAAAGGGTTAGAAACTGGCAAAACCGTCACAAAAGGAGAGACTGGAAGGAGGGAGCAGGCTGACTCATTAGGGGGAGAGTAAGTGGGAGTACGGAGTAAGGTGTATATAAGTTTATATGTGACAGACTGACTTAATTCGTAAACTTTCACTTAAAGCACAATAAAAATTATTTTAAAAAATGATAAAAAAAAGTAGTATATTCACACAATGGAATATTATGCATCGATAAAGAACAGTGATGAATCTGTGAAACATTTCATAACATGGAGAAACCTGGAAGGCATTATGCTGAGTGAAATTAGTCAGTAGCAAAAGGACAAATACTGTGTAAGACCACTATCATAAGATCTTGAGAAACAGTTTAAACTGAGAAGAACACCCTCTTTTGTGGTTATGAGAGGGAGGAGGGAGGGAGGGTAGGAGAAGGGTATTTACTAAATAGATAGTAGACAAAAACTACTTTGGGTGAAGGGAAGGACAACACTCAACACAGTGGAGGTCAGCGCAGCTGGACTAAACCAAAAGCAAAGAAGTTTCCTGAATAAACTGAATGCTTCGAAGGCCAGTGAAGCAGGGGCAGGGGTTTGGGGACCATGGTTTCAGGGGACATCTAAGTCAACTGGCATAATAAAATCTATTAAGAAAACATTCTGCATCCCACTTTGAAGAGTGGCATCTGGGGTCTTAAATGCTAGCAAGCAGCCATCTAAGATGCATCAATGAGTCTCAACCCACCTGGATCAAAGGAGAATGAAAAACACCAAGAACACAAGATAATAACGAGCCCAAGAGACAGAAAGGGCCACATGAACCAGAGTCTACATCATCCTGAGACCAGAAGAACTAGATGGTGCCCGGCTACAACCAATGACTGCCCTGACAGGGAACACAACAGAGAACCCCTGAGGGAGTAGGAGAACAGTAGGATGCAGACCCCAAATTCTCATAAAAAGACCAGACTTAATGGTCTGACTGAGACTGGAAGGACCCCAGTGATCATGGCCCCCAGACCTTCTGTTGGCCCACTACAGGAACCATCCCCGAAGCCAGCTCGTCAAACATGGACTGGACTGGACAATGGGTTGGAGAGGGAAACTGGTGAGGCATGAGCTACTTGGTTCGGGTGGACACTTGGGACAATGTTGGCATCTCCTGCCTGGAGGGGAGATGGGAGGGTAGAGGAGCTTAGAAGCTGTCAAAATGGTCACGAAAAGAGAGAGTGGAAGGAGGGAGTGGGCTGTCTCATGGGGGGGGGAGTAATTGGCAATATGTAGCAAGTTGCATATAAGTTTTTATGTGAGAGGCTGACTTGAATTAAAAATTTTCACTGAAAGCACAATAAAAATTATTTGAAAAAAAAAAGTAGTGCTATCAGAGAAAGCTTAATTACAAGTTCTAAACACAAAATAACATTTTTTGTCCGTATGATAATCAAACATTTACTAAGTGTTAGGCAGAGTTCAGGACACTGCCACTTAACAATGCCACAAGTTCCTACAAAAAGATCTACTGCTCTTACAAATTTTTCAGGTTAAAAAAAAAATAAAAAGCCATTTTTGAGAATTTAGCATTAGCTCATACTTGCCTAGGAGTCCCTGGGTGGTGCAAACAAAAGGCTGGAGGTTCAAGTCCACCCAGAGATATCACAAAAGTAAGGCCTGGTGATCTACTTCTGAAAAATCACCCACTGAAAACCCTTCGGAGCACAGCTCTACTCTAACATACATGCAGTTACCATGTGTCAGTATCTACTCAATGGCAACTTGTTTTAATATATGTCTAACATGCCCATTATTTATCCTTATACTTCTCTGAAGTTAACACAGTCATGCACTATTTCTGTTTTACATATTAACGAGACATCTGAATTTATGACTTGCCTAAGGGGACAAACATGGAACTGGTGTAGACTATACGAAAGAATCCTTATTTTTGGTCTAATGCTCAGGTAATAGGGAATGTCTTTTAGCTAAATCAGTAGTTGTCTAACTTAATGGTTTCTGGATACGTTTGTACTCTTAAAAATTACTACTGAGGACTCAAAGAGTTTTTGTTTTTGTGGGTATATCTATCGCTATTTGCTTCATCAAACATTAAAACTGAAAGTTTTTAAAACACAAAAATAAACTATTAATTTATTCTATGAGGCATTACCTGGATAGCAAAACCAAACAAAGACATCACAAGAAAGGAAAATTACAGCCTAATATCCCTTATGAAATACAGATGTAAAAATTCTCAAATCTAGCAAATCAAATCCAGCAACAAATACAAAGGATTATACACCAAGTAGGATTTATCCCAGGAATTCAAGGTTGGTTCAACATATAAAACTCAATGTAATATTAAGAGAATAAAAGACAAAATTCACATGAACATCTCAATAGATGCAGAAAAAGTACTTGACAAAAACCAACACCTTTTCATGGTAAAAAAAAAAAAAAACACTCAACAAACCAAGTATAGAAGATCAAGACCAGGACAAGGATGTCTGCCCTCACTTCTATTTATTCAACGTTGTATTGGATGTTCTGGGGCAATTAGGCTAGGAAAAGGAAGTAAGTCATCTAGTTTGGAAAGGAAGTAACACTATTCCTATTCACAAAATTTTACGGAATTCGCAAATAAGTTTGCAGGATATAAGATCAACATACAAAACTGTTTTGTTTCTATATACCAGCAATGAACAATATAAAAATGAAATTAAAAAAACAATTCCATTTATGATAGCACCCAAAAGAATAAAATGCCTAGGAATAAATTTAAATATACAAGTATAATAATTGTACACTGAAAACAACAAAATGTCATTGAAATGAATTAAAGAAGACCTCAACAAACAGAGAGACATCACATAATCATGAATTAGAAGACTTAATATTGTTAAGATGACATATTCCCCAAATTAATCTCCAAATTCAACACAATCCCTTATCAAAAATCCAGCTGCCTTTTTTTGCAGAAATTGACAATTGAACCTAAAATTCATATGGAAACACAAGGGATCTAGAATAGGTAAAAGAATCTTGAAATAGAACAAAGCTGGAGGACTCACATTTCCTCATTTCAAAACTTACTACAAAGCAATAGTAAGTAATCAAGACTGTGTGCTACTGGCATTAAGGACAGACATACAAAACAAGAGAACTGAACTGAGAGTCCAGAAAAAAATCCATACTTTTGTGGTGAATTGATTTTCATTCAATAGGGAAAGAATTGCCCCATCAACAAATGCTGCCAGGACAACTGGATAACCACACTGCAAAATTACAAATATGAACTCCTACCCCACACCACTATAAAAATTAACTCAAAATGGATCACAGACCTAAAGGTAAGATTTTAAACTATAAATTTCTTTTTCTTGATTTTTCTTCTTTCTTTCTTTACTTGTACAGACTTCCCCTGTATTGTGTGTTGTCCTTCCCTTCACCGAAGTTGATCCTTGTCTACTACCTAGTCATTTCCCCTCCTTCCCACTCCCCTCCTCATAACCATCAAAGAATGCTTTTTTCTATGTTTAAAACTCTTCTTGAGTTTTTATAATACCAGTCTCATACAATGCTGAAACAGAAGAACAATGCAGGAGGACTGACACTTTCTGGTTTTAAAATATATTATACAGCTGCAGTAATCAAAATGGCCTGGTACTGCTGTAACAACAGTCGCATAAACCAATGGAACAGAATTGAAGGTTCAGAAATAAACCCAGAAATCTATGGTCAACTGATTTTTGACAAATGTGCTAAGTCTATTCGATGGGGAAAGATGAGTCTCTTCAATACATGGTACTGGGAAAACTGAATTAAAACAAGAAGAAAAACTAAACAGAATCTGTGCCTCACACCACAAACAAAACAAATTCAAAACGGATTAAGGACCTAAAGGTGCAAGCTAAAACCATAAAATTCTTAGAAGAAGAAGCAGGGGCAATGCTGTCAGGCCTAGCTTTCAATAATGGATTATCTAATATAATATCAAAAGCAAAACTAGCAAAAGATAAAATAAATAAATGGACCATATGAAAATTAAAAACTTTTGTTCATCGAAAGACTTTACCAAAAAAGGGAAATGACGAGCTACCTACTGGGAGACTGTCTTTGTAAACCATGCAACCAGTAAGAACCTAATAACCAACAAGAATCTAATAACCAAAATATATATAAACCTCCGACAACAAAGACAACCCAATCATAAAATGAGCAAAGAATCTGAATACATATTTCCCCAAAGAGAACATGGGAATGGCCACCAAACACATGAAAAGATGTTCAGCATCATTAGCCATCCGAGAGATGCAAATCAAAACCACGATGAGGTACCATTTCACTTCTACTAAGATGGCTAAGATAGAAAAAAAAAAAGAGGAGGTGGGGCCAAGATGGCAGAATAGACAGATGCTTCCGGTAAGCACTCTTATAACTAAGACCCAAAAAAAACAGGTGAAATGAGTGTATTTATAAAAACCTAGGAGCCCTGAACATCAGAGGCAAAGTCAGAATACAAACTGAGGGTCAGGGGCAAGAAGACACGGTTCAGAAGCAGAGCGGAGTTATCAGACCTGAATCTCCGGGAGCCCTCAAGTACCATTCCCAGGAGCAGCAGCAGCGGGCTAGTACTAGCATCAGCCCCAGGTTCCTCAGGGAGAAGCAGACAGCCACACAGCCTACTCACACCTCTGGAAACAGAGAAGAACGGTAGTCTCGGCAAAACCTAAGTACCTGCGTATATTTTACAACGTCCCCCACCCCCAAGCCGGCTTCAGCAGCTGTTGATTTCCCTGGGCCTGAGATAGGCCTGCTGATCGCCTACAGCCATCCTCCCGGCTTTGAAGAAGGAATAAATTTGCAATTGGGGGAAAAGATAATTTGCCAGCTCCAGTAACCAGGGAAGCTCAGGACAACAGCAGCTCCTCTCCAGGCATAAACGATCCGTGGACTTTGAGCTGCATGGACCTGTGTGGGCCTATTTCAGGAGAACAGGCCCTTGATGGCAGACTACAACTCTTTCAGCTGTGCAGCAGACACGGGGGTGTTTGATATTTGACATCACATTGCCTATTAAACAGGGTCCTCACTTACAAACAACAGGGGCCTAAGGACTGGTAGCTCCACTCAGGTCACCCAGCAACCTGCAACAGGGATCCAAGGGTTAACTGGTACCTCCCAGTTCTTAACAACCAAAAACAATGGGTGCTCATGGCCCGTCTGCAGAGCCCACCCACCTGTACACTCTAGGGAAGAGGGACACACTTTCCTCAGAGACTCTTGGGGGATGACTCTCAGACCCGTGCCTTGTTCAGAGCATGACCCCCTGCTGCAACCAGATACCGGTACCTACACCAATCACCCCTGCCCCTCTAAGACTGTAGGACAGAACCTGTACCACACACTTGATGATCAACTACCTGGACACCTGAGCTAAATTCATACAAGGAAAGTGAATGGACTCCTAGACTGATAACAGCTCTAGCCATCTGGTGACAGGGCGTCAGAGCTCCAAAGGTGAAAATAGTCATGCCAGTTCACTCGAACAACCCATCTGGGAGTATCAAAACAAAACAAAGCAAGGACTTATGATACAGTAAGCAAACTAACATAAACTAACACACTAACTTATAGATGGCTCAGAGACAACAGTCAATATCAAGTCACATAAAGAAACAGACCATGATCACCTCAACAATATCCCAAAACAAAGAATTAAGGGATCTTCTAGATGAAAGCTCCTTTCTGGAATTACCAGAGGCAGAATGTGAAAGATTAATACACAGAGCCCTTCAAGACATCAGGAAGGAAATGAGGCAATACACAGAACAAGCCAAGGAACACACAAATAAAGGACCCAAAAACCACTGCCGTCAAGTCAATTTCGACTCATAGCTACCCACATATAAAGGAGCTGAAGAAATTGAAAACGTTCTTCAAGAACATAATGAAAAATTTAATAAGCTGGAAAAATCCATAGACAGCAATGAGAAATTCAGAAGATTAACAATGAAATTACAGAATTGGACAACTCAAAAGAAAGTCAGAGGAGCAGAACTGAGCAAGTGGAAAGCAGAATTTGTGAATCTGAAGATAAAGCACTTGGCACCAATATATTTGAAGAAAAATCAGATAAAAGAATTTTTTAAAAAATGAAGAAAACTTAAGAATCATGTGGGACTCTATCGAGAAAACAACCTACAAGTTACTGGAGTATCAGAACAGGGAGGGATAATAGAAAATACAGAGAGAACTGCTGAAGATTTGTTGATAGAAAACTACCCTGGTATCCTGAAAAATGTGAAGATATCTATCCAAGATGCTCAATGAACTCCACATAAGGTAGATATTAAAAGAAAGTCACCAAGACATATTAGAATCAAACTTGTCAAAACCAAAGATAAAGAGAGAATTTTAAGAGCAGCTAGGGATAAAAAAGTTACCTACAAAGGAGAGTCAATAAAACTAAGCCTGGACTACTCCCCAGGAACTATGCAGGCAAGAATGCAATGGGGTGACCTATATAAAGCACTCACAGAAAAAAATTGCCAGCCAAGAATCACATATCCAGCAAAACTGTCTCTCAAATATGATGGTGAAATTAGGATATTTCCAGATAAACAAAAGTTTAGGTAATTCATAAAAACCAAACCAAAACTGCAAGAAATACTAAAGGGAGTTCATTGATTAGAAAATCAGTAATATCAGGTTATCAACCCAAGACTAGAACACTGGATGGAGCAATCAGATGTCAACCCAGAGAGGGAAATCGCAAAAATAAATCAAGAGGGAAAAAAAAAAAAAACAGGAAACAAAGTTATTATGTAAAAGAACACAACACGAAAACAATAAGTAAGAAATGTACTCATAGATCTTTCATATGGAGAGGAAGACAAGGCGATACAAAGAAACATTAGGTTTAAATTTAGAAAAACGGGTAAATATTAAAGTAACCACAAAGGAGACAAACTATCCTACACATCAAAATAAACTACAAGAAAAAATAGAGGCTCAACAGAAACAAAATGAGCAACAATGAATATGAGGAAAAGACAATATATAAACCACTCAGCACAAAAAATTAAGTGGGAAAAAGAAACTGCCAACCACACACATAAAAAGACATCAAAATGACAGCACTAAATTCATACCTATCCATAATTACACTGAATGTAAATGGACTAAATTCACCCATAAAGGGACAGAGAGTGGCAGAATGGATTAAAAAACATGATCTGTCTATATGATGCCTACAAGAGACACACCTTAGACTTAGAGAGACAAACAAACTAAAATTCAAAGGATGGAAAAAAATATATCAAGCAAACAACAATAAAAAAAGAGCAGGAGTGACAATATTCATTTCTGACAGAACAGACTTTAAAGTTAAATCCATCATAAACAATAAGGAAGGACACTACATAATCATTAAACAGACAACATACCAAGGAGATATAACCATATTAAATATTTATGCGTCCAATGACGGGGCTGCAAGGTACATAAAACAAACTCTATCAGAACTGAAAAATGAGATAGACAGCTCCACAATAATAGTAGGAGACTTCAATATACCACTTTAGTGAAGGACAGGACATCCAGAAAGAAGTTCAATAAAGACACGAAAGATCGAAATGCCACAATCAACCAACTCGACCTTATAGACATATACACAACACTCCACCCAAAGCAGCCAGATATACTTTCTTTCCTAGTGCACATGGAACATTCTCCTGAATAGGCCACATATTAGTCATAAAGCAAACCTGAGGAGAATCCAAAACACTGAAATATTACAAAAGCATCTTCTCTGACCATAAGGCCATAAAGGTAGAAATCAATAACAGAAAAAGCAGGGAAAAGAAATCAAACACTTGGAAACTGAACAATACCCTGCTCAAAAAAGACTGGATTATAGAAGACATTAAGGATGGAATAAAGAAATTCACAGAATCCAATGAGAATTAAGACACTTCCCATCTGAACCTTTGGAAAACAGTGAAAGCAGCGTTCAGAGGTCAATTTATATCAATAAATGCACACATCCGAAAACAAAGGGCCAAAATTAAAGAATTATCCCTACAACTTCAACAAATAGAAAAAGAGCAACAAAAGAAACCCTCAGACACCAGGAGAAAGCAAATAATAAAAATTAAAGCAGAATTAAATAAAACAGAAAACAAAAAAAACAATTGAAAGAATTAACAAGACCAAAAGCTGGTTCTTTGAAAAAATTAACAAAATTGATAAACCACTGGCCCAACTGAGAAAAGAAAAACAGGAGAGGAAGCAAATAACCTAAATAAGAAACGAGATGGGCGATATTGCAACAGACCAACTGAAATTAAAAGAGTCGTATCAGATTACTACGAAAAATTGTACTCCAACAAACTTGAAAACCTAGAAGAAATGGATGAATTCCTAGAAACACACTACCTACCTAAACTAACACAAACAGAAGTAGAACAGCTAAACAGACCCACAACAAAAGAAAAGATTGAAAAGGTAATCAAAAAACTCCCAACAAAGAAAAAGTTGTGGCCCGGATGGCTTCACTGCAGAGTTCTACCAAACTTTCAGAGGAGAGTTAACACCACTACTACTAAAGGTACTTCAGAGCACAAAAGAGGATGGAATACTCCCAAACCCATTCTATGAAGCCAGCATATTCCTAATGCCAAAACCAGGTAAAGACACCACAAAAAAAGAAAATTACAGACAAAAATCCTCAACAAAATTTCAGCCAATAAAATTCAACAACATATCAAAAAAAACAATTCACCATGACCAAGTGGGACCTATACCAGGTATGCAGGGATGGTTCAACATTAGAAAAACAATTAATGTAATCCATCACATAAATAAAACAAAAGACAAGAATGACAAGAGTTTATCAATTGATGCAGAAAAGGTATTTCACAAAGTTCAACACCTATTCATGATAAAAATTCTCAGCAAAAAAGAGATAGAAGGAAAATTCCTCAACATAATAAAGGGCATTTATACAAAGCCAACAGCCAACATCATCCTAAATGGAGAGAGTCTAAAAGCATTCCCCTTGAGATCGGGAAACACACAGGATGCCCTTCATCACCACTCTTATCAACATTGTACTGGAGGTCCTAGCCAGAGCAATTAGGCTAGATAAAGAAATAAAAGGCATCCAAATTGGCAAGAAAGAAGTGAAAGTATCTCTAATTGCAGATGACATGATCTTATGCACAGAAAACCCTAAGGAAACCTCCAGAAAACTACTGAAACTAATAGAAGAGTTCATCAGACTATCGGGATACAAGATAAACATACAAAAATCAGTTGAGATTCCTCTACACCAACAAAAAGAACACTGAACAGGAAATCACCAAATCAATACCATTTACAGTACCCCCCCAAAAATAAAATACTGAGGAATAAATCTTATCAGAGATGTAAAAGACTTATATAAATAAAACTACAGAACACTTCTGCAAGAAACCAAGAAAGACCTACATAAGTGGAAAAACATACTTTGCTCATGGATAGGAAGACTTAAGATCGTAAAAATGTCTGTTCTACCAAAAGCAATCTATACATTTAATGTAATTCCGATACAAATTCCAACAGCATTCTTTAATGAGATGGAAAAACAAATCACCAACTTCATATGGAAGGGAAAGAGGCCCTGGATAAGTAAAGCATTACTGAAAAACATGAGCAAAGTGGGAGGCCTCACTCTACCTGATTGCAGACCCTATGATACTGCCACAGGAGTCAAAACAGCCTAGTACTGGTACAACAACAGATACATGGGTCAATGGAACAGAACTGAGAATCCAGATATAAATCATCCACATACGAGCAGTTGATATTTGACAAAGGCCCAAAATCAGTTAAATGGGGAAAAGACAGTCTTTTTAACAAATGATGCTGGCATAACGGATACCCATCTGCAAAAAAATGAAACGACTCATACCTCACATCATGCACAAAAACAAACTCAAAATGGATCAAAGACCTAAATATAAAATTTAAAATGATAAAGATCATGGAAGAAAAAATAGGGACAACGTTAGGAGCCCTAATACATGGCATAAACGGTATATAAAACATTACTAACAATGCAGAAGAGAAACTAGATAACTGGGAGCTCCTAAAAATCAAACACCTATGCTTATGCAAAGACTTCACCAAAAGAGTAAAAAGATTACCTACAGACTGGGAAAAAGTTTTTAGCTATGGCATTTCCGATCAGCGCCCGATCTCTAAAACCTACATGATACTACAAAAACTCAACTACAAAAAGACAAATAACCCAATAAAAAATCGGCTAAAGATATGAACAGACACTTCACTAAAGACGACATTCAGGTAGCTAAGAGATATGTGAGGAAATGCTCAGGGTCATCAGCCATTAGAGAAATGCAAATCAAAACTACAATGAGATTCCATCTCACTCCAACAAGGCTGGCATTAATCCAAAAAACACAAAAGAATAAATGTTGGAGAGGTTGTGGAGAGTCTGAACACTTATACACTGCTGGTGGGAATGTAAAATGGTATAGCCACTTTGGAAATCAATTTGGCACTTCCTTAAAAAGCTAGAAATAGAACTACCATACGATCCAGCAATCCCACTCCTTGGAATATATCCTAGAGAAGTAAGAGCCTTTATACGAACAGATATATGCACGCCCATGTTCACTACAGCACTGTTTACAATAGCGAAAAGATGTAAACAACCAAGGTGCCCCTCAACAGATGAACACATAAATTATGGTGTATTCACACAATGGAATACTATGCATCGATCAAGAACTGTGATGACTCTGTGAAACATTTCATAACGTGGAGAAATCTGGAAGGCACCATGCTCAGTGAAATTAAAATTAGTCAGTTGCAAAAGGACAAATATTGTATAAGACTACTATTATAAGAACTTGAGAAACAGTTTATACAGAGAAGAAAATATTCTTTGATGGCTACAAGGGGGGAGGGAGGGGGGAGGGAGAAGGGTACTCACTGATTAGACAGTAGATAAGAACTACTTTAGATGAAGGGAAAGACAACACACAATACAGGCAATGTCAGCACAACTGGACTAAACCAAAAACAAAGAAGTTTCCTGAATAAACTGAACGCTTCAACAGCCGGCGAAGCAGGGGCGGGGTTTGGGGACCATGGTTTCAGGGGACATCTAAGTCAACTGGCATAATAAAACCTATTAACATTCTGCATCCCACTTTGGACAGTGGCATCTGGGGTCTTAAATGCTAGCAAGCAGCCACCTAACATGCGTCAATTGGTCTCAGCCCACCTGGACCAAAGGAGAATGAAGAACACCAAGGACTCAAGGTAACTAGGAGCCCAAGAGATAGAAAGGGCCACATAAACCAGAGACTATATCAACCTGAGTCCAGAAGAACTAGATGGTGCCAGGCTACAGTCGATGACTGCCCTGACAGGGAACACAACAGAGAACCCCCGAGGGAGCGGCAAAGTAGTGGGATGCAGACCCCAAAGTCTAGTAAAAAGACCAGACTTAATGGTCTGACTGAGACTACAAGGACCCTGGTGGTCACAGCCCCCAGACCTTCTATTAGCCCAAGACAGAAACCATTCCCAAACCCAAGTCTTGAGACAGGGATTGGACTGGACAATGGGATAGAAAAAGATGCTGGTCAAGAATGAGCTTCTTGGATCAAGTAGACACTTCACATTACTTTGTCATGTCCTGTCTGGAGGGGAGAGGAGAGGGCAGAGGGAGTCAGAAGCTGGTGGAATGGACACAAAAACAGAGAGTGGAGTGAAGGAGCAGGCTGTCTCATTAGAGTGAGAGCAACTAGGAGTATACAGCAAGATATATATAAATATTTGTATGAGAGTCTGACCTGAAGTAAACTTTCACGTAAAGCACAGTAAAAATTAAAAAAAAAAAAAAAAGAATAAATGCTGACGAGGATGTGGGGAAACTGGAACCCTTATGCATTGCTGGTGGAGATACGAAATGGTACAGCCATTGTGGATGATAGTGTGGCCAATCCTCAAAAAAATGACCCAGTAATTCCACTCCTAGGAATATACCCAAAAGACTTGAAAGCAGAGACTCATTTTACACCAATGTTCACTGCAGCACTATTCATAACAGCCAAAAGGTAGAAATCACCTAAATGCCCATCGGCAGATGAATAGATAACCAAAATGCAGTACATACATACAATGGAATGCTACTCAGCCAGCAGGAGAAACGAAGTCTTGACACATGCTACACTATGGATGAAGCCTGAAGATATTATGCTGAATGAAATAAGCCAATCACAAAAGGACAAATATTGTATAACCTCACTTATATGAAAAGACAAAAAAAGGGAAACATATAAAGACCGAAGTTTATTAGCAGTTACCAGGGACAGGAAGGAGGTGGAAAGGGAGGTTAACAGTGATAGACAAATCACATTGATTAAGGGGAGGGACACACAGCCGATTATTGTAACTGCTGTCAATAAACTGTACACCTGTAAAAAGTTGAATTCGCCAAAGTTATGTGATAGATATATTCACAACAACAACGACAAAAAAAGTAACTGCTGAGGCTGCTTACATACATTCAACCAAACACCACATGGAATTGGGTTCCTTAGTTTGCAGATTTAGGGTCATGGTTTCATGGGATAGCCCAGTTAATTGCCCTAATAACATGTTTAGTGCTTCTGTTCTGCCTTCAGTAGCGTAGTGGTTAAGTGCTACAGCTGCTAACTAAAAGGCCAGCAGTTCGAATCCGCCAGGCGCTCCTTGGAAACTCTATGGGAGCAGTTCTACCCTGTTCTATAGGGTCGCTATGAGTTCGAATCGACTCGACGGCAGTGGGTTTTGAGTTCCACCTTCCAGTTTGTTGCGTAGTGCCTGGGGTCTTAAAAGCTTACAAGCGGCCATTCAAGGCATAATAAACCCATTGCCGTCAAGGTGATTGCGACTCATAGTGCCCCTACAGGACAGATTAGTCCCGCACCATAGGTTTCCAAGGAGGGCCTGGTGGATTCGAACTGCTGACCTTTTGGTTAGCAGCCGTAGCTCTTAATCACTACGCAAGCACGGTTTCAGTAATTGGTCTCTATTTACCTGCAGCAACAGAGGAAGGAGAGTCAGGAACAGGAGGAGGATATAGAATGTGCGGTTGGCTGCCTCCACGAACAACTGCCTCTTTTGCCATGAGACCAGAAGAACTGGATGGTGCCCAGCTACCATTACTGAATATTTAGGTCAAAGATTTCATAGAAGAATCTTGATCAAAGGGGAGAAAATACAGAATTTCAAAATCTTACAGACTCTAGACTTTCTAAAGCCATGGAGGGTGCATGAACCCCTGAAACTGCTGCCCTGAGATAATCTTTAAACCTTAAACCAAAAATATCCCCTGAAGTCATCTTAAAATCAAACAACAGTTTAGCTTAACTAGTAAAAAAAGGTCTGTCTTGAGCATTATGCTCTTCCCTTCTGTGACTCGTGGGACATATGGTATCCCAACCGCTTTTTACACCTCCAGAGTTCTTTGGGAAGGAGGTAACCTGATTTTAATGTGTTTATTAGACTCAAGGTGGGAGCCTTTTGAAATGTGTGTTGTTGTTGTTAGATGCCATCGAGTCGGTTCTGACTCATAGCGACCCTACGCACAACAGAAGGAAATAACTGCTCAGTCCTGCGCCATCCTTACAATCCTTGTTATGCTTCAACCCACTGTTGAAGCCAAAGTGTCAATCCATCTCATTGAGGGGCTTCCTCTTTTCCGCTGACCCTGTACTCTACCAAGCATGATGTCCTCCTCCAGGGACTGATCTCTCCTGACAACATGTCCAAAGTATGTAAGATGCAGTCTCGCCATCCTTGCCTCTAAGGAGCATTCTGGCCGCACTTCTTCCATAACAGATTTGTTCGTTCTTTTGGCAGTCCATGATATATTCAATACTCTTCACCAACATCACAGTTCAAAGGCATCAACTCTTCTTCAGTGTTCCTCATTCATTGTCCAGTTTTCACATGCATAAGATGCGACTGAAAATACCATGGCTTGGGTCAGGCGCACCTTAGTCTTCAAGGTGACATCTTTGCTCTTCAACACTTTGAAGACATCCTTTGCAGCAGATTTATCCAGAGCAATACATCTTTTGATTTCTTAACTGCTGCTTCCATGGCTGTTGATTGTGGATCCAAGTAAAATGAAATCCTCGACAACTTCAATCTTTTTTCCGTTTATCATGATGTTGCTCACTGGTCCAGTTGTGAGGATTTTTGTTTTATGTTGAGGTGCAATCCATAGTGAAGGCTGTGGTCTTTAATCTTCATTAGTAAGTGCTTCAAGTGCTCTTCATTTTCAGCAAGGAAGGCTGTGTCATCAGCATAACGCAGGTTGCTAATGAGTCTTCCTCCAATCCTGATGCCTCGTTTTTCTTCATATAGTCCAGCTTCTCGTATTATTTGCTCAACACACAAATTAAATAGGTATGGTGAAAGAATACAATCCTGACCCACACCTTGAAATGTGTAAAACTCAAGAACCCAGAGTTGGAGCCTCATTTTTGTGCAGATTGAACATTGTCTTAGGTTATGGCTCCTGGATGTGTGAATTTCCTAAACTTTTGACAGGTTTTCCTTTATTTTTGTGAGATAAGCCTCCTCACTATGTTTCCCAATTACTATATTCTCATGAGAATGTACTTATTGTGAGAATAAGCTACTCTTAGTCTTCATTCAGTCATAGTGGCCATTTTCTCCCCAATGCCATTCATTGTTTCCAGGTGTTACTGGCTCCCTGCTTTTCTAGCGTCTGAACAGTAAATAATGTCTCTGCAATAAGGAATAATGCATTGCAATGGTACTTTTCAAAAGACTGGAACTCTTGTAAGTTATTCTCACCCTGCACTCATCTTCAGGGCCCAATCATTGCTTCCGTGTGTAGCAGGTGGAATGCATGGCTATGAGCAGTTCTGCAGTATTCAAGGGCAGCTATTTCTGTTTCTGAGCCGTTAGTACTGCTTATATTATAATGAAGAATACACAGTACTGGTAATTTTCCTGAGATTCAAATTCCTTTGGTTTTATTTATTTGGCCTGTCAATACTGCTTTTGCAGTAACGAAGACTACACTGTAGTGATAATTTTCCTGAGATTAAAAAATCTTTTGGCTTTATTTATTTGGGATATAAATACTGTTTTTGCAATAAGGAAGAATGCATTGTGCCATGTTTTAAAATTTTTCATGAAAAATAATAAAAAGGCTAAAAAGGAGATAAGAATAAAATGCATGTGCAGTCATTGCCAGGTGCCTTCATGTTTTACCTCGTTTTACAAATTTTCAAGAAATAAAATTAAAAAAAAAAAAAGATTTTTATCAAGACTCATATTGGCAGGACTTATGACATCCAGGGATGCTGGGACATATGTGGTTCCAGATAATGGGTAACAAAATCCATAAGCCATAACAAAAATTCTGAATTGGTCCTTTAATCGGCAAGCTTTCTATTAGGAAAAACACATGGTATCAACAAAAAATTTAAAGGAGAAAATAATTAAGCCTTGAAAGGATTAAGAACTATCTATAGCCCTAAAGACTCTGCAAGAAAACTACTGGAAATAGAAAGGTTCAGCAGAGTAGCAGGATACAAGACAAACACACAAAAATCAGTTGGATTCCCACCCATACACCAATAAAGGAAACTATAAAATCAGGAAAGCAATACCATTTATTACAGCCCCCAAAAATTTATTCCTAAATACTTGGGAATAAATCTAACCAGGGATGTAAAAGACCTATACAAAGAAAACTACAAAACACTACCCAAGAAACCAAGAGAGGCTGATATAAACGGAAAAACATACTGTGCTCATGGATAGGTAGACTCGATATTGTGAAAACGTCATCTCCACCCAAAGCAAGCTACCAGTACAATGCAAACCCAATCCAAATACCAACAGCATTCTTTAAAGAGATGGAAAAACTGATAATTAACTTTATACAGAAAGGAAGAGGCCCCGGATAAGTAAAGCATTACTGAAGACGAAGAACAAAGTAGGAGGCCTCATACTACCTGACTTCAGAAACTACTATATAGCTACGGTGGTCAAAACAGCCTGGTACTGGTACAACGACAGACACATAGACCAATGGAACAGAATCAAGGATTCAGACATAATTCCATCCACCTACAGCCACCTGATCTTTGACAAAGGCCTTAAGTCCATTAAACAGGGAAAAGACATTCTTTTTAACAAGTGGTGCCAGCAAAACTGAATGTCCATATGTAAAAAAAGGAAACAGGACCCATACTGCATACCATCCATAAAAACTAATTCAAAATGGATTAAAGACCTAAATATAAAACCAAAAACTATAAAGATCATGGAAGAAAAAATACTGTCAACACTAGGGGCCCAAATATATGCCATAAATAGGATATGAACCATAATTCACGATACACAAACACCAGAATATAAGCTAGATAAATGGGATCTTCTAAAAATTAAACATTTATGCTCATCAGATTATTTCACCAAGAGTAAGAGAACCTACAGTCTAGTAAAAAATGTTCAGATATGACATATTCGACAAAGGTCTAATCTCTAAAATCTACAGAAAAATCCAACACTTCTGCAATAAAAAGACAAATAATCCAATTTAAAAATGGGCAAAGGATATGAACAGACACTTCACCAAAGAAGACATTCAGGCAGCTAACAGACACATGAGGAAATGCTTGTGGTCACTAGCCATTAAAGAAATGCAAATCAAAACTACAATGAGACACCATCTCACCCTGGTATTAACGGCACTAATCAAAAAACCAGAAAATAACAAATGCTGGAGAGGCTACCAGGAGACTGGAACTCTTATGCGTTGTTGGTTGTTGTTAGGTGCCATCAAGTCGGTTCTACCTCATAGCGACCCTATGTACAACAGAAGGAAACACTGCCCAGTACTGCACCATCCTTACAATCCTTGTTATGCTTCAACCCACTGTTGCAGCCAAAGTGTCAATCCATCTCATTGAGGGGCTTCCTCTTTTCCGCTGACCCCGTACTTTACCAAGCATGATGTCCTTCTCCAGGGACTGATCCCTCCTGACAACATGTCCAAAGTATGTAAGACACAGTCTCGCCATCCTTGCTTCTAAGGAGCATTCTGGATGTACTTCTTCCGAGACAGATTTGTTCATTCTTTTGGCAGTCCATGGTATATTCGATATTCTCCAACACTACAATTCAAAGGCGTCAATTCTTCTTCGGTCTTCACTATTCACTGTTCAGGTTTCAGATGCATATGATACGAATGAAAATACCATGGCTTGGGTCAGGCGCACCTTAATCTTCAAGGTGACATCTTTGCTTTTCAACACTTTAAAGAGGTCCTTTGCAGCAGATGTGCCCAACGCAATGCCTCTTTTGATTTCTTAGTTGCGGTTTCCATGGGTGTTGATTGTGGATCCAAGTAAAATGAACTTCTTTGACAACTTCAATCTTTTCTCCATTTATCATGATGTGGCTTATTGGGGCACTGCTAGTGGGAATGTAAAAAGGTACAACCATTTTGGAAAATGATATGGGGCTTCCTTAAAAAGCTAAAAATAGATTTTTTTTAAAAAAGCTAAAAATATGAAAAGTACCATATGACCCAGCAATCCTATTCCAGAAATATATCCTAGAGAAATAAGAGCCGTCATACAAACAGACGTATGGACACTCATGTTCACTGTAGCATTATTCACAATAGTAAAAAGATGGAAACAACCTAGGGTCCATCAACAGATGAATGGATAAACAAACTATGGTACATATCCACAACTGAATACTATGCAATGATAAAGAATAACAAATCTGTGAAACATCTCAAAACATTGATGAATCTGGAGGGTGTTATGCTGAGTGAAATAAGTCAATCACAAAAGGACAAATACTGTATGAAACCACTATTATAAAAACACATGAAAATGTTTCCACACAGAAAGAAACAATCTTTGATGGTTATAAGGGAGGGAAGGGGCAGGGAGGGAAAAGCACTAACTAGGCAGTAGATAAGTGGTAACTTCGGAGAAGGGTACGGCAGTACACAATACTGAGGAAATCAGCACAACTTGACCAGGGCAAAGTCACAGAAGCTTCTCAGATACATCCAAATGTCCCGAGAGATCAAGGTACTAGGTTAAGGACTGGGGGCCATGGTCTCAGGGAATACCTAGCTCAATTAGTATAACACAGCCTATGAAGAAAATGTTTTACAACCGACTGTGGTGAGTAGCATCTGGGGTCTTAAAGGTCTACAAGCAACCATCTAAGATACATCTACTGGTCTCATTCCAGCTGTAGCAAAGGACAATGAAGAAAACCAGACACAGGAAAAGATGAGTCCAAAGCACTAAGAGACTACAACTACCACAACCTCCACCAGACTGAGCCCAGAACAACTAGATGGTACCTGGTTGCCACCACAGACTGCTGTGGCAGGGATCACAATAGAGGGTCTTGGACAGAGTAAGAGAAAAATGTAGAACAAATTCACCAAAAAGAAAAAAAAAAAAACCCAGGCTTGCTGGTCTGTCAAAGACTAGAGAAACCCCAAAAGCATGGCTCATCTAACTCAATACTGATGTTACTCCTGAGGTTCACCCTTCAGCCAAAGATTAGACATGTCTATAGAGCCAATAACAACACACGTGAGGAACATGCTTCGTAGTTTAATCATGTATAGGAGATTAATGGGCATGCCAGCCCAAAAGTAAAGACGAGAAGGCAGGAAAGGACAGGAAAACTGGACGAAGGGAAACAGGGAACTCGGGGTGGAGAAAGCGAGAGTGCTGACACATCGCATGGTTGGCAACCAATGTCACAAAACAATCTGTGTATTAACTGTTTAATAAGAAACTAATTTGCTCTGTAAGCTTTCATCAAAAGCACAGTTAAAAAAAAAAAACCGTATGTGATCAAATTGACAACAGCAACTAGAAAGATTAGATAGGAACCTTAGGAGGCAGTAAGTTTATGTTAATGAGGGAGGAACAACTCAGCAAAGGAGGGTAAGAATGGTTGCACAACTCAAAGAATGTAATCCGTCACTAAATGGTACATGTATAAACTGCTGAATTGGTGTTATGTTTTGCGTGTATATCCTCAACAACAGAACAAATAAAATTTAAAGAAAAAAAAAAAGACTGACAACGCAAGTGTTAGAGAAGATGTAAAAAAACTGAAACCTTCGTATGCTGCTGGTGTGAATATAAAATGGTGCAGCCACTTTGGAAAACAGTCTGGAAGTTCCTCAAAACGTTAATAATAAATTTATCAGATGACCCAACAATTCCACTCCTGGGTATATACCCAAAAGAAATGAAAACATACATCCACACAAAAACTTTTACATCAATGTGAATAACATTATTATTAATAATAACCAAAGAATAGAACCAACTCAAATGTCCATCCACTAATGTGTGAATGAACAAGATGTGGTATAGCCACTAAATAAAACACCATTCAGTCACAAAAAGAAATGAAGTATTGATACCTTCTACTATGTGGATGTGTTCTGAAAATACCTAAGTGAAAGAAGCCAGACACAAAAGGCCATATATCATAAGGTACCATTTGTACGAAATGTCCAGGATAGGCAAATACAGAGAGACAAAAAGTAGTTTAGTGGTTGTCAGGGACCGGGGGGAGGAAGGAATGAGAAATGACTATTAATGGGCTGATGTTTCTTTTTGGGATGAAGAAAACGTTCTGGAATTAGAGGTGATAGTTACACAATCTTATGAATATACTAACAACCACTGAATTTCATACTTTAAAACAGTGAAATTTATGGTATGTGAATTATATCTTAACCATAGCAAAACAAGGAATACGTCATTACACACTAAAAGCAACAACGTTCTCACCTGTCATGTAGTCTTTGGTCAACAACACTCTACATTCAGAGAGAGGATGGAAAAAAGGCAAATAGTGTCTTATCATTATGAATACAGTTTTGACTCAGAGACCCCCAAAGTCGCTAGACATATTTTGAATACTACTGGTCCAAACTAATATTCAGCGCATGATGAGAGCTTAATGTATACTTAACAACTGATCAATTTCAAAAATGAAATTAAACTCCAGTGGCTAAGACACTAACAAAATGTCATAAAGTTTAGTTCTGTATAATTCATATTTTATATAGTTAAAAAAAAAAATTTCTCTGCCAATCTGTGTGAGTATACTAAATGTAATAGCCTCTGCATACTAAGTTATAACACTCTAAGCTTGAAATGCAACAAAAATATAGTAGTTAAGAGCTGGCTTTAGACTCAAACACCCTGAGTTCAAATACTGACTCTGCAGTCACTAGCTGTGAGATCTTGTCCAAGGTACTTATCCCTTCTGCATCTCACTTTCCTCACCTATAAATGAGAATAATAAAAATAAAAGGGTTGTTATAAGGACTAAGTTAATACCTCTAAAATCTTCAAAAGAGACTAGCACATAATAAGTATTCAGGAAGTTATCTACTATCATTGTAAGATAAATGCCCGTTTAAAACTATCAGACTTGTGTAATTTACAAACATACCTATTCCCTTTCGAAAACACAGGCTGCTTGTCTAAAGCAAAGTCTAAGGACTTTGCTCATCTTTATTGATGAACACTGAGAGCTTACATAAATGCCTTTCCCCCTCTCCAGCCCACACTCCCCAATGCCATATCCTTTGCTTTATAGTGCTAAGCTAGGAAGCAGTCAATTAATCCAAGCCAAAAAATGAAAAACTTACTCAATAACCACAGCAAGATGATTTTTCCAGAGGTAGATTCCCAAAAGAATTTTCTAAGGAATTAAAATTTTTAGACAATAAGATTTGGACCACAGGATCCACAAATAAACCAGTCTGGAACACAGCAACTAGGGAGAAGAGAGTGAAGTGGTATGGAAAGGATGACCTGACTATCTTCTGAAGATAGGGGTAGAATCTGTCGGTAAGGATGCCAAGGAGAAAGAAATACTAGACTAGGAGTTAGAAAACATAGTTTTAATCACAGCTAAACCAGTATTTCACTTGGTGATATCGCTTACAAGATAAAAATTCAAAAGCCTTAATTTAACATACGCGTCCATTCGCAGTCTGTCATTTTCCAATCACTTCTCTCACCACTCTACATAGAAATCCTCAATTCCTGTCATACACACTCCCCCCCGCAACCCTATCACAATTTATCATCTTTGCTTTTGCTGTTCCCTAACTCTGGAATGTCTTCCAGTCCATCCTGTTCTCCACTTATCAAACTCCTACTCATCCCTCAAAAGACACCTTAATCATCATCTTCCCTCTGAACTCCCAGTCTAGTGTGTTGTGATTTATCCATATTATATGTAGACTGAGTTCCATGTAGGCAGAAATTAAATCTCCTATATTTTTCTATCTCTAAAACCTAGCAGTATCCACAATACAGTATAAATACAAATGCCTGAGGAATAGATGAATGGTTAATCTATGGGTGAATGAGCACCTTTAAATAAAGCATTCTACTTCTAAAAGCCTTAGTTTCTCGTAAAGAATCAAGAGAATATACACTTGAGAAGCAACATGGCATATAAGAACAAGCAGATCTGCTTTGAATCTCTCAAACTTTTATGATCTTCAGCAAATTACTTAACGTCTTTGAGTCACAGATTCCTCATCTATAAAACAAGTTTCATAGAGTAATTACAATAAATAAGAGGAAAAATAATAATACATAAAATATGCAGAGTATAGTGCCTGGAACAAAACAGGTATTCAAATAAACTTTAGTTCCCGCTTTCCTCCCCTTTAACCCAAAGGATCTATAATCCTTTTCCTCTTTTTGGACTTGTAAGGAACACCTACGAACATTATTCTGGTTTTTAAACATTTCTCCAAATTATCCAACTATCTAGGATTCTAGAATTAAAACAGTTCATTTTACTTCAGTGTAAACATTCTAATGCCTCTTAGACAAAGAACAAAAACATCCATATATCCTGCTTTGAACTATTGTGGTCATTTTCCCTTGCCTTTCAGGTCTTTCTAGAACTGTTTTTTTTTTTTTTTTTGGTTTTTTAGAACATCTGCAGTAATGACTTTAACAGAATTCTGTAACATTATTTTATGAATTCAAGCATCTGCAATTTATTTTAGAAAGGAAGACACCTCAATGATGTCTGTTATATCAAAGTGGTCTATTTTTTAAAGCATAGGCAAAATTAACTGGCATCAACATTACAGGTAATCTTGTTTCTTTGAAACCAGAAAACTTTCTTCAGTGAATAAATTCAAACACCTTTCTCTACACATAGATCCTGATTTGACATTCCATAAAGACCACCACATAATACGTGCTACTTACTATGTACGTAAAGGTTAACTTTGAAATCAAAAGAAGTTGTCTACTTGCTCTTAACAAAATGAGTTTGCTCTGACGACTAATAAAAATTGTTCTGAAACAGCTTTTTCTTGATTAGAGATACTTATAATTACAATTATAAAGTTTTATTTCAAGGGTTACAATTAAAATGTAGACACTATTGCTCTTGCTAGATGAAAAATAAATGTAATTCTATGTGTGATTTAGGACTTATGAAATTGAATAAAACTTGCATGAGAATCTATTGTTAATTTATCTGTATTACTAGCACTTTGGCCTAGGACAATAAAAAACTTCAAATCTTTGCTACACTTAAAACACGAAATATGTCAATAGCTTTCACTTTCGCTTCTGGATTATTTCAAAGAAGCACTGGTTTTCATTTTTCCACACTGACAGAAAAACTACAAACAGAAGAAAAATATATCTAAAAGACCTCTTTTTTAAAAAGCAACTTTCTTTTGTTTATATTAGATACCACAAATACTTTTAAAGCATAAAACTATTTAAAAATCCTTATATTCCCAAAAGTTTATGGTTTTTAAGATGAAATCTTTAAAACTTGTTTATAAAAACATTACAGTATACGAGACACTAGTGAATTCATTAATTATCTTAAGCACAGCTTAAGATCAATATGTCATAATTTTACAAATTGTGACTAATCGGTACTACGGTGCAGGTTAGTGCAGCAAAAATTCCAAAGAAAGAGACATACAGGGGTTCTGAACCTACAGAAAACTCTGGCGTTCTATTTACCCATATAAAGAACATGCAGATCTCTACTGGCCAAAAAAAAAGTCAACTTTTCTTTTTAAACCATCCTGCAGTTCAACACCTTGGTATGGATTTTCTCCAAACAATAATATCCGGTTGGGATTATCCAATTTTATTAGCTAATAGTTCTCATTACTTTCAAAACAGAAAGAGGATATGCTGTGTTTCACCAAGTGTAACACATTTAGATACTACAAGACTTGCCGAAAAATCTTTGGAAACAAAAGGTGATCTGATCCAGTAGAGCTAATTAGTAAACGCGTGCCAACAATACACAACCCAATTGCATTTCTGGACACTAATTTAAAATCCCAAAAGGGAAAAGAAAGTCAAAGGTGTTGGGAACCAACTCCTTCTGTAGCAAAAAAAATACTAAAATGAAGAAACATGGTATAGAGAAACTAAGATCTCGCTCAAAGTAAGCAATTCATCTGATTTGAACGTTAAAATAATATAGCAATTCATTCCATTCAGGTACGACTAGAAATCCCTCTGATGTGCTTCTTTCAAGCCTAAATATCTCATTCTTTTGCAATCCGGACACCAAAAGGATCAGAGACCTCTCGCGGAGGCGTGCAACACACTCGGGGAGTGCTGTCTGTTTACAAATACGAATCTCAGTTTCCCACGTCAAGAGCGCGCATTACCACCATTCGACTGGGGCGGGGGGAGAAGGCGGGTGAGCAAGAAACGAAATCCACACACGAAATACCTCTGCCTTCTCCCCTCCAGACAAGGGCGAGACCAGAGAAGAAAAACGTGTATTATGTATTATATACGTGTGTATATTTACATGTATTCACACCCATATCTTTAAGCAGGGGTGTAAGAAAAGGCGCACACGAGAGGGAATCGTACAGGACCCAAGAGAATGCTGAAGCCAATCCCGCTGACTTAAGATCCGCTTCCCTGGGTCTACAGATTTCGGCCCGGGGCCGGGGGCCCCAGCCTCTCTGAGGAGTTCGGCCCCCAAAGCGCCCCAATCCCCTCCTCAGGCCGCCGAGGCCGCCGTTCCTCCTTCCCTCAGCACTGCCTTCCCCTGGAACACCCGAAGCCCATTCCAGCAAAGAAAGAAGTGTCAGGTACAAGGGGGCGACTAAGACACGCTTGGGCGGGGGCCCCGACACCTGCGAGGCGCGGCACCTGAGGAGGGCGAACCCGGGGCCGCCCGGCCTTCCCGAGCACACCCCCTCGGCGCCGGGCGCCGCTACTGGAGTCTCAGTACCTGCGAGGCCCGCCGACCTACAGACGCGCGCGGCGCCTCATCATCTCAATGGCTCCCTCTCCCCCTCAGCCCTCTGCTGCCGCCGCAGCCGTCGTCGCTACCGCCGCTGGAGGCCGGGACACGACGAGCTCAAGACTCCACCGCCATGTCCGCCGCGCCGCGAACTGCATTGTGGGGGGGAAGGAGGGGGAGAAGAGAGAGGGAGAGAAAGACGGGGACCCGCTGAGGGGAGGGGGCCGAGAGAGAGTGGGAGCTAGGGAAGAGGGGGAGGGGAGAAAGGGATGAAGCCCCGAACAGGGTCCTGACCTGTGAAGGTGGGGAGATAGGTGCGAAAGAGCCTCGGGAGGGGAGGGATTCAGGAGTGCCCCCTCGCTTCCTTCTGGGAGCCCCCAAGCACCGATTAACCCGGCGTTGGTGTGTGGGGCAAACACCACTCAGAGGGGGAGGGGTTACACTCGGGGGCTTGCTGTAGCCGCAAAAAAGAATGAGGAAGGGGCTGAGGTGGGAGGGCAGCGCACTCACTCTTGCTGAGGAAAAGGAACCCGCACGCGAGGACGCTCGTTAGCCCGCGAGGAGGGGGTAGGGCCCTGGCGGAGGGGGAGGGGCGAAGTCGCCCCGGGCTCGCGCGGAGGGGCGGGGCCACAGAGCAGTGGTCTCGAAGCCCGGCTGCCCTCAAGTGCGCGGCTGGTGAGGGGCTGGAGGACGTCGGTGCGTTTGAGGAGGCCAGTGTCGCAGGCAGACTCAACGACGCTCAGGTCTAACTCACGGGCTGCGGGCCGCCTCGCCGAGGCCCGGAGGTGAGAAGAAGGGCCCGAAAGCCGCCTTGGCGCCTTGCTCCCAAAGCTGTCCCTTCGAGGGAGGGAGCGGGGCCTTGGATGTGCAACTTCTGGCCTGGCCCGGGCTTAGCCTCCTCCGCGGAACCTAGGCGGCTAGCGCAGGCTTCTGAGCAGCGGAAAATTAGAGGAATCCTCTGGAATCGAGCCCCCAGTCACCTTTGCCACCAGCTCACCAAAGCTGGACTCTTTTTCCTGTTAAAAAGCAGCCAATTCAGGAGTTAAAGAGCTCAGTACAGAAATCTCAGGAGCACCTCACCCCCCAAGAGATTTTAGAAATTATGTCCCTAGATTCAGGTGGATTCGGGATTAGTTATAATCCAAGGACACTACTCTTACTACCCACCCTTCACCCCACACCCAGGTCCTGCTTTTAACGTGTTAGGTTCCCTCGTGTAGTTATCTTATTTCAAGGCAAGATCAGAGAGAACGTATGGTTTTGTTAGTTTTTTAAGATTCCACCTCAGAGAGTTTTCAACTATCCCCTTACCTCAAAGCTGGACAACTCACACAACTGCAGGTCTTATGCTTGACGCATGCTAGGCAGGGAAAGGATGTAAGAAGGGTAGTTGTGGGGGTGAAAGGAAGATACTAAACTTAAGTATTTACAAGATACTGCCTTATAAAATCTCCTGTAATATGACTCAGAGGCTGGAACTGAGAACAGGCAACCGAGGGACACTTCTCTCTGCATAGCACATCTACTTTCACTGCTAAAAAAAAAAAACTAGTGCCATAGTTTTGTTTTTTTTTTTTTACTTTCACTGCTACCTCTTATTTATCTGTTTATATCCATCGGAATCCCGGGGCAGGTAATAAACTTGGTAAGGAGGGACAAAGCATTGGCCACTAAGTGCTAGGTGTTGAGCTAGGGACTTCACATATTTCACCATTTAATCTTCACAACAATCCTACAAGGCAGGTACTATGCTCCCATTTACAGAGGAGAAAATTCAACCCCTATCTGTATAATTCCACAGGGCCCAGATACAGTGGATTAAAAAAAAAAAAAAACCCATTGCTGTGGAGTCAATTCTGACTCATAGTGGACTCATAGTGACCCTACAGGACAGAGTAGAACTGCCCCATAGATCTGGTGGGTTTGAACTGCTGACCTTTTGGTTAGCAGCAGTAACTCTTAACCACTATGCCACCAGAGTTTCTGATATAGTGGGTACAGTACTGTATTTCAAGTCAAAAGAGCCCTGGCTTCAGTGTTTATCAGCTGGATGACGCTGAGCAAATACAGCCTTTGAGTTTATTTCCTCGTCTAAGCTTTTAAAGGTAAAAACCTACTTCAGAAGTGGTGTTTGGGATCTTAAACGCTAGCAAAGTGCCCATCAATGGATGAATGGATAAATTATGGTATATTCACACAATGGAATACTACGAATCAATAAAGAACAGTGAGGAATCTGTGAAACATTTCATAACATGGAGAAACCTGGAAGGCATTATGCTGAGTGAAATTAGTCAGTAGCAAAAGGACAAATATTGCATAAGACCACTATTATAAGAACTTGAGAAATAGTTTAAACTGACAAGAAACCTTCTTTTGTGGTTATGAGAGGGGGAGGGAGGGAGGGAGTGTGGGAGAGGGATATTTAGTAGATAGTAGATAAGAACTACTTTAGGTGAAGGGAAAGAGCACACAATACGGGGGAGGTCAGCACAATTGGACTAAACCAAAAGCAAAGAAGTTTCCTGAATAAACTGAATGCTTCGAAGGCCAGTGAAGCAGGGGCAGGGGTTTGGGGACCATGGTTTCAGGGGACATCTAAGTCAACTGGCATAATAAAATCTATTAAGAAAACATTCTGCATCCCACTTTGAAGAGTGGCGTCTGGGGTCTTAAATGCTAGCAAGCAGCCATCTAAGATGCATCAATGAGTCTCAACCCACCTGGATCAAAGGAGAATGAAGAACACCAAGAACACAAGATAATAACGAGCCCAAGAGACAGAAAGGGCCACGTGAACCAGAGTCTACATCATCCTGAGACCAGAAGAACTAGATGGTGCCCGGCTACAACCAATGACTGCCCTGACAGGGAACACAACAGAGAGCCCCTGAGGGAGTAGGGGAACAGTAGGATGCAGACCCCAAATTCTCATAAAAAGACCAGACTTAATGGTCTGACTGACACTAGAAGGACCATGGTGGTCACAGCCCCCAGACCTTCTGTTGGCCCAGGACAGGAACCATTCCTGAAGCCAACTCTTCAGACATGGATTGGACTGGACAATGGGTTGGAGAGGGATCCTGGTGAGGAGTGAGCTTGTTGGATCAGGTGGACACTTGAGTCTATGTTGGCATCTCCTGCCTGCATGGGAGATCAGAGGGTGGAGGGGGTTAGAAGCTGGCGAAATGGACACAGGAAGAGAGAGTGGAGGGAGAGAGCAGGCTGTCTTATTAGGGGGAGAGTAATTGGGGGTGTGTAGCAAGGTGTATATGGATTTTTGTGTGAGAGACTGACTTGATTTGTAAACTTCCACTTAAAGCACAATAAAAATTATTAAAAAAAAAAAATCTACTTCACAAAGATGATGTACAGAACACAGCAGGAAACAAAACCGAAAGTCTATAGAGACATTAAGATGATACCAACATGCCTTTCATTTTAATTAATGATGTCAGTGTCCTCAGAGCAAGTTCAATTGAATAAATATACTTTGATTACTTAATAAGAGTCAAGCATTGAGTTAGGTACCTAGGGATACAGAGACAAATCATAGATCTTCAAAAGTTCATCAGGCAGGGGAGAAGGATCTATTGAGCTACAATAAAAGCAATAGGTCATATAAACAAAGGCTAGGCACATACAGAGAGAGTAATTAATCCTGCTTGGGTGAGGCTTCAGTGCAAGAGGTGGAAGCTAGACCTTGAAGTCTTGCCTGCTACGTGCCAGACACATGTCCATGATTCAGAGGACAGAAGATAGTAAGTGTGGAAAAGAAAGCTGAGGCCAGACTGACAAGCTCAATGCCTCCTTGCCCTTTTTCCTTCCAGATAACTCTACCACCTTTCCTATTCCTCAAGGCCCAGCTCAACTCCTACCTCCTTCATTAAATCTTATTACCCCCCACTCCACTGAACATGATTCCTCTAGTCTCTGAATCTCTACATGTTACTTTTATACATCTGATGCCCAATAGATTATAAACTTGAACACAAATACTTGTATTTGTATTCCTTGCAATACCTACATGCTTGTCGTGGATTGAATTTTGTCCCCCAAAAATATGTGTATGAATTTGGCTAGGCCATGATTCCCAGTATCTTGTGATTGTCCATCATTTTGTGATCTGATGTGATTTTCCTATGTGTTGTAAATCTTATGTCTATGGTGCTAATGAGGTGGGATAGACAGCAATTATGTTAATGAGGCAGGACTCTACCAGATTTGGTTGTGTCTTGAGACAATCTCTTTTGAGATGCAAAAGAGAGAAGCTACCCAAGGGACTGGGAGACCTCATAACGCCAAGAAAGCAGCTCTGGGAGCAGTGCATCTTTTGGACCCACAGTTCCTGCACAGAGAAGCTCCTAGTCCGGGGGAAGATTCAAGACAAGGACCTTCCTCCAGAGCCAACAGATAAAGCCTTCCCCTGGAGCCAACTCTCTGAATTTGGACTTCTAGCCTACTAGACTGTGAGAGAATAAACTTCTGTTGGTTATAGCTATCCGCTTGTGGTTTTTCTGTTACAGCAGCACTAGATGACTAAGACAATACTCGTTGAGTTGAAATTTTTGACAACCGTAGTCTTGTTTTATCATCACAACTAAGTACAGATAGAGCAAGTATTATTCCCACATGATGAATGAGGAAACTTAAGGCATAAGAGGCTTATTAGTGCCCAGGATCATACAGTAAGTCATGGGCAAGACTAGAATACCAGCCCCCCTGTGTTTCTTTCCATTGAACCATAAATAGCTTACTGAAAAGTAAAATGGTGAGTGTTCTGCCAGCTGTAAAAATAACCTGAGAACTTATATCTGATACTTGTAAGAAAGACCTCATGATTGTGGTTAAATAAATCCATCTTAACCAAATTTTCCCTCCCAGTTTGGAAGCTCTGAGAACTCAGGTTCATCCAAACTCAGGTGAAAATTACTTGCAGCAAAAATCCAATTTCATGTTATATAATGAGAAATATAACTGCCCATTGAATCAATATTCATATTCTTTTCTTTTCCTAGGTCATGGGAAAGCCTAGTCAAAAAATAATAATGATATTGAATAAAAAGATGACTTGGTGAGTACATGAAATCTGAACAAGAAATGAACCTAAGAGATAAGCCTTTTCAAAACAAGTAGTAGATCTGCTGGCTGATCATAAAGGGAACAGATCATAAAAAATCATGTATGCCATTCTAAAAAAGTTGGCTTTGTTGTTGTTGGGGAATCACTGAGCATGTATAAGCAAAGGAGAGAAATGATCACATGGTCTTTTCTCTGAGTCCCATCCTCCCCTGTCCCACCATTCCCTTCAAGGAGAGAGACTTCAGTGCTTGTTAACCTTTTGTAAACCTCCAGTCAAAAATGGTGTATCACCCCCATGATGTGGTCCTAACCATGTTTTCACCTTTGTATCTCCAGCACACAGCACATTCCTGATACATAGAAAGGACCCAGAAATTGCTTGCTGACACTTTGAGTTGTCTATAAAGCAGAAGCAAAGTTCAAGGTTTAAAATTTTTGTGATTCTTACAAAGAGCATGGCAAATACCAAAGCTTTCAAGGTGTGTGCTCACCTCAAAGACAGTTTAAAGGGTTACTTTTTCTTTGTCTTTTTGCATTCTTAAAATTAAATAACATAAAATATGTTTAAAGGCCTATTACATAGTAAACTCTCAACAAAAAATTAATTACTTTTCTCCTTAAAATCTAGTTTCTTCTTACCAGCCCCAGTTAGGATTTCTTGAGCCCTTAGATTCACACTAGCACATGTGTATACTTGCTACCCACTGATTCCGCTGTTCTGAGGATTCTACGTGTGGAATTTTTAACTACAACCACACCCTTAGCTTACTTCACTGAAGCATTAAAAAAAAAAAAAAAAAAAAGCCTGTTTTTTTAAGTTGGTATTTTCTAATCTGTGAAAAAGAATGTCTTAGAAAGTACATTAGAGTTTATACTCTTAGGTATATCAAAAACATAGATACGTGGTGGGAGATGATGCTATAAAGATAGCCTAGGACTAGATCGTAAGGGCCACATATGCCACTGAAAATAGAGGGCCTTTATCCTGAAGTTCCACCACTCGTCTTTATCCTGAGGTTCTACCACTCATCTGTCATACTGTGGGTGACTTGCATGTTGCTGTGATGCTGGAAGCTATGACACTGGTATTTCAAATACCGGCAAGGTCACCCAGGGTGGACAGGTTTCAGCAGAGCTTCCAGATTAACACACTCTAGGAAGAAGGATCTGGTGATCTATTTCTAAAAAGTTGATTAGAGAAAACCTTATGAATAGCCTCAGAACGTTGTCTGATATAGTGCCAGAAGATGAGGCCCTCAGGTTGGAAGGCACTCAGAGTAAGAAAGGGGTAAGAGCTGCCTCCTCAAAGTAGAGTCGACCTTAATGATGTGGATGAAGTCAAGCTATCAGGACCTTCATCTGCTGATGTGTCATGACTCAAAATGAGAAGAAACAGCTGCAAGCATCCATTAATAACTGAATCATAGAATATATGAAGTATGAATCTAGAAAAACAGGAAGTCATCAAAAATAAAATGGAACACATGAAGACTGATGTCGAAATGGATGGTATTGGCGATTTTGAATTGGACAATCATCATCAGTCAGAAAAAGGCCAGGGGCTGATTGCGGAACAGATCATCAATTGCTCATATGCAAGTTCAAGTTGAAGCTGAAAAAAATTAAAACAAGCCCACGAGAGCCAAAGTACCACCCTGAGTATATCCCACCTGAATTTAGAGACCACCTCAAGAACAGATTTTATGCATTGATCACTAATGACCGAAGACCAGACGAGTTGTGGGATGACATCAAGGACATCATACAGGAAGAAAGCAAAAGGCCATTAAAGAGAGAGGAAAGAAAGAAAAGGCCAAAATGGATGTGAGAAAAGACTCTGAAACTTGCTCTTGAATGTAGAGTAGCTAAAGCAAAAGGAAGAAATGATGAAGTAAAAACTGAGCAGAAGATTTCAAAGGGCAGCTCAAGAAAACAAAGTAAAGTATTAAATGAAATGTGCAAAGACCAGAGTTAGAAAACTATAAAGGAAGGACTCACTTGGCATTTCTCAAGCTGAAAGAACTGAAGAAAAAATTTAAACCTTGAGCTGCAATACTGAAGGATCGTATGGGCAAAATATTGAACAACACAGGAAGTATCAAAAGAAGATGGAAGGAACATACAGAGTCACTGGACCAAAAAGAATTGGTCGATGTTCAACCATTTCGGGAAGTAGTGTATGATCAAGAACCGATGGTATTGAAGGAAAAAGTCCAAGATGCACTGGAGACATTAGTGAAAAACAAGGCTCCAGGAACTGACAGCATACCAATTGAGATGTTTCAATGAATGGATGCAACTCTGCAAGCACTCATTCATCTATGCCAAGAAATTTGGAAGATAGCTGCCTGGCAGACCGACTGAAGGAAATCCATGTTTGTGCCCATTCCAAAGAAAGGTGATCCAACAGAATGTGGAAATTATCAAACAATATCATTAATATCTCATGCAAGTAAAATTTTGCTGAAGATCATTCCAAAACAGTTGCAGCAGTACATCAACAGGGACCTGCCAGAAATTCAAGTTGGATTCAGAAGAGGACATGAAATGAGGGATATCATTGCTGATGTCAGAGGCATCTTCACTGAAGGCAGAGAATACCAGAAAGATGTTTATCTTTGTTTTACTGACTATGCAAAGACATTCAACTGTGTGGATCATAAATCATGAATAACGTTGAGAAGGATGGGAATTCCAGAATACTTAATTGTGCCCCTGAGGAACCTGTACATAGACCAAGAGGCAGCTGTTCGAACAGAACAAGGGGATATTGCATGGTTTAAAAGTGGAAAAGGTGTGCACCAGGGTTGTATCCTTTCACCATACTTAGTCTGTATGAGAAACTAGGCTATGTGAAGAAGGATTGGAGGAAGACTGATCAACAACCTGCGTTATACAGAGAACGCAGACTTACTTGCTGAAAGTGATGAGGACTTGAAGCACTTAACTGGTGAAGATCAAAGACTACAGCCTTCAGTGTGGATTACACCTCAACATAAAGAAAACAAAAAATCCCCACAACAATTTCAATAAGCAATATCATAATAAACCGAGGAAATATTGAAGTTGTCAAGGATTTCGTTTTATTTAGATCCACAATCAATGTCCATGGAAGCAGCAGTCAAGAAATGAAATGACATATTGCATTGGGCAAATCTGCTGAAAAAGACCTCTTTAAAGTATTAAAAAGCAAAGATGTCACTTTGAGGATTAAGGTGCACCCGACCCCAAAACCAAAATCCACTGCCATCGAGTCGATTTCGACTCATAGTGACCCCATAGTGTTTACAAGGCTGTAAATCTCTATGGAAGCAGATTGCCACATATCTCTCACTTGGAGTTGCTGGTGGTTTCAAACCACCAACCTTTGGTTAGCAGCTGATTGTCTTAACCACTGTGCCAGTGGGGCTTTGTGGATGGCATTTTCAATAGCCTCATACGCATGTAAAAGATGGACAATGAATAAGGAAGACCAAAGAAGAATTGATACCTTTGAATCTTGATGTTGGCAAAGAATACTGAATATACCATTGACTTCCAGAAGAATGAACAAATTTATTTTGGAAGAAGTACAACCAAATTGGTCCTTAGAAGTGAGGATGGCAAGACTGTCTCATGTACTGAAATCTTCCTTCTGTGATGTCTATTTGTTGGTCTATTTGTTTCTGACCTCAGGAGTAACACCAAGCTTCTTTTCCTTCATCTCGAAAAACAAGAGTGTGAACTAGATGAACTAGGCAGCAAAGGAGTCTAGAAATCTATGATTTTGACATGAGTTCCCTCTTAAGTCAGCTATTTTACCTCCCTCTGTATGAAACCTCTCTCCCTTTTTCCTCTTTAAAAAAAAATGAGATCCAACTCCATTCTAACAATCTCCCTAAGACCAACTCTTATGTGTTGGACAATCTGTACTCCAATTCTTATTTGTCCTAAAAAATGTCATGCATTCTGATGAATTCTGGAGCTACAAAGTCTCTTCCCTGAAGGAGCTCTCAGAAATGTAAACAGAAAACAATAATATAATATGATAATTGCTATAATAAAGATATGTATAAAGTATAAAGCATTATAAGGAGCCCTGGTGGTGCAACGGTTAAAGTAATCAGTTGCTAACTGAAAGGTTGGTGGTTCGAACCCACCAGCGGCTTCTCAGGAGAAAAGACCTGGCAATCTGCTCTCCAGAATCAATTCTACAGCACACAAAAACAGCAACATAAAGTATTATGAGGACACAAAAAAGGGATAATTAATCTTGTCTGGAAGATGATAACAGTTTTTTAGGGGAGGAATGGTCAGGGAAGATTTGAATAATAAGACATTTGAACCTTGAAATGTGAGTAGGACCTAACCAGGTGGAGGAATGGAAGAGCATTCAAGATGTAGAGGAGAAAAAAGGCAAGACGTTTCAGGAACTTGCAGATAGTTAACACACTAAATAGAGGACCCGTCACCACCACACTCACTGTCATCCTGTCGATTCTGATTCATAGCAACCCTATAGGACAAAGTAAAACTGCCCCATAGGGTTTCCAAGGCTGTAAATCTTTACAGAAGCAGACAGCCACATCTTTCTCCTGCAGAGCGGCTGGAGGATTCAAATCACCGACCTCTCAGTTAGCAGCCAAGCACTTTAACCACTGTGCCATCAGGGCTCCTTAAATAAAGGACAGAGTGTGGGAAATGATACTAGAGGGATAGGCAGGGCCAGATCATGTGGCTTTCAATGCCTTGCTAAGGAACTTGGACTGAGCCTGAAGGGTACTCCTTAAAGGGTTTTAACCAGAGAATGATGCAGTCATATTTATATACTTAAAAAGATTAATCATTGGTGTGTAGAAATAATTGAGAGGCCAAGACTGAAAGTGAGGAAAACAGTAAAGGATTGTTTCAGAAAATCAAATGAGAGATTTTGAAAGCTTGAAATAAGCAGAAACCATAGGAATGGAGAGAAGGGGCAGATTGGAGAGATGTTACAGTAATAAATTCACAAGACTTCAGTGATTTTACTAGATGCATTGTGGGTGGTGGAGATGAAAGCTGTCATGTAGAAGTGGTCATTCTCAACCAAGGTGGTTTCATTAGTGCCAACTCTGAACACCTAGTGGCTGCTGGTGTGCAGTTTAGGAAAATAGCCTAAAGCCCAGTCTAGGCACGATAGGAAAGAATGATGGATTAGTAACATCTGCTATGAATGCAGAACGGGAAGTATTGGCACATGGCAGCTATTTACCATTCCTAATCTCAGGCAGAGGAAACAAAAATGCACTATGTGTTTCAAAGTACATATATGAAATTCAAAAACAGGCAAAACTAATCTACGTTGATATAAGCCAGAATAATCGTTATCTCTTTTTTTTTTCTGGGTGGTGGTGTGGGTATAGACCACGAAGGGGCACAACGCGGAGCCTTCTAAAAAAGAGTCATCCCTTTGTATT
Source organism: Elephas maximus indicus (assembly GCF_024166365.1). Classification (NCBI taxonomy): domain Eukaryota; kingdom Metazoa; phylum Chordata; class Mammalia; order Proboscidea; family Elephantidae; genus Elephas; species Elephas maximus. The sequence goes on from NC_064821.1 coordinate 95,730,334, forward strand.
CATGGGAGATTGATCCCAAGACACTCTCCCCCGCATACCAAAATTCGAGGATGCTCCCTTATACAAAATGTTATAGTATTCGCATATAACCTGTACACATCCTCTGCTGTACTTTAAATAATCTCTAGATTACTTGCAATACCTAATACAATGTAAATGTTATGTAAATAGTTGTTATAATGTTGTTTAGGGAATGACAAGGAAAAAAAGTGTTATTTTTTTTTTATTCTGAATATTTTTATCTGCAGTTGTTTGAATCCACAAATGTGGAACCCATAGATACAGAGCACGAACTGTACTGTCAAATTCCTTCTTTAAACGATTGTACTAAATTCCACTTCCACTATTATGTGAGTGAGAAAACCAACTAAACATGTGCTTTAAAAAAGATGGGCTTGATGGAAACAACCCAAGTGCCCATTAACAGGTGAATGGATAAACAAATTGTGGTATATACACAGAATGGAATATTATTCAGCCATAAATAAAAATTAATTTCTGATACATGCCACCACATGGATAAAAAAAAAACACTATGCTAAGTGAAATAAGCCATACACGGAAGGACAAATATTGTATGATTCCAGTTATATGAAATGTCTGAAAATGGTAAATCTGTTGAGACAAAAAAGAAGATTGGTGGTTACTAGGGGTTGGTAGGAGGGGGGAAGTCATCACTTAAAATTGGTGAATTGTTGCAGGCATTGTAGCCAATGTCACAAAACAATTTGTGTATAAATTTTTGAATGAAAAACTAATTTCAGCTGTAAACTTTCACCTAAAACACAATAAAATAAAAACAAGAAAAAATTGGTGAACTGTATTTTATGTGAATTATTCCTCAATAAAGATTAAAAAAAAAAAAGAATAGGCCCCTAGCTGGAGGAAGAAAAAAAAAGATAGCCTTCTCAGAAACTCTGGGCAAAGGCTATAGTATCTACAAATATATTTTCCTTTGAAAAATAAATACTGGCTGGTAGCATAAAAGTTCCAGATAGAGGGTGGGGCAAAAGGCTCTCGTCACACTTAACTTGCCTCAGTGTCCCCCAAGATCATGAGAGACACACCTTTAGTTAAGTAAATACCCCCACCTTGTAAGACAACAATGTTTTAGAGAAAGATTTCCTTAAAGTTAAATAACACCAACAAAACTTCCTTTGGGATCCCCAAAGCTCCCCCAGAGAATATGACCCAAGCAAGGTATAGCTTTGGAGAGAGGTACTCTAAACCAGGATCACCAGTTTTACCAGATGGTGTATGCAGCCCTGGATTTTCTTTGTTTGAACAGCCCCTGGCCCAGTTTTATAATACTTTTCCCAGCCTTAGATTTCTCCTAAACCTCCTCCAGGGCACTCCAAACATCTACATCCTGGAGAGTAGCTTCAAGCATCTCTCTATCTCTCATTCTCTCTATATCTCGTTTGCTTGCTTGATCTAATTGTCCCCTTCCCCCAATTCTCACTCTAATTTCTGCTCCTATTCTCTCTTTATTTTTTTTCTCTCTTTAGCCGTTCTTTTCCTGTCTGCCCCAACCATCTCTCTCCTTCTTGCTTAGTATGCCTTACCTATGTGTCTTGTCTTTTAAGTTTCTAGGTTTCTCTTTTGCTGTTCTCTTTCTCCCCCATCCCCATCTTTGTGTAACTTTCTTCTTTCTCCTTCTATCTCTCTGTCCTTCTAGTTCTATCATACTTTTTTCAAGTCTTTTCCTCCTCTATAAAAAAGACACAGCTGACCTTCCCTAGGAGCCAAAAAACAAACCTTTGTCATCGAGTTGAATCCAAGTCTATAGGACAGAGTAGAACTGTCGCATAGAGTTTCCAAGGAACACCTGGTGGATTCAAGAGACTGCTCCTCTCTTTTGTCCCCAGACTTTTCTCCCCTGGCCTTTTTTATTCTCCCTAAATGGCACACACACCATCCCCAATTTTGCAGGAGTTTCTCCCTACCTCTTTCACACAAAAGATAGCTGTTTCACACTCTGTTACCAAGGAATGCTCTCAGTAGACCAATGTTATCCCTCCAAACCCAACATGACTTCCTTCTGGTATTTGTCCTTATCATATACTCCAAGAAAGGATCAATTATATTATGCCCATACTTTTCCATCCATCCAAAAATCAGGCTATATGAGAACAAGCACACAGTTAATCACAGAGTTACAAAACAGGATATTTGAAACCTGGGCTCTCCTGGAAAATCTGAGATGTGATGTTGCTATAAATTCCACCTATCCAGAATCCAGCTCTCAAGCAGTGTCACAGGCAAGAAAAACTCTGAAGAGTCCTCCAAGTTGTCAGAGGTCGGGTTCTGCGTATTGCGTAATCAGGGGCCATAGCGTTGGCTCCTACTCATGGCACCCTTATGTACAGCAGAACTAAATGCTGCCCGGTCCTGAGCCATCGTCATGATTGTTGGTATGTTTGAGTCCATTGTTGCAGCTATGTTCTGTATATTACGATCAGACTAAAAATGGTTTTTCCCCACTTTGAGAGTCAGAATTTTGACTGCACATCAGATAGGATCTAGCCATCCAGATTGCTATCTATAAATCATACCTAGAGGGATTCTTTAACTGGAGACTTTATGCCATCGTTGTTTTGTGCCATTGAGTTGATTCCAACTCATAGTGGTCCTATAGGAAGAGTAGAACTGCCCCATAGGGTTTCCTAGTCTGTAATCTTCATGGGAGCAGATCACCAGATCTTTTCTACTGCAGAGCCAGAGCTGTTGGTGGGTTCTAACTGCTGACCTTTAGGTTAGCAGCTGAGTACTTTAGCCATTGTGTCACCAGGGCTCCTTTGGGGACATTTTGAAGCTCACAAAAGGATTCACTGAGGAAGTCTGAACCCATGCTCTCAAATTAGAATATACAATTTACTACCCGTTGACTTATGTATAAATCTGTGTGATGTTTTCAGCTCCTCCTCCCTAAAATATTAGGGAAAGTTTTTAACCAATGTGAATTCCTCTGGTCCAGTCTGGACTTTCTTTTTTACACTATTCAAGCTCTGCAGACTCTCTCTGTGTGCTCCACGCCTATCTGTCTGGAGATAGCTCCAGGGCCCTTAAGCTAAACCCCCACGGTTGCATTTGCTCAAGGTTCACTCTAAATACAGTCTTAATCCTATTTCTGAAGAAGTTTGCTTCCTCCAATAAACTTGCAAAACTCCCCCTTCTTAATACTTACTGGCCCTTGAGATGATGTTTCTTTTTGAGAATTAATATGGTCTGCTTAGCTCTAGATAATCCGATTTCTTTTTGTCATGTATGTGTGCTTCATTTTCTGCCCATTTTTGTCCTCCTCTACACTGAAGAAAGTATTTTAAACTTTTATTTCCAGAGTATAGCTACTTCCTGATTGGAGGAGACAAGTATAAAACGGACCTTCAGAGAAACATGGGTGGCATGAGACATCCTGATTAATCCAGTAAATACCTTCCCACCCCCACCCCCATTTTGCTGGCTGCAGCAACTAGGAGAGGCAGAAAGGACATGGAGTTATTTTTAAGCATTTTATGCTCAGTCTTATACAGACTGCTTATGTTGTAGAGTTCATGCACTTTTCCCCCAGAAGTGACTTCCAACTCTGACTTTAATTTCAACAGGTTTGGATATCTGGTTTTCATGTCTATAACAGATCAAAAACAATGACAAAAGTGTGGAGGTAGGGAGCAGGCAGAATAAAAAAGTGGTTTAGAGCTCAAATTCTGGAGCCAAACAGCTGGTTTGAATCACAGCTCTGACACTTCCTAGCTATATGACTTTAAGTGAGCTACTGAATCTTTTGGCCTCAGTTTCCTCATCTGTAAAATGGGAATAATGGTACCTATTTTACATTTTTTTTTTTATTTTACAGAGTTGTTAATAAGGATTCTCTGGTGGTGTAGTGGTTAAGTGCTACAGCTGCTAACCAAAGGGTCGGCAGTTCAAATCCACCAGGTGCTCCTTGGAAACTCTATGGGGCAGTTCTACGCTGTCCTATAGGGTTGCTGTGAGTCGGAATCGACTTGATGGCACTAGGTTTGGTTGGTTTTTGGTTTAATAAGGATTAAATGAGTTAATATATGCAAAGTACCTGCAACGTAAGTACTGTGTAAGTGTTGACAGTTATCACATGAAATAGGCCCATTGGTAACAGTAGTGGTGAGGTGTAGCAAAGGAGAAAACAAAACAAACGAACAAATTCATGAAAACAGAGCAATCTAGGATCCATCTGTGTAAGGCAGAGGTTCCCAAATTTTCTCAGTTCAGTAATTTTTTCAAGGGACCCCAGACCAAAATAAATATCTACCAAATTTTGTTTATTAAGTCCAAACCATCAGTTTTGTATCCTAACAAGTTAGTAGCTATTTGAAATAATAATATATATAATATTTTATTCTTAAACTATCACCATTACCTATTAATGGGTTGGTTGTGCCTGTTGAATTGGAATCGACTGACGGCAACAGGTTTTTGGTTTGGAATGTGCCTGTTGTACAATTCAGTTCCAAAACTTTGGAATCAGATTACACACCACCACACTTGTTTCTTGTTCCACATTAATTTTCACTTGGTACTTGATTTTTATTGCAGCAACCTCCAAAAATCCAGCTTTACAGAGATTTGACATCATTCAGAGTCATATAGCAGGACCAAATGATATCTTGAACCCAAACTTGTGTGGCGTCAGACAGATGTTAAATATCTCTTAAAATTTTAAAATATCCCTTGGTGTCCTGGTGAGTTAGCTGAAGTACCCCAGGTTTCTTTGGCAGACAGTTTTGGAAGCATGGCTGTAAGAGAACAACCCACTAACAAACTTTCAGGATATTAACATCGATCAGCACAACCAACACCAACCAACCCTTTGCCGTCGATTCCGACTCATAGCAACCCTGAAGGGACGGCGCAGAACTGCCCCATAAGGTTTCCAAGGAGCACCAGGCGGATTCGAACTGCTGACCTTTTGATTAGGAGCCGTAGCTCTCAACCACTATGCCACCAGTGTTTCCTTGAATAGCACAGAATAATAAATAATGGTCATGATAATAACCTTGGGCTATCCAAAAAAGTTTAATTTATAGTCAGTTTCTTCCATTTAAGAAGCCTGAGAAATTAGGTGTCTATTTTAAAAGGTTGTCCTCCAACATTATTAACATTTAAAATAAAAATATTGTACAGTTACCTATACTGAAAACTTACAAGGTTATTCTCATCTGGCCCCATCCTGTCCTCAAGCAGAGAGCAAAGAACACAAACCTTGAAGTCACATAGACTTGGATTCAAGTTGAGACCACCACTTTCTGCGACCTTGAGCAAGTCTCTAAGTCTTTCTGGTGACATTTTCTCATCTCTAAAAGTTTGATAATTCTCCCCTCCTAAATTCTAATGAAGAGAAAAAGAGACATAAATAAAGGCCTAGCTCATATCCTGGAACATAATTTACTCAAGAGCCTCTTGACATTTCCTAAACATGCCTTAGGCTTGCATCCTTTTAAGCCTTTGCAATATGCTGCCACTCTGGCCCGGAACACCTTCTACCCTTTCTCTGCTGGAAAAGTCTGTTCTTTCCATGTCACCCAATTTAAATGCACCCTTCCCTCTGAAGCCTCCCTTGGCTTCTTCGGAGAGAATGAGTCACTCTGTCTTCTTTGATTCTTCACCACTTACTGCTATCACCTCACTCGAATGCACTGTGTTATAATTACTTATTTATGAATCGTCTCTCTCATCAGATTTTCTGGTTCTCCTCCATGGCTGGAGCCACATCTTATCTTCACAGCATCTAGCACAATGTCTGGTCCTCATTAAATGTTGTTGATAAATGAAGGAATAATAATAGCAAACACATGCTGCTTAGTTAGGCACTGATCTGAGTGCTTTATTTATATGTAGTATTAACTCATTTAATCTTCATGACAATCCTATGCAGTATTATTATCATCTGTATTTTCCAGATGAGGAAAATGATGCACAGAATGGTTATTGGTCTAAGGTCACTGTCATGGATTGAATAGTGTTCCCCCAAATATGTGTCAACTTGGCTAGACCATGATTCCTAGTATTGTGTGGTTGTCCTCCATTTTATGATCTGATGTAATTTTCCTGTGTTATAAATCCTTATCTCTGCCTGTGGTTAATGAGGCAAGATTAGGTTACATTAAAGAGGATTAGGATGGGATGCAACACCCTTACTCAGGTCATAGCCCTGATCTGATGTAAGGGGAGTTTCCCTGGGATGTGGCCAGCATCACCTTTTGTGCAGGAGAGAGAAGCAACCTGATAGATGGAAACCTCATACTACCAAAAAAGAAGAGCCAGGAGTGGAGTATGTCCCTTGGACCTGCGGTCCATGCACTGAGAAGCTCCTACACCCGGGGAAGGTTGATGACAAGGACCTTCTCCCAGCGTTGACAGAGAGAGAACCTTTGCCTGAAGCTGGTGCCCTGAATTCAGACTTCTAGCCTCCCAAACTGTGAGAAAATAAGTTTCTGTTTGTTAAAGTTATCCACTTGTGGCATTTCCGTAATAGCAGCACTAGATAACTAAGACAGTCACTCAGCTACTAATCATCAAAATGAAAATTCAAATCTAAGTAGCTGAGAATTCAAACCTAAGTAGTTGGTGTCAGAGTCCAACCTTTAACCAACATACTACAATGCTTCCAGTGAGCAAGGGAACAAAGAATCACAAACACACATGCCTTTCCCAAAGGTCTCACTTTCTTGGGGTTTTTAATGGCTCATTCACACATTCAGTAAACATTTACGTAGTGCTTTCTAAGTTCACATCATCGTGCTAAACATCTGTCTCTAACAGTTCCTTCCCTTGCCTCCCAATCTCCTGCCCTGAAACTAGACCGTTCTATGAACTGCTTTTAGTTTCTTGAATATGTTGTGTTCTCTCTCTCTCAGCTCTGGACCCATGCCTGCCACTTTGCGTGGTTAACTCCTGTTTATTCCTCAGTTCTTGGCTTAAATTACTTCCTTCTGAAACTCTTCCATAACCTCCCTAAAGTAAGTTAGGTATCCCTGCTCTGAGCTCTCTTCATGGCACTTTATATTTTCCTTATCACAGCATTTTTCATACTTACAGTTCTTGCATATTTACTTTTCTGCCTTCTGCACTAGACTATAACCTTTCTGAGGGCAGGGATTGAATCTATCCAGATAATCACTGAATCTGCAGCACCTAGCATGATGCCTGGCATATAGTAGGTGCTTAATAAATACTTGCTGAATAACTGATTGAAGGATGAGAAAAAAATCTCTATGCTTAAGAAGTCTAGGAGGGGACAGGCAAATAGTCATTTATGCTACGTTGTGATAAATGCTATAAGAGGGCTCTATCAGGGTCCTCTAGGGCACAGAGGGGGAGATATGTAACACTATCTGACAGTGGCCGGTTATCCAATAAGCGAGGTAAGCTTGTGCTTACTTACTAATCTGTAGTGAACAATTTCACGGGAGTTTCACATTAATAAGTAAGCACAAATAAAAAAAAAAAATTATTTTTTACCTCGTTTACTGGGTCATCTGCCCCCGTCAGAGATCGTAAATTGGAAAAGAGGCTTTGATTCTGTAGGAAAGTGCTATGGGGTTGGGAGAGAAACAGAGGCCAGCCGTACCTAGAAGCAGAATATTTGATGTGGTGAAAAAATGTGAAATTGTTCATTACAGATGATCTGGTAAGCAAAGTAAGAAGCTTGCTTACCTTGGTTATTGGATAATCTGCCCCAGGTAGTACCTGGGGTGAAGTGAAAGAGTGACACTTCCTCAAAGTCTTAAAGGAGCAGTGGGACCTTATGAAAAGATAAGGAAAATACAGCATAGAAGTCGAAAGCAAGTTCTATACTGGAATTTGTTTTGTAGCTGGTGGGGTAGTGGTTAAGCGCTACGGCTGCTAACCAAGAGGTCGGCAGTTCGAATCCGCCATGCGCTCCTTGGAAACTCTATCGGACAGTTCTATTCTGTCGTATAGGGTCTCTATAAGCCGAAATCGACTCGACGCCAGTGGGTGGTGTGGTAGTGGTCCAAAAATAACATTAAATTTTTTTCTGTTTTTTTATTTTTACTGTGCTTTAAGTGAAACTTTACAAATCAAGTCAGTCTGTCATACAAAAACTTATATACACCTTGCTATATATTCCTAGTTGCTCCACCCTAATTATATAGCACACTCCTCTCCATCCTGTATTTCTGTGTCTACTCAGCCAGCTTCTGTCCCCCTCAGCCTTCACATCTCTCCTCAAGACAGGAGCTGTCCACATAGTCTCATGTGTCTACTTGATCAAAGAGGCTCACTCCTCACCAGTATCATTTTGTATTTTATAGTCCAGTTCAATCCCTGTCTGAAGAGTTGGCTTTAGGAATGGTTCCTGTCTTGGGCTAACAGAAGATCTGGGGACCATGACCTCCGGGGTCCTTCTAGTCTCAGTAAAACCATTAAGTCTGGTCTTTTTACAAGAATTTGAGGTCTGCATCCCACTGCTCTCCTGCTCCTTCAGGGATTCTCTGTTTTGTTCCCTGTCGGGGCAGTCATCAGTTGTAGCCGGGCACCATGTAGTTCTTCTGGTCTCAGGCTGATGTAGTCTCTAATTTATGTAGCCCTTTCTGTCTCTTGGGCTTATAATTACCTTGTGTCTTCGGTGATCTGCATTCTCTTTTGTTCCATGTGGGTTGAGACCAATTGATGCATCTTAGATGGCCACTTGCTTAGCGTTTAAGACCCCAGACACCACTCTCCAAAATGGGTTGCAAAATGTTTTCTTAATAGATTTTATTATGCCAATTGACCTAGATGTCCCATGAAACCATGGTCCCAAAAACCCCACCTCTGCTACGCTGGCATTCAAAACATTTGGTTTATTCAGGAAACTTCTTTGCTTTTGGTTTAGTCCAGTTGTGCTGACCTCTCCTGTATTGTGTGTTGTCTTTCCCTTCACCTAAATTAGTTCTTGTCTGCTAATTAATGAGTCCCCCTTTCCCTCCCTCCCTCCCTCCCTCCCCCTTCTTGTAACCATCAAAGAGTATTTTCTTCTCTGTTTAAACTGTTTCTCCAGTTCTTATAAGAGTGGTCTCATACAATATTTTTCCTTTTGCAGCTGACTCGTTTCAATCAGCATAATGCCTTCCAGATTCCTCCATGTTATGAAATGCTTCATGGATTCATCATCATTCTTTATCAATGCATAGTATTCCATTGTGTGAATATACCATAATTTATTTATCCATTCATCCGTTGATGGGCACCTTGGTTGCTTCCATCTTTTTGCTATTGTAAACAGTGCTAAAATGAACATGAGTGTGCATATATCTGTCCATGTAAAGGCTCTTATTTCTCTAGGATATATTCCAAGGAGTGGGATTGCTGGATCCTATGGTAGTTCTATTTCTAGCTTTTTAAGGAAGTGCCAAATCAATTTTCAAAGTGGTTGTACCATTTTACATTCCCACCAGCAGTGTATAAGTGTTCCAGTCTCTCCACAACCTCTCCAACATTTATTCTTTTGTGTTTTTTAGATTAATGCCAACCTTGTTAGAGTGAGATGGAATCTCATTGTAGTTTTGATTTGCATTTCTTTAATCGCTAATGATCATGAGCATTTCCACATGTTTTTGTTAGCTACCTGAATGTCATCTTTAGTGAAGTCCCTGTTCATATCTTTTGCCCATATTTTAATTGGGTTATTTGTCTTTTTGTAGTTGAGTTTTTGCAGTATGATGTAGATTTTAGAGATCAGATGCTGATCGGAAATGTCATAGCTAAAAACTTTTTCCCAGTCTGTAGGTAATTTTTTTACTCTTTTGGTGAAGTCTTTGGATGAACATAGGTGTTTGACTTTTAGGAGCTCCCAGTTATCTAACTTCTCTTCTGGTGTTTGTACAGTTCTAGTAATGTTTTTTATGCTGTTTATGCCATGTATTTTTGTCTTCCATGATCTTTATTGTTTTAGACTTTATATTTAAGTCTTTGATCCATTTTGAGTTTGTTTTTGTACATGGCATGAGGTATGGGTCTTGTTTCATTTTTTGCAGATGGATATCCCATTATACCAGCACCATTTGTTAAAGAGACTGTCTTTTCCCCAATTGACATACTTTGGGCCTTTGTCAAATATCAGCTGCTCATATGTGGATGGATTTACATCTGGATTCTCAATTCTGTTCCATTGGTCTATGTATCTGTTGTTGTACCAGTACCAGGCTGTTTTAACTACCATGGCTGTATAATATGTTTTCAAATCTGGTACTGTGAGGCCTCCCACTTTGTTCTTCTTTTTCAGTAATGCTTACTTATTCGAGGCCTCTTTCCCTTCTGTATGAAGTTGGTGATTTGTTTCTCCACCTCATTAAAAAATGTCACTGGTATTTCGATCGGGATTTCATTGAATCTACAGATCGCTTGGGGCAGAAGAGACATTTTTACAATGTTAACTTTTCCTATCCATGAGCAAGGTGTGCTTTTCCGCTTACGTAGGTTTCTTTTGGTTTCTTGTAGTGGTGTCTTATAGTTTTCTTTGTACAGGTCTTTTACATCTCTGGTTAGATTTATTCCTAATCTCTTTTATTTTATCTTCTTAGGGGCTACTGTAAATGGTATTGATTTGGTGATTTCTTCTTCGTTGCTCTCTTTGTTGGTGTAAAGGAATCCAACTGATTTATGTATGTCTATCTTAAAAAAAAAAAAATTTTTTTTTTTTTTATCTTGTATCCTGATACTCTGCTAAACTCTTCTATTAGTTTCAGTAGTTTTCTTGAGGATTCTTTAGGTTTTTCTGTGTATAAGATCAAGTCATCTGCAAACAGAGATAATTTTACTTCTTCTTTGCCAATTTTGATGCCCTTTCTTTATCTAGCCTGATAGCTCTGGCTAGGACCTCCAGCACAATGTTGAATAAGAGTGGTGATAAAGGGCATCCTTGTATGGTTCCTGTTCTCAAGGGGTGTGCTTTCAGTCTCTCTCCTTTTGGGATAATGTTGGCTGTTGGCTTTGTATAAATACCCTTTATAATGTTTAGGAATTTTCCTTCTATTCCTATATTGCTGAGAGTTTTTATGATGAATGGGTGTTGAACTTTGTCAAATGCCTTTTCTGCATCAATTGGTACAATCATGTTTTTCTTGTCTTTTGTTTTATTTATGTGATGGATTACATTGATTGTTTTTCTAATGTTGAACCATCCCTGCATACCTGGTATGAATCCCACTTGGTCATGGTGAATTATTTTTTTGATATGTTGTTGAATTCTATTGGCTAGAATTTTGTTGAGGATTTTTGTGTCTAAGTTCATGAGGGATATTGGTCTGTAATTTTCTTCTTTGGGGGGTCTTTACCTGGTTTTGGTATCCGGGTTATGCTGGCTTCATAGAATGAGTTTGGGAGTATTCCATCCTTTTCTATGCTCTGAAATACCTTTAGTAGTAGTGTTAACTCTTCTCTGAAAGTTTGGTAGAATTCTCCAGTGAAGCCATCAGGGCCAGGGCTTTTCTCTGTTGGGAATTTTTTAATTACTTTTTCAATCTCTTCTTTTGTTATGGAAACCCTGGTGGCATAATGGTTAAGTGCTATGGTCACTAACCAAAGGGCCGGCAGTTCGAATCCACCAGACACTCCTTGGAAGCTCCATGGGGCAGTTCTACTCTGTCCTATAGGGTCACTATGAGTCGAAATAGACTCGACGGCACTGGGTTTTGTTTGGTTTTTGGTTTCTTTTGTTATGAGTTTATTTAGTTGCTCTGTCTTGTTTATGTTAGTTTAGGTAGGTAGCGTGTTTCTAGAAATTTGTCCATATCCTCCAGGTTTTCTAATTTGTTACGGTACAACTTTTCATAGTACTCTGTTATGATTCTGTTAATTTCAGTTGGGTCTTTTGTGATATCGCCCATCTCATTTCTTATTGGGGTTATTTGCTTCATCTCCTCTTCTTCATTTGTCAGTCTGGCCAATGGTTTATCGATTTTGTTGATTTTTTCGAAGAACCAGCTTTTGGTCTTGTTAACTCTTTCAGTTGTTTTTCTGTCTTCTCTTTCATTTAATTCTGCTGTAATTTTTATTATTTGCTTTTTTCTGGTGCCTGAAGGTTTCTTTTGTTGCTCTCTTCCTATTTCTTTAAGTTGTAGGGATAATTCTTTGATTTTGGCCCTTTCTTCTTTTTGGATGTGTGCATTTATTGATATAAATGGACCTCTGAGCACTGCTTTCGCTGTGTCTCAAAGGTTGTGATAAGAAGTGTTTTCATTCTTGTTGGATTCTATGAATTTCTTTATCCCATCATTAATTTGTTATATAATCCAATCATTTTTGAGCAAAGTGTTGTTCAGTTTCTATGTGTTTCAGTTCTTTTCCCTGATTTTTCTGTTATTGACTTCTAGTTTTATGGCTTATGGTCAGAGGAGATGCTTTGTAATATTTCAGTGTTTTAGAATCTGTTAAGGCTTGCTTTATGGCCTAATATGTGGTCTATTCTAGAGAATATTTCATGTGCGTTGGAAAAGAAAGTATACTTGAATGCAGTTGGGTGGAGTGTTCTGTATGTGTCTATGAGGCCAAGTTGGTTAATTGTGGCATTTAGCTCTTCCGTATCTTTACTGAGCTTCTTTATGAATGCTCTGTCCTTCACTGAAAGTGGTGTGTTGAAGTCTACTATTATTGTGGAGGTATCTATCTCACTTCTCAATGCTGTTAGAGTTTGTTTTATGTATCTTGCAGCCGTGTCATTGGGTGCATAAATATTTAATATGGTAATATCCTCCTGGTATGTTGTCCCTTTAATCATTATATAGGTCCTTCCTTATCCTTTGTGGTAGATTTAAGTTTGAAGTCTGTTTTGTCAGAAATTAGTATAGCCACTCCTGCTCTTTTTTATTGTTTTTTGCTTGATATATTTTTTTCCATCCTTTGAGTTTTAGTTCATTTGTGTCTTTAAGTCTAAGGTGTGTTTCTTGTAGGCGGCATTTGGATGGATCATGTTTTTTTGAACCATCCTGGCATTCTCTGTCTATTGGTGCATTTAGTGCATTTACGTTCAGCATGATTAGGTATGAGTTTAGTGCAGTCATTTTGATGCCTTTTGTGTGTGTGTTGTTGACAGTTTCATTTTCCACTTTTTTTGTGCTGAGTAGCTTTTCTTTGTAAATTGTGTGTTCCTCTTTTTCAGTATACTTGATTTTGTTTTTGCGGAGTCTTTATGTTTTTCTTGTTTTTTTATTTTGATGCATAGGATTGTTAGTCTTCTTTGTTGTTTCCTTAATATTTACCCCAATTTTTCTAAGTTTAAACCTAACTTGTATCTCCCTATATCACCTTGATTTCCTCTCCATGTGGAAAATCTATGCCTACTTTATTTAGTCCTTCTTTATTTTACATAATGACATCACTGATTCCCTGTTTTGGGCGTTTTTTTTTAAATCTTGATTTATTTTTATGATTTCCCTAACTGGGTTGATATCTGGTTGCTCTGTCCTGTGTTCTAGTATTGGGTGGATATCTGATATCATTGACTTTCTAACCTGAGAATTCTCTTTAGTATTTCTCGCAGTTTTGGTTTGGTTTTTGCACATTCCCGAAGCTTCTGTTTATCTGGAAACATCTTAATTTTGCCTTCATATTTGAGAGACAGTTTTGCTGGATATATGATTCTTGGCTGGCAATTTTTCTCCTTCAATGCTTTATATGTCATCCCATTGCCTTCTTGCCTGCATGGTTTCTGTGGAGTACTCCGAACTTATTTTTATTGATTCTCCTTTGTAGGTGATTTTTTGCTTATCCCTGGTTGCTCTTAAAATTTTCTCTTTATCTTTGGTTTTGGCAAGTTTGAATATAATATGTCTTGGTGACTTTCTTTTGGGGTCTACCTTGTATGGGGTTCAATGAGCATCTTGGATAGATATCCTTTCATCTTTCAGGATGTCAGGGAAGTTTTCTGCCAACAAATCTTCAACAATTCTCTCTGTATTTTCTGTTTTCCCTCCCTGTTCTGGTATTCCAATCATTTGCAAGTTATTCTTCTTGATAGAGTCCCACATGATTCTTAGGGTTTCTTCATTTTTTAAATTCTTTTATCTGATTTTTCTTCGAATATATTGTTGCCAACTGTTTCATCTTTAATCTCACTAATTCTGCCTTCCACTTCCTCAATTCTGCTCCTCTGACTATTGAGGTGTCTAATTCTGTAATTTTGTTGTTAATCTTCTGAATTTCTGATTGCTGTCTCTCTATGGATTCTTGCAGCTTATTAAATTTTTCATTATGTTCTTGAACAATCTTTTTAATTTCTTCAGCTGCTTTATCTGTGTGTTCTTTGGCTTGTTCTGCATTTTGCCTACTCTCGTTCCCGATGCCTTGAAAAGTTCTGTATATTAATCTTTTATATTCTAAATCTGGTAATTCCAGGAATACATCTTCATCCGGGAGAGTCCTTGATTCTTTGTTTTGGGAGTTTGTTGAAGCAATCATGGTCTGCTTATTTATGTGATATGACATTGGCTATTTTCTTTGAGCCATCTATAAATTATTGTAGTAATTTATTTTATGTTTGCTCACTGTGTTCTAGTTTCTTGCTTTGTTTTGTTTTGATATACCCAAATAGGGTACTAGAGTGAGCTAACGTGATTATTGGAGCCTTTGAAGCACTAATGTCCTGTTACCAGATGGCTAATGTCTGTTACCAGGTATATGAGCCCAGGAGTCCATTTGCTATTCTTGTATAGATTCAGCTCAGGTGTCCTGATAGTTGGTCACCTAGTGTGTGGTGTAGGCTCTTACCTACTATCTTAGAGAGCAGTGGTAATTGGTGTATGCACAGGTTTCTGGTAGCAGCAGGAGGGGTCACACTCTGAGGAAAGCAGGGTGCTGACAACGTTCCCCCGAGTGTCTATGAGGAAGGCACATCCCTGTTCTCTAGAGTGCTCTGGTAGGTGGGCTCTGCAGCTGTACCATAGACACCCAGTGCTTTTACCTGTAAGGACTGGTAGGCACCACTTATCCTTGGAGCCCTGTCACAGGTGGATAGGTGGCATAGTTGGAGCCTCCAGTCCTCAGGTCCCCGCTGTGAGTAGGTAAAGGCCCTGTTTGATAGGCAGAGTGGTATCAAATGTCCGAAACCTGCCTCTCCACCACACAGCTGAAACAGTTACAGTCAGGCCTCAAACAGATTTGCCATTGCAATATAACACCCAGATCCTATCTGGTGTAGTGAAGCCACCTGGATCCATGCAGGGGTAAAAGACAAAGTCTGTGGATCCCCTGTGCCTGGACTGGAGCTGCTTCTGCTCTGGGTTTCCAGATTAGGGGAATTGGCAGAGTATTTCTCCCCATTTGTTAATTTGTTCCTTTTCCAAGGCCAGAAGAATGGCTCAGAAAGTGCGGCAGGACCTTTTTTTTATCTCAGGCGCACGAAAATAAACTGTTAATGAAGCCAGCTAGGGCAGAGGGAGGAGGGATCAGATAGATAGGAGAAAGTTCTTTCAAAAGGAGGAGCTATTAGATCTATGTGATAAATTAGCAAAATCACTTATCTTGTGCTGAGAGCTCTGTTTTATCTCAGACTCCAGTGGCGTATGTAGCCTGTGTGCCCTGCTGGCTGGGTTCCCAGTGAGATCACCCCAGGGGTTAGGGCTGCGTCCTGTGCTTGCCTTCTTTCGCTGAATCTGCCGCATCCTAAACACCTCGGCCAGCCCCACTGGAGACACACCACAGGGTCAGGTGTGCAGTTCTTTGCTTGCTTTCGTTTGCTGAAGCGGCCATATCCCCCAAAACTACCATCAGCCCTGCCACAGTTGTACCAAGGAATCAGGCCTGAGGAGCTGCTGCTGGCTCGGCGACTCCTCACTGCTCCTGCACTGTCTCTCCCTCCCCTGTCACTCAGTCAGATTTCTTAACTTTGCCCTTGATGTTCAGGGTTCCTAGCTTGTCATATATATAATCAATTCACTTGTGTTTTCAGGTCTTTGTTGTAAGGGGGATCACTGGAAGCATCTGAATACTCTGCCACCTTGGCCCTGCCTCCAAAAATAACATTAATTTAAACTTAATCCTACAATTGGCTGATGTAATAAGAATTTGGAAGCAACACGAAATAAATTTAAAAGCAGTATAATGAAATAATTTTATTTCTTCAGTGTTCCTGTGCACATTCCCATGAAGACCTCTTACCTCTATCATCCTATTTATCATGCCATATCATCGTCTGAGTTTCTCTACCCCTCTTGATTGTGAGCTCTTTAAAGTCTGAGATTGAACAGCTTTAAGGTCTGATTCAATTCTATATATTCCTAGTACCAGAACAGAGCCAGGACCAGAGAGGAGATCTGTGAATATTCCAATATGACTACAAATTCCTAAATGAGTTGACCTCCAGTGGTCTCTCAATTTTGTTTCCTGTCCCACACTCTGTGCTCCAACCTACACAGGTAATCCCCACCTTAAGACGGGTTCCTTTGGACGACTCAGTCATAAGTCAGTTCTGATGCAAATTGAATGCCTCTTTTTTTTTTTTTTTGGCTTTCATTATTATTGCCTTTTATTATCAGCATCTTTATAAATCCGATCTTTATTTGTCTTTGGGGGTTTGCAAGAGAATGATAATATCAGCAAATTACATGCTGCAACATTGTTTGTAGTAGTACTAATATTACTAATAACAACATGTTCAAAACAAAACAAAGAGGTCAGCCTTAAGTGTGGTTTGTCATAACTCCAGCACATCATAAGTTGGGGACTACCTGTATTGAAAACATTTCAATTCCTTGAACAAACTTGGCTCGTTAAAGCCTCTGAGCCTTCCCACATGCCAATGCCACTCCCACTGTCTCCTCCTACTCATTTTTCCAGCTCTTCATCTAGCTAACTCCTAATCACTCCTCAGATTTCCGCTTAAACATTACTTCTGAAAGAAGTATTCCCTGACCCCAGAGATAAGTTTAGACCTTCCTATTACATGGTGCTATATATAATTCCCTATATATCTCCTTTGTGCCATTCATCACACTTATAAATGCATGATCATAAATTCTAAAACCCAGCACTTGGGACAGAGCATGTAAGGTAATAGGTACTCAACAACCATTATTTTTAAATAAGTTATTGAATAAATAAGGTGCAATTACTTGTTTTTAAGCATGACGTTAATGACTTAGTGTTCAAGAGGCTGTATGGTGTTAAGAAATAGATTGGAATTAATTAAATCAAACCAGCAAGTCACCATTTAGTATTAGAAGCATTTTCTATGCATCACTAAGAATCAAGGTTGCTGCCCTGTAGAACAGAGTTTAATCAATAATGCCTTATCCAAGAAAATTTATGGGCCTCTGTGCACACCACCTCCTTTCCTCTGCTCTTGAACTATTTCTGGTGATCCCATCCATGCTATCAAAATCTTCTCCTGAATTTACTTTCCCTTCAACAACTCATCTCTTGCTCTAGATCCTCTTTCCTGATTCTTCAACAGGCTTGCCCCAACTAGGCAGCCTCAGAATTCACCTTTCCCGGACAGCCTTGCCCATGGCATCAGACTATTAATACTCCTGGCTTCAGACCATCTTACTCAGCACTTCTTCTCTATCCTTCCAGTGAGCTCTGGCACAAGTCAAAGGGCCAGGTGGTGTGGAGGAGCCAAAGAAAAGAGAGTTTCTACCCTTGAGAAGTTCCCAGCCTATTGAGGAGACAAAGAATAAACATGAAAAGCAAAATAACCATAACATGCTGTATATGCTTAAGTGCTAAATAATTTAAATGTACAGACAGCATTTACAAGGAAGTTCAGATGAGTCATCCCTGAGTCTTCTCACCACACATCCAGTCACTCTCCAAGTCTTGTTGCTTCTATTTTCTTCTTAGCTCTTCTATCTTTCCCTTTCTCCCTATCGCCACTATTAATGCCCTGGTGTAGACCTCATATGGAGCCCTAGTGGTGCAGTGGGTAAGAGCTCAGGCTGCTAACGAAAAGGTCGGCGTTTGACTCCACCAGCCACTCCTTGGAAACCCTATGGGACAGTTCCACTCTGTTCTATAGGGTCACTATAAGTCAGAATCCACTTGACAGTAATGGGTTTGGTTTTAGACCTCACATACTGTCTTCTGGACTACTGCAACAGCCTCCAGTTTATCTCCTTGCCTCTATTCTCAACTTCCTTCCAATCCATTATTTTTTTTAATAATAATTTATTTTGTTTTTAGTGAAAGTTTACTCAGTAAATTAGGTTCACATTTGACAATTTCTATACAAAATGTTCAGTGATATTAGTTACATTTTTCACAGTATGTCAACATTCTCTTTAACTGTGTTCTGGTTGTTCCATTTCCAGTACTCTAGTTGCCTGCCCCCTTATCTTCTTATCTTTGCTTTAGAGTAAATGTGGGCTTTTGATCTCAGACAGATGGTTTTCCAGTAGACCCCAGTACTTATGGGTAATATCCTTTATTTTGTGTGCCACCCTGTTGTTTTGCTAAAAGGTGATCTCAGGGGATAGTTTCAGTTCAAGGTTTAAAGATTATCTCAGGGCGATAGTCTCAGGGAGTCCTCTGGTTTCAACTGGTCCAATTAGTCTGGCTTTGTGTGTGTGCATGTGTGTGTGTACTTTAGGTGAAGGTATACAGAGTAAATTAGTTTACCATTCAATAGTTTATACACCAATTGTTCCGTGACATTTGTTGCAATCCTGGCAATGTGTCAGTACTCTCCCCATTACCAAGCTCAGTTTACCGTTTCCAGTCATCCAGTTTTCCTGCCCCTTCCCGCCCCCTTATCTTTACTCCTGGGCAGAAGTCTGGCCTTCTTTTTGAGAATTTGAGTATTGTTCTACGTTTTTCTCCCATTCTATTTGGAACCATCTATTGTGATCCCAGTCAAAGCGGTTGATAGCGGTAGCTGTGTACCATCTAGTTCTTCTGGTCTCAGGGTAGACGAGGCCGTGGCTCATGTAGGCTACTAGCCTTGAAGACTTGTTTCTTCTCTGAGACTTTGGTTTCCTTCTTACTTTTTTGCTCCTGACGAGTAGAGACCAATTGTTGCATCTTAGATGGCTGCTCACAAGCTTTTAAGACCCTGGACGGTACTCAACTCACTAGGGTGCAGAATATGAACTTTGTGAACTATATTATGCCACATCCAATCCGTTCTTTACAGAGCCAGGCTGATCACCCTAAAACACAAATTTGACCATGATCCTCCCCCTGCTAAAATATCTTTTAACAGCTTCTCGTTACTCTCCTGATATAATGCAAGCATTCAAAGTCCTACACAATCTGCCCTCAACTCATCTGTCTAGCCTTAAGTCAAAGACAGAGGCAAGAAGATAGTGGCTCAAGTTTTAGCTGTTGTTCAGTGGTAAGTCTGTGCAAGAGACCAGGGTAGGCCTTATCACCAATATTCATTTTGGCATTAAACTACATATTCCAATTTCAGCATTTTAATGAAATATTTGAGATATATAAAAACATTATGGAAAATAATATGATGAATACTGTTTTCCCACCAATAAACATTACCAATAAAAACGAAGCCCCTGTGTACTCCCCCCACCCAGTTGCCTTCTCCTCTTTTCTCTTCCCTCTGCACTCAGTTGTTGTTGTTAGGTGCCATAGAGTCAGTTCTGACTCATAGCAGCCCCGTGTACAACAGAATGAAACACTGCCCAGTCCTGCACCATCCTCATGATCATTGTTATGCTTGAGCCCATTGTTGCAGCCACTGTGTCAATCCATCTTGTTGAGGGTCTTCCTCTTTCCCGCTGATCCTCTACTATACCAAGCATGATGTCCTTCTCCAGGAACTGATCCCTCCTGATAACATGTAAGAAGTATGTGAGATGAAGTTTCATCATCCTTGCTTCTAAGGAACATTCTGGCTGTACTTCTTCTAAGACAGACTTGTTCATTCTTTTGGCAGTCCATGGTATATTCAATATTCTTTGTCAACCCCAAAATTCAAAGGAGTCAATTCTTCTTCAGTCTTCCTTATTCATTGTCCAGCTCCTGCACCCAGAGGTACCCTGAATTTATTCTGTTTTTCATTTCTATGTATGTTTCCAGATTTCCTATGCGTATATGTTCCCCAAACAATATGTAGTGTTGTTTTGCATTTTTGAACTTTTTAATTTGAAATAATTTTAAATTTATAGAAGAGTTACAAAAATAGTACAGAGAGTTAGCATATATCCTTCTCCCAACTTCCCCTAGTACTAACATCTTACACAATCATGGTACAATTACAAAAAGTAAGAAATTGACATACATACAATACTATTAATTAATTTATAGACTTTATAAAGATTTCATCAGCTTCCCATTACTGTCCTTTTTCTGTTCTAGGATACAACCCAGAATTCTACATTACATTTAGTCGTCATGTCTCCTTAGCTCCTCCGATCTGTGGCAGTTCCTCAGTCATTCCTTTTCTTTCATGACCTTGACACTTTTGAAGAGTATTGTTCAGGTGTTTTTTAGAATGTTCCTCAGTTTTGGTTTTTCTCATGATTAGATTGTGGTTGTGGACTTGGGGGAAGAATATCACAGAAACTATGTGTGCTTTTCAGTGAATCCTGTCAGGGGGTACATAATATGGATATGTCTTATCACTAGTCACATAAACCTTGATCACTTGGTTAAGGAGGTGACTGCCAGGTTACTCCACTGTAAACTTACTAGTTTTCTTTTTGTAAAAATAATATTTTGGGGGATATAATTAACAACAACAATTTGAAACTATGCATATGTTCTGTTTCTCAAACTTTCATCCACTAATTTTAGCATTTGTTTTTGGGTCTTGACTGTTGCAATTATTACTGCGGTGATCTAATGGTGATTTTCTGGTTCTCTAATTCTTTCTATATTTATTAATTGAAATTCTTCTGTAAAGAAGAGTTGTTCCTTCTCCCCCATTTATTTATTTATTCAATCATTTATCTTTATTGGTAAGGACTCAGTAATGTTTATTTCATTCTTTGGTATTTCATTACTCATTCTGTTGGTCAAATTATTCCAGCTTTGGGAGCTCTCTTGGATTGGCTTCTGTGTCTTTCTGGCATGTCCGCATGCTGGCACCATAAAATGTTCCAGGCTTACCTTGTATTTTCCCTGCCCCAGCCCCAGAATCAATCACTTCTCCAAAGAGCCCTGGTTCTTTTTATTGAAGAATGGTATTTAGAAACAAGCTCTGGGCACTAGATGTGCTCATTGCTACTGGGGAGTCACTGCTTCTAGGCCGTCTCAACTTACAGAGCCAGGAGATATTTTTATGTATACTAGTCTGCGTATATACACACAACTATATTTATTTTTAGATCTATATGCATATACGGAAACACTGGTGGCCTAGTGGTTAAGTGCTATGGCTGCTAACCAATGGTGGGCAGTTCGAATCTACCTGGAACTCCTTGGAAATTCTATGGGGCAGTTCTACCCTGCTCTACAGGGTTGCTATGAGGTAGAATTGACTCGATGGCAATAGGTTTAGTTGGGTTTGGTTCACGTACATATTTAAAACTATGAGTTCATACTTACACCTTACATATTTTCTAACTTTATGTACATGGTTTCATATTACACACATCTTTCTGCAACTTTATTTTTTGTTCAACATTTGTTTTTGACATTTAACTATGTTGGTACATGTAGTTCTGGTTTGTTCATTTTAACAAGTGTCTTAATAGTAGTCTTTTGTGTGACTCACTCTCTATCTTTTTCTAAAAGCCATATAACTGCCAACTGTGAAGAATATTGCTGGTTACTTATAAGTGACGGCACTGGGTTTTTTATAAGTGGTAGGCAGTTTCCTAAACAAAAAGGAAAGTCCATTGCTCAGCCCACACTTTAGGGACAGTGTAATTTTTGCATTAATATGGTGACCCTGTCTTTTGGAGAACACAGTAGGAGTGTATTATTGAATGGCGAACCGCTCTATTCCTATATACACTGTGAGTGATGTTTGCATCAGTCTGGTGAATCATCTTCTTTTAGTTTCTTTCTTTGTCCTAGTTTTATATTTCTTCACTTCTAATCTGCTTCATAGTAGTTGTTCTTTGTAATTACCTACATTAGAGGTCATTTTATAATCTTTTAATATCCCCACAATTTTATTTGCCATTTGAAAAATCAACTATTTTTCAAATTCACCCTGAATTTCCTAAGTTCAGACCTTGTTCAGTAAATAATTTAAGTAAAACACTAAGTCTAGTATACACTAGAAATTTAGGTACTATCGCTTCATACTTTTTTTTTAACTAATAATACAAGTTTTTTAATTTGTCATTATATTGTTTATCCAAAATTTTACCACCTGATTCCAACTAAAATCCATAACCATCAGAGCTGATGAGTGTACATGAGAGAAGCTTCAAAATGGAGTGTAAGACAGTCTTTTTTCAGGGTCTTGGGAGTCAGTTTGTCATACTGCATAATAATTGTCTTCATTCCTGCACTGGGAGAGCTGTGAGAGTGAAGACAAGATTGACTGATGCATTGCTGAGTTCCCAGCTAACAGCATTACACAAAGAAGATGCTCAGTGAGTAGCTGCTGGCTGGCTGGCTGGCTGGCTGGCTGGCTGGCTGGCTGGCTGGCCAGCCAGCAGGAGCTGGCTGGCCGGACGGATGGAGAGATGGATGGAGGGAGGGAGGGAGGGAGGCAGGGAGGAAGGGAGGGATGGATGGATGGTTGGATGGATGGAGAAGAGGACAGGATTGCTGCAAACCCTGGCATCAGAAAGGTTTCATGGAGGACATAGAATCTGGACCTTCATTTTAAGATGGATAGGACTTAGAAGGATTTGATGAAAGAGGAGGACATCTGTGCAATATCATTCTTTTCCCCCCACCCCCATTTGAAGTGTCCAGAGTCCCCCAAATGAAAAAATAGATGACCCACTGGCATCAGTCTATAGTGGTAAGGCAGTTTCCAGCTAATGTGTTCACTCTGAGACTATATCTATGTTTTTAGTCTCATCATACTATACTGCAGAGGAGAAAGTGTGGATTAGGAATCAGAAAATCTGAACTTCAGTCCTTGTTGTGCCACTAATTCACTGTGTAACCTTGGCCAAGTCACATACTCTCTCTGAGTATCCACTTGCCAATGTGTACAATGACAGCATTGGATTAGAAGGGCTCAAAGGTACACTCCTACTTTAAACCTCTATGAAACATCAGACTTTAACCACTGATCCCTGGTTACAGAAACATACAAAGGAATCATTATCTTAGACTTACTCCTGGAAAAGGACATTGAAGGTGATCATTCTAGTCCAACCCTCCTTCAAAAACTTGAAGTTCTACTACAACCCCATAAGTAGTTGTTCAGACTCAGTTTTTACTCGCCTTCTTGGTATATATTAAGTAAAAATTACCTGCTTGCTTATTCATGAATCCAATCAAGAGAACATAGGTTGACAAAGCTGAAAGGACTCACTGTCCCCCTCATTGTACAGTTGAAAAAAATGAGGCCCAGGGAGTGACTGGGTCTTAGCTGAGGTCAGTCAACAAATTACAGCCAATTAATAATTCTATAGCAATACTATCAAAAGATACTTTGGAGATGTTATCAGAAGACATCAGTCCCTGGAGAAGGACATTATGCTTGGAAAAGTAGACAGTGAAAAAGAGGAAGACCCTCAACGAGATGGATTGACACAGTGGCTGCAAAAATGTGGTCAAGAATAACAATGATCGTGAGGATGGTACAGGACTAGGCAGTGTTTTGTTCTGTGTACACAGGGTTGCTATGAGTCAGAACCGAATCAATGGCACCTAATAACAACAACAACAATCAAAAAAAAAAAAAAGAGAGGTTAATTCTGGTTAAGTTACTAAATTTTAATGATGAAGAAAGAATTCTTTCTTCAAACAGACAAAACAAGTTATCTAAGAAGGAAAAAATCAGATTAGCTTCAGAACTTTCCAAAGCTAATGTTTTTGGCATTCTGAAGGCAAGTATGACCCGTGAATATCATACCCAGCTATGTTGTCATTTCAGTAAAAAAGCAATAGGTAGACATTCTTAAAATTGAAAGAATTCAAGGAATCTAGCATTCTTCTTGAAAAAAAACTTCTTGATGATAAATCCAGCTAATTAAGACATGAATCTAAATAAAGAAGTTATCATAAAGGATTGGTGGTAAACATTGACTCTCTCTAAGTCTAGTACTAAGCCTAAACAACTGAGGGAATTATAGTTGTAAAATAAAATGTAAACATTATGAACCTTGGAAAAGTACAAATAATGAGTAATAAAAATACCACGTATCTATCAATTTGTCTTACTGTGGGGGCTTGTGTGTTGCTGTGATCCTGGAATCTATGCCACTGGTGTTCACATGCCAGCAGGATTACCTATGGTAGACAGGTTTCAGCTGAGCTTCCAGACTAAAACGGACGAGGAAGAAAGGCCTCGTGGTCTACTTCTGAAAATAATTAGCCAGTGAAAATCTTATGAATAGCAGCGGAACATTGTCTGAAATAGTGCTGGAAGATGAGTCCCTCAGATGGGATGGCACCCAAAATACTACTGGGGAAGACGTGCCTCCTCGAAATAAAAAAGAAATAGTCGACCTTAATGACATGGATGGAAACCCTGGTAGTGTTGTGGTTAAGTGCTACAGCTGCTAACCAAAAGGTCAGCAGTTTGAATCTACCAGGCGCTCCTTGGAAACCCTGTGGGGCAGTTCTAATCTGTCCTGTAGGGTCACTATGAGTCAGAATTGACTCAATGGCAGTGGGTTTTGGTTTTAATGACATGGATGGAGTCAAGCTTTCGGGACCTTCATTTTTTGATGTGGCATGACTCAAAATGAGAAGAAACAGCTGCAAATACCCATTAATAATTGGAACATGAAATGTAAGAAGTATGAATCTAGGAAAATTGGAAGTCGTCAAAAATGAAACGGAAGGCATAAATATCGATATTATAGGCATTAGTTAGCTGAAATGGACTGGTATTGGCCATTTTGAATTAGACAATCATATGGCCTATTATGCCTAGAATGACAAATTGAAGAAGGATGGCGTTGCATTCATAGTCAAAAAGAACATTTCAAGATCTATCCTGAAGTACAATGCTGTCAGTGATAGGATAATATCCATAAGCCTACGAGGAAGACCAGTTAATACAACTATTACTCAAATTTATACACCAATCACTAAGGCCAAAGATGAAGAAACCGAAGATTTTTACCAACTTATGCCATCTGAAATTGATTGAAAAACATGCAATCAGGATGCACTGATAATTACTGGTGATTGAAATGTGAAAGTTGGAGACAAAGAAGGATTGGTAGTTGGAAAATATGGCTTTGGTGATAGAAATGATGCCAGTGATCACATGATAGAACTTTGCAGGACCAAAAACTTCTTCATTGCAAATATCTTTTTCACCAACATAAATATGCACACAGACCTTGCCAGATGGAATACAGGAACCAAATCGACTACATCTGTGGTAAGAGACAATGAAAAAGCTCAATATCATCAGTCAGAACAAGGCCAGGGGCCAACAGCAGAACAGACCGTCAATTGCTCATATGCACGTTCAGGTTGAAACTGAAGAATATTAGAACAAGTCCATGAGAGCCAAAGTACGACCTTGAGCATAACCCACCTGAATTTAGAGACCATCTCAAGAATATATTTGATGCGTTGAACTTTAATGACCAAAGACCAGACGAGTTGTGGAATGACATCAGGGACATCATACATGAAGAAAGCAAGAGGTCATTAAAAAGGCAGGAGAGAAAGAAAAGACCAAAATGAATGCCAGAAGAGACTCTGAAGCTTGTTCTTGAATGTCCAGTAGCTAAAGCAAAAGGAAGAAATGACAAAGTAAAAGAGCTAAACAGATGATTTCAAAGGGTGGCTTGAGAAGACAAAGTAAAGCACTATAATGACATGTGCAAAGACCTGGAGGTAGAAACCGAAAGGGAAAAACACACTGAGCATTTCTCAAGCTGAAAGAACCAAAGGAAAAATTCAAGCCTGCAGTTGCAATACTGAAAGATTCTATGGGGGAATATATTAAATGACACAGGAAACATTAAAAGAAGATGGAAGGAATATACAGAGTCACTATACCAAAAAGAATTGGTTGACGTTCAACCATTTCAGGAGGTAGCATATGATCAGGAACCAATGGTACTCAAGGAAGAAGTCCAAGCTGCACTGAAGGCATTGGCAAAAAACAAGGCTCCAGGAACTGACGGAATACCAACTGAGATGTTTCAACAAAGGAATGCAGTGCTGGATGTACTCATTTGTCTATGCCAAGAAATCTGGAAGACAGCTACCTGGCCAACCAACTGGAAGAGATCCATACTTATGCCTATTCCCAAGAGAGGTAATCCAACCAAATGCGGAAATTATCAAACAATGTCATTATTATCACACACAAGTAAAATTTTGCTAAAGATCACTCAAAAGCAGCTGCAGTAGTATATCAGCATGGAACTGGCAGAAGTTCAAGCCAGATTCAGAAGAGGATGTGGAACCAGGGATATAATTGGTGATGTCAGATGAATCCTGGCTGAAAGCAGAGAATACCAGAAAGATGTATACCTGTGTTTTATTGACTATACAAAGGCATTCAACTGTGTAGATTATAACGAATTATGGATACCATTTCGAAAAATGAGAATTCCAGAACACTTAATTGTGCTCATGAGGAATCTGTACATAGATCAAGAGGCAGTCATTCAAATAGAACAAATGGATGCTCCACGGTTTAAAGTCAGGAAAGGTATGCGTCAAGGTTGTATCCTTTCACTGTACCTACTCAATATGTATGCTGAACAAATAATTGGAGAAGCTGGACTCTATGAAGAAGAATGGGGCATGAGGACTGGAGGAAGACTCATTAATAACCTGTGATACACAGATGCCACAACGTTGTTTGTTGAAAGTGAAGAGGATTTGAAGCACTTACCGATGAAGATCAAACACCGCAGCCTTCAGTATGCATTATACCTCAACATAAAGAAAATAAAAATGACCAATAAGCAACATCATGATAAATGGAGAAAAGACTGAAGTTGTCAAGCATTTTATCTTACTTGGTTCCATGATCAACACCCATGGAAGCAGCAGTCAAGAAATCAAAAGACGCATTGCCTTGGGCAAATCTGCTACAAAAGACCTCTTTAAAATGTTGAAAAGCAAAGATGTCACCTTGAGGACCAGGGTGTGCCTGACCTAAGCCATGGTGTTTTCAATTCCCTCATATGCATGTGAACGCTGGACAAAAAATTAGGAAAACGGAAGAAATGATGCCTTTGAATTATGGTATTGATGAAGAATATTGAATGTACTATGGACTACCAGAATAACGAACAAATCTGTCTTGGAAGAAGTACACCCAGAATGCTCCTTAGAAGCAAGGATGGTAAGACTCCATCTCACATACTTGGAACGTGTTACCAGGAAGGATCAGTCCCTGGAAAAGGACATCATGCTTGGTAAAGTAGAGGGTCAGTGAAAAAAAGGAAGACCCTCAACAAGATGGATTGACACAGTGGCTGCAACAATGGGCTCTAGTGTAGCAACGATTTTGAGGATGGCAGAGGACCTTGCAGTATTTTGTTCTGTTGTACATAGGATCGCTATGAGTCAGAACCGACTGGATAGCACCTAACAACAGCAACAAAAAAAGTTAGGAGTTAGGAGGGAAAAGGTTGGAGAAGTATAATATTAATCACTCTACTTTGATAGACAATAATCAATACTGTCTAAAATGTGTAGTTTTAAAAAAATGACTCCATTATTTTCAAGACCTTTTTTGTAATTTTGGCAGTCATCCATCTCTTTACTTACCTTTATTTATGGTAAATTCAATAATACACTTTTGTTAAATATTTTTATTTAAAATATCTTGCTTGGTATGATAAACCCAAAAAACCCCAGTGCCGTCGAGTCGATTCTGACTCATAGTGACCCTATAGGACAGAGTAGAACTGCCCCATTGGTATGATAGAATTAAAATTATTTCTATGTATCCATTGTGCACATAAATGCATATAGAGGTTTCCAGAATGATGTTCACCATATGTTAAAAATGTTATTTTAACGTTATAGAATTAAGAGGAATCTGTTACTTCTTCCTTGTAATTTTCTATACTACTTGATTTTTTGTGAGCATATATAATTTTTTAAAGCACAAAAAAGTCATTACTCTAAAGAGAGAGAGAATAAGAGTTTGGTTCTAAGGAAATATTCCCTGATTCCCTCAAAAATATCAGTAATATCAATAGTTATGTTCATTGAGACCAAGCATTGCTCATAGTCTAAAAAGCTCAACTCAGCACAACTCTCAAAGCTAGGTGTGATAATTTGCAATTTAAAGATGAGGCTTAGAATGATAGTCTTTTGCCAAAAGTCACATATCCTGAAAGGACCAAAATTAAGATATGAACTCACATCTCTCAGTTCTTGCCACTAAACCGCTGCTATACCCATATAGTCAGAAAGCAATTAACATCATTATAATTGAAATTTACTTTGAGTTTCTGCAACTTTGAATTATTCTCTGGATGCTTGATGCATACAGGGGGACACGCTCAAAAAGCCTGAAGATCAGGTTGCCCCTAAAAGAAAATCCACTTTTCATAACTAAAATTACCCATCTGTAGGAAACTGAGAGCTCATCTGTAAAATTATGTCCAAGGGATTTCAGAATACTCAGAACTCCTATCAAGATGATTGGGAGTAATCTCAAAGCCACAGACCTGGAAACTGAAGGCAATTTAGTAAGTAGAAACTGCATTAACTGTCTGTTGTTGTTGTTGTTTTTGTTGTTAGTTGCCATTGAAATTCCAACTTATGGCAACCCCATGTGTACAGAGTAGAACAGTGATCCATAGGATTTTCAAGGCTGTGACCTTTTGGAAGCAGATCACCAGGCCTGTCTTCGGAGGAGTCTCTGCGTGTTTTCTAACAGCCAACCTTTAGGTTACTAGTTGAGTGCCTGTTTGCACCCTCCAGGGACTCCTACAACAAGTGTAATTTACCCTATTTGGAGAAAGCCTGTGTGAATAGAAGGGGGAGGGCCTTGACCAACCATGGAATCTTGAAAAGGGAAAGTCACCAAAATGTCTTTCCAGGCATTGTCCAAAGGTGAGAAGTCTTAACTAAGCAATGCGAACACCTTGATTTCCTTGGCAAGGTCTAGAGCGCGCCTTTTTCGCATGTTAGAATCACCTCAGCAGCTTTTAAAATAACATGCCTACCAGGACCTTACCACAGACCAACTAAATCAGAATCTCAGAGAGTGGGTCCCAGGCATAAGTATTTAAAAATCTCCCCAGGTGATTCTAATGTGCACCCAGTGTTGAGACACAGACCTGAAGTTAGTAGAGGGTCTAAGCTCCCTGTCGGAGAGGTTCCTTTTCAGACTTGCTAGGATTCCAGGTTTACCAGGTCATCCTCTGATACTTGGCTTCCCGGGTGACTTGCATACAGAAAGAGAGAGAGCGAATGCACTGATCTTCTGGTGTGAGTTCTGGTCTCCTTTGAAAATTAAATTGGCTTTGCAAATAATACTTTCTTCTTGCAAATTAATATATAGATTTCATCAGTCACGGTAGTCTTTTAAATGTGAGTCTGAAGACATGTCTCTAATCTGAGAGATGCATTCACTCTTCATGTGCCACAAAAATCAGTGTTCTGAGTCTGTCAGGATACTGGACCATGGTAAGGCCAGCCTGTGGGGATGAGTCCCAGTGCCCAAGTGACTTTTCCCAGGAGCACTCCCTCAGCCCCACTGCAGACCTTTTATTCTCCATAACCAGATTATAAACTCCTTCCGAGAACAGGTTATGGCTTCTCTTTTTTCATCTCCTACCTTGGTCTAGCACCGGCAGGTCTAGAAACTTCCTAAGTGACTGCAAATAATAAAAAAGAAATGAATGCGCTCAATGCATATGGGGATATGTCTTTGTATCGTAGGGTCTTGAGTCCAGTCTTTGTCCTCAGATAGATCAAGAAGGCTGGGTTACCTGCCCAATGGTGTCTACACCTCTGGATTGGAAGCCAGTTGTCAAGCAAGGTGTCTCATATCTGAGGCTTTGAAAAGAGGCACCTGGGTCAGGGATAAGGGGGGTAATTCCTAGTTAGCTAACACTTCTTTGTCCTTCAATTCCCAGATGTCATATTTCCCAGAATACGTTCCCTGACTTTCCCTGATCCCCCATGCTAGTCAGTTCCTCTTTTCTGTAATTCCACAGCCCCCTCGGCTTTCTTTTGCACAGTCATTATAACAGTGTATTCAAATTGCCCATTTTTTCATCTGTCTCCCATCATCCCTCATTTGGAACTCTTGATGACAGATGCTGTATCTTGGTCACCTTTTTATTCCCAAGGCATGATATTACAAGTTCAATAAATATTTATTGAATATAGAGGACACTTATAATTCTGAGTGCCCCAGATTTGAATCTCTTCCCTGTATTTGCAGAATTTCCCACCTTATGAGTCTTGGTGGAAAGCAGAGCCTAATGTAGAAGCAGAAGATGTGAGATGCTTGTTTTCCCAGCCTCCCCTGCAGGTAAGGAATGGCATGTGGCCTCCAATCAGATGCACCCACCTCAAACTTTGAATCAACTTGGCAAGCAGGAGGAGCCAGAGCCATGGAGAATCCATGCTGGTGGCAGCAATGAGAGCAGCATCAGACATATCAAGTTTCCAGAAGGAATAGCAGCATGCAGAATCCAGAGAAGACAGTTTAAATGGTCATGGCATCAATACTCTCACCATATGGGTCTGGTAGTATGATTTTGTTATGGGCCGGCTACTCGCTGCCTCACCTCTCTCATTTCTGCCTGTTTTCTAATTCTTGCCTGTGAGTCTATGAAATCCTCCGTGCCCTTTAAATAAATTCTTTTTCTGCTGAAATCAGCAAGAGTCAGTTTCTGTTGCTTACTACTTAGAACCCTAACTGTATTCAGTGAATAAATCAGTGGATGAATAAGTTATTTCCTACTCAGTCACAAAGCAGGCATTGGAACAAAGTTACTATATGCAAACAGAGCAAGACAAGAACAGTAGAGATGTGAAGCCAAGCAGGACCTTAGTGAAGGAATGGCCTCGGAGCTACAAAACAGTAGGTAGGAAGGGAACCCTGGAGGACTTCCCTAAGCCCAGTGAAAGTTTTTATGTGGTCTTCAAGACTGAGGGTAACAGCTTAGGAAAGGGCTGTAACACCTTGCAATAGGCAATAAATGAGAATCTAAACTTAGGCAGCAAAGGTCTGGGTTCAAAATCTCACCCCATCACTTACTTGATATCCGATTCTGGGTAAATCATTTAATCTCTCTGAGCCTCAGTCTTCTCATCTATGAAATGAAGGTGAAAATTATTATCTCTCATGAAGTCTTTAGGGTTAAATTAAATAAGAAATCATATATAAAGCTGCCTAGCACCTAATAAACGTTTTTTTGGCACCTGATAAACGTTATTCCCTTTCTTCTCCTTTTTTCCCTAGGCCAGGGGAAGAGCTAGAAAGTGGAGGCCTAGTGAGGACATGGATGAAGATCAACTGCTTGGTCCATTGCAGAATGTTCTGGACATGTGGTGTGGATGGCAAGAAACTCCAATTTAGCAAGTGGATATGGCAGCCAGAGTCTAGGCAGCAATTGATACTGGTAAGAATCTGATAGGAGGAACATTGTGGTTCTGGGCTATAACAGCTATATGCAAACCAGTGGAAAAGATGAGACTCAGGATCCTCCCCCAACTCCCACCCAGGTTAGGAATAGTAGGATTTAAGCAGGCTGACAACCATAGGACAGGTGTACCAGGTGGGAGAATTACAGCTGAAGATCAGTTATACAAGCTGAGCCAAGGTT
This sequence comes from Elephas maximus indicus, assembly GCF_024166365.1. Classification (NCBI taxonomy): domain Eukaryota; kingdom Metazoa; phylum Chordata; class Mammalia; order Proboscidea; family Elephantidae; genus Elephas; species Elephas maximus. Next base: position 95,762,130 of record NC_064821.1, read on the forward strand.
CATGTCTGAACTCTCCAAAGCCAAGTCTAATTCTCAACCCATGTGCTAGTGGAGGTGGGGCAGACAGAAGCTGGGCAGTGCTGAGCCTTTTGTTCAAGGGTATAACACTAATGATAGTTATAATTTACGAATGATTACTATGTGCCAGGATTTTCAAACACCTTCTCTCCCTACCTCATAACAACCCTTGGAAGTGGGAAAAGTTACTTAAAAAAAAAAAACTTTTTCAGAAAAGAAAATTGAATTCCAGCGAGGTTAAACAACTGGTCCAAACCTGTACAGTTATTAACAGGCAGGGCCAGGAGTTTGACAAATTCCAAAGTTTGCCTGCTGAAGAAAAGAAGAGGTTTTAATTGCTGGCAATGCAAAGAAATTTCTAAGAAGGAATTTTCTAATATTATAACAGATCCCTTCCAAGCACCATATACCTCTAACATCTTGATATGGGGCCCAGTTTCAAGCCTTTGCTACTTCTACCAGAAAGAAACCCATATAACAGAGGGCAGCTCTGTGGAATATTTTCCACAGGAAACATCTGCCCAAATATTTCGAAGGCTGCAAAGCATCCCAAGAGGGAGGGAGAAAAGCTGAGACCAATCACAAGCATGGTGGTAAGTTCAGGTACCAGGTGGACTGAAACAGAGAGAAAATGCAGGCTTCCTGCTTTCCGTTCTCTCTGGAAGCATGCTCTGGTAAAATAAACTCTTTCCAAGACTCAGGTTCCTAGGTTAGTGATCTGGTTTTCTTCTGATAGGAAGTGAGCTGTCTCTCAATCAGGGAGCGGAGCAAGGGGAAAATTATTGCCAATTACACTAAATATGTAGGTGGAAATGTTCAGACATTTCATGTCTTTACAATCAAGAGACCTCCATTTTATTCTTAGAGTCAATCATAGCCCAGCCACAGGATAGACATTCTTTCTTCGAGTGCTTACAAGAGAATCAATTAAAAAATATTTTTAAATTCTTTTTTGTTTCAAGAAACTGACATAATAGAAAGAATTGAGTCCCTGCCAAGGAAAGGCTTTCTGAACCTTCTTTGGCTCAAATCAACGACAGCACTTTAACATCTCTCTATAAATCAAGGCACTGGCCCCAAACAGAAAATTGCTACCAGGAAGGAGGGATTTTTAAAAACGAGATCCCTTTGAGTTGAATTAGAGTCTGTAATCACCCTGAATGTATTATTCAGACTCATTGTTCTCTATATTTCTACTTCACACGTGGTTACTGAGAACCACTCCTTGTTGCCAGGCACTACAGTAGTCACAATGAGGACCTGGGGGATGAGTCCATCCTGATCCTTGCTCCCCAAGGGCTTCCAGTCTGGGGTGGAGGAGAAACTGATACTCATAGATGGTAGAAGTTACTTAACAAAAGGAAAGGGGAAAGAGGGAAGGTATGAGAAGAGCTTTGCATAGAACACTTAGTTGGTGAGTTCCAAATTAGGATTTGGGGCCCCTGAGTAGGAGGGAAACCCTGGCGGCATAGTGGTTAAGAGCTACAGTCTATTAACCAAAAAGTTGGCAGTTCGAATCCACCGGGTGCTCCTTAGAAACTCTATGGGGCAGTTCTACTCTGTCCTATTGGGAATAGACTGCAACGGGTTTGGTTTTTTTGGAGTGAGAGGGCAGCTCTTTAATCTTCTCCCAAAGTGATGGGGGAAAAATCTCCCTTCATCTGGAGATAAAAGAAAATCATCTTTTCCCTGTTTTTCTTCTCCTGTATATTTACTTCAGCTTCTGCTATACTGCCCAACTGCTCATTTATTCAACTAGCATTTACTATGTGCCAAGTACCGTGCTAGGCACTTTATACACATTTTCTCATTCAACCCTCACAACAGATCCTCTGGGGATGGGGCTACTGGGAAACTGGGAAACTGAAGGCAAGGAAGGTTCATAACTTACTCGAGGTTGCATAGCTAACACGTGGTTCAACTGAGATTTGCCTTTAGTCTGTCTCTGAAAGCCTGTGGACTCTCCACTATGCTAAAAAGCCAAGAGATTTTGTAGAGATGAATTAGACAGAAGCCCTGCCCTTGAGCAACTCATGGTCCAGTGGAAGAGAAAGACATGTAAATAGTTTGTTCACTCATTTAGTCATTCAACATTTATTGAGTACCTATTATCTGCTAATTGCTGCCACAAAGCAGAATCAGACATAGTTCCCTGCCCTTATAGTCTTTGTAGAGCAGACGAATACACAGAATATTGCAATCCAGATAAATAACAATATGATATGATAAACCCCCTTAGAAAAGATATCATAGGGCTTCAGGAAACAGGAGGGGGGAAAAGTCTCCCTGGGACAATTGGGAATGACTCCACAAAGGTGGGAGGTCACGCTTGAGCAGAGACTTAAAGAATGAATGTGTAGGAATTTGGCCTGCTTTCAGTTGTCCAAATGCACCACGCTCCCTTTGCTCTGAGCCTTTACATATGCTATTCCTCCACCTATACCAGGTTTCCTGTACCCCTTCCTGACCTGGCTAACACCAAACATCCTTCTGGTATCAACTTTCAAAAGTTGACACTTTTTCTCCTGGGAGCCCTCCTTCACATGCCCTTGCTCCATCTCCCATCCAGACCACAGACTTAAAAGCATTTTTTCCCATAGAACTGTGTACATATGCAAAGGTTAGAGGGGGATAGAGCTTTTGTTCGTTGTGTGAGGAGCAGTGAAAAAGAAATATTTGTGGAATGAATAAATGATAGAGAGAACTGTAATTTCACCCAGAAAAGTAGGCTTTAACTGCCTCCATCACATTCCCCCTGTATCTACCTGGCTTGCCTCCTACTTGTTCCGCAAAATGTCCACTTGTCCTGGCATCCTTTCCTGACACTCCTCCTCTTTTCTCCAGTCCAGGTCAAGTGCTTACCCCTCTATTCTGCCTTTCTGCGGTTAGTGGGGTCAGGCAGAGAGACTCTGGAGTCCTGATGCTGCTGCACAAGGATCAAACGCCACCAGTTGGAGCCCCAGATCCTGAGTTACAGATCCCACGTTGGAGGAAATCCTTAAGGTCATCCCTTCCCCAAGGGAAACAGGTTTGTTCTCTAGCCTCCCAACCCCAGGCTCACGTTTGTTGCTGGAGCACCTATTCCATGGACGGCTTTGATGGGAAGGGTGGCAATGTCAGGTAATGTTCAGCCGGGATCTCTCCACCTGGATGGCTCATGGGAATCCCAAATTTGACTTGTCCAGAAGTGAAATACTGGAAGAGGTCTTAGAATCAGACAAACCTATGTTTGGCTCAGCAGATCGCTTGCTATACAGACTTCGGGCAAGTTATTTCACGTCTCTGAACCTCAGCTTCCTCAACTGAGAGCCCAGAGGTTCTGGAATAGGGGAGTGTGGTGAACTGACTCATGTTTTAGAAAAATGCCTCCTGCAGCTGTGCGGGGGATGGGCTGGAGGGGAGAAACCAGAGAAAGCTCAGAGGCTGCTGAATAGAAGTGTTTCCAATTACCAGTCAGGCTAGTCTCCACAGCACACTCTCCACTGTGACCCCTGAGCCAACCTCATGCTGTTGCCTAGCAACTCACCTGCATCACCCAGGGATCCGAAGCTGGGGCCCCACCAAGGATGGAGAAATGACCAGTTTAATTACAAAGTCCCAGAGGAATTGTGTATCAGTTCATTCCTCAAACACTCAATGGGCTCCCACCAAATGCTAAGCCCCTTGCTCGGTATTGGGGATTCAGAGATTAATAAAACACTGCCTCTTTCCTCAAAGAACTCACAGTGTAGTAGAATGGGAAGATTTCCTTCTTTCTCTCTTTTATTGTGATAAAAGGATGGACAGAATTCTTCATTCCTTCAAGGAATAGTTATTAAGTGCCCATCAACAGTAGAATGAATAAATAAGTTGTAGCATATTCACACAATTTAATAGTATACACACAGCATGAGAATGACAAATTATACACAGAAAATGTGGACTATTGATAAGTAAAATATACGATGAGTGAAAAAAAAATCCAGAAAGGAAAAAGTATACTCTCTATGATTCTTCACAAAAACAGACAAAACTAATCGATGCTGTTAGAAGTCAGGTTGGGAGTTTGAGAGGTAGAGACTAGAAAGAAGCATAAGGATTTCTGGAGTCTGGGAAATGCTTTTTACGGGTCTGAGAGCAGATTATGTGGTGTGTTCAGTTTGTAAAGAATTATCCAGGCCATATGCTTATAATATCTTAATTTTGCTATATGCATATGTCAATTAAAAGTTTTTAAAAAGAAGTACTTATTGAATACTGTCTTTTGTCTTAGGCTGGGTTCTCTAGAGGAGCAAAGTCAGTGAAGCATTGATACATATATACATACATAGAAAGATTTATATCAACGAAACGGCTCATGAGGTTATAGAGCTGGAAAGTCCTAAGTCCATGGGTCAAGCTGGAGGTTTCTCCTGACACACGTAGCCACAGGGGCTGGTGAACCCAAGATCGGCATATGAGACAACAGACCCTTGGCTCACAGACTGTGGAGGCTGACAAATCCCAAGATCGGCAGGTAAGCTGCAGGCTGCTGGCTCACAGACTATGGAGGCTGAGGAATCCGAAAATTGGCAGGTCACGGGCTCACAGACTGTGAAGGCAGACAAATTCTAGGACTGGCAGGTAAGCTGCTAGCTCAAGTCTCAAGAACTGGAGGTCAGATGAACAGGGGCCAGCTGCAGGATCCAGAGTGAGCAAAAGTCTGCAAGCCTGGCCAGCAAGTCCACCTATATTGGATGCAGGCCACCCCCTAGCCCCAAGGGAACTCCCTTTCAACTGACTGGCTACTCACAGCAGATCCCATCATAGAGGTGATCACATTATATCAGATCTCATCATGGAGGTGATTACATCATTATACGACTGCCAAACTACATCATAACTGCCAGACCACTGAGAATTATGGCCCAGCCAAGTTGACACACATACTTAACTTTCACAAATACCTACCATATGCCAGGCACTGTACACTAGGGAAACAGAGACTTGAAGAGAAATTTATAACATAGCAGGATAACTACACCAAGGTCTGAGGAACACAGAGAAAGGACTCCCCATCATCTCTACCCCATCTGTGACAAGGGGTCTGAAGCAAGGCTTCCCTGAGAAGGGGCTCTTGAATCAAGTAAGAGTATACCAGGTGGGGGAGAGAAGGCAGGGCCTTTCAGGCAACAGAAACATGAAGAAAGAGGCAGGAAACAAGGCTGGAGGGGTACATAGGATCAAAATTTTGAAGGGCCTGGGATAACAATAATACAATGAACCTGTGAGAGCTGGAACTCAATGGGACTGCCTGTGTTTCTGGGTCTTGAAAGTTTTCTGCCTTTGACAGGGTATAGTCATACCGCTTTTCTATCACTATTAGTGGAAAATATTTGAGTTTTCCTTTTCTGACAGGTTTCTGCCTTACATGGATTCCTGTTTTAGAATGTTTTACTGTAATAGCTAACTGTACTGTGCCAGGCACTATTTGAAGTACTTTATATGTTTTTAATTTATTTAATCCACCAACCACACAATGAGATAGGTGCTATTATTCCCATTTTACAGATGAGGAAATAAAGGCACAGAAGGGATAATTAACTTGCTTAAGATTCCATAGTGAGTGGCAGCCAACTTCAGAGGCCATACTGCACTACACTTCATAGGTCAGAAATACCCTAAGCCAGTGAGAGTATTTAAACAAAGGAGTAACATGATGAAATTTTTGTTTTACAAAGATTACTCTGGTGGCTCTGTGGAAATGGATTGGGTGGAGCAAGGGTGAAGGCATGTTTAAAAGTTGTTTACAGGCAATAGATTTGAGGGTTCTCCAGTCTCAATGTATTCAGTAAGTCTGGTTTCCAATAAGAATTTGAACTTCCATACTTTTCCTTCTTTTGATCAAGATCCATCTATTGGGTCCCTGCTCAATATGTTCAGTAATGGTAGCCAAGCACCATCCATTTCTTCTGGTCTTATGCTGGAAGAAACAGTAGTTCATGGAGGCAATTAGACTTTTTAAACCTTGAAATTATCCCATGAAGTCATCTTAAAACTAAACAACAGTTTAGCTCAAAAAATAAAGAACATTTGCCTTGCCCACTACACCCTTTTAAAATTACCTGTGTGAGATCAAAACGACAGCAATAACCCTAAAGCACAGATGAGAACTTTAAGGGGCGGAGGGTCTAAACTAACGGTGGTGAAACAGTATGTGCAGAGATCGTGAGGATGGTGCCACAGTGTAGAGTAAGTAACCATCGTCAATGTCAATGAACTGTACATGTAGAAATTGTTCAATGAGTGTATGCTTTGTGGTATATATTTTCACACACACATACAAAGAGTGAAGGCAGGGACACCAAGGAGAAACCTGCTTCAGGAGTCCGGGTGAGAGATGTGAGGCCTAAACAAGGTTGGAGGCCAAGGAGACAGGGTTGGAATTTTTAGGAGTCAGTGATAGAATATATCTGCTTTGCATTTTATACATACTGCTAGTAATAAAATCCATGAAGAAAACAAAAACAGATTATAGCATTTTATTTTTCAGCTGCAGCTGCAGACAATTCAGTTAAATGTATTTCTCAACTCCATGCTGTCATCTTGGGCCTTGAAAGGCCTCTCTCTAGTTTTGTTTACTTATTTATTCCCTTTCCCCTCCCCACCCCTTCAGAGGACTCTTCTAATGTGTTTATTGTGTAACAGTTTGTATTGTTCTTGCAAAATGTACGTTTCAATTTTATATGCACATATATTGCATTTAAGTAAATGTCCCTGGGTTTGTATCTCATTCTGTATCTTATTTTTGCACACTAGACTAGATTTTTCAAGATCTTTCCTTGTTGCTATATGTGTCTTCAGTCTGTTGTTTCTGTTACCTAGGATTATAGAATTGAACTGACAATACAATGCTATAGAATGTGTTCTACCCTGGAGTCAGGAGACTTCACTCCATTAACTTGTGGTGGAAACTTGGGCAAGTCCCCTCCCCTCTTTGAGTCTCATCTTCTGTATTTGTAAAACCAGAAGTGCCGCCACCTCTAGCCTTCCATGCAACCTCCCTTATTTTACACATAGGAAACTTAGTCCAGAGACGGGGAGTGACTTGAGCAAGGTCACACACAATTCAGTCAACAGTTCAGTTCAATTTAACCCACCTTTACTGAGAGCCAGGGATGGAGCTAAGTGCTTTGGATACTTAAGTAAGTGAGCCCTACTGAGTCCCTCCCTTAAGGCCTCCAAACAGAGCTGTGTTAATTTTCCAAGAGCAGGTGCAGAGATAGCCTGTGGGCACCAGTTAGATGCAGTAATGATATTTATAGTACATGGCCTCTGATAGAACCTAAGGCAATACCTCCACTGCCCCAATCAGGTCCCACAACATTCCTGGCCTCAAACAAAGTAAAGAGGTTGGGTACACTGCTTCCTATTTGCAAAAATTTCTTTATTGCCATAGCACTTACCAGTAATAAGGACTGATCTGATCTAATACAATAAAGAGCACTTATCTATCTGCATGCTTAATATTATACAGCAGTAGCCACAGCACAAATAAAATTTTATATTCTGCTTTTAAAAAATGTTTTTGCTGTTGCACAATATTAATGACTACTGTTGAGTATTTACTTTTGTGTTAGACACCAAGGGTTTTACATGTGTCAGCTCATTTAATCGTTTATAATCCCATGAGGTAGGAGGGACTATTATTATCCCCATTTTAAAGATGAGGAAACAGAAGCACAGAAATTATATTACTTATCCTAAATCAGTGGATTTCACACATTTTTTACTGCAACCCACAGTTAAAAATACACTGTATGTTGCAACCTGGACCACATCCAAATGTTTTACACTACTACTCTTATGCTTACCGTACAGGACACATGCTGACATTCTTCATCCAATTCTTTTTTTTTTTTTTTTTTAACACTGGTCTGAGCCACTCAATTAATTTCACGACCTACTAATGGGTTGTACCTCACAGTTCGAAGGGCACTGCCCTAAATGACACATACACCACAATCATGACTATAACTACACAAAATGTGAAATAATCACACCCTTTCCTGCTCATTCATTCAGTGAACTTTTTATGACCTGTATCAGGTCTGAGCTGCATGTTAGAGACACAGGGTTGAATCTGACATGGTCCTGAACTCAGAATGCTCATAGCCTCCTCAGGGAAACACACAGGTAGGCAATGACAACACTGCAATGATTCTCAATCATGATTACACATGAGAACCCTCTGGAGGTTCTTTAAAAATACTAATGCCCAGGTCCTAGCCCCAGACTTTTTTATTCAATTGGTCTAGGTTGGGCCTGGACATCAGTAATTTCCCAGAACTCCCCAGGTGATTCTAACGTGCAGCCAGGATCAAAGATTACTGCAATAAAGCATGGTAAGTGCTATATTAAGGGGAAGCAAAGACTAGGGGGCACCTAACTACTGAAAGGTATTGAGAAAGCCTCAGAAAAACGTGGTTTTTGACTTGGGTTTGTGAACTGGATACCTTCTGTTTGGTACTCTAGATCTACTCTCCACTCCTCTGTCTGGTCAGTAGACTGAACCTATATATCCTATGTGAATGGGCTCCTTTGCTCCCTGGCTTCCACTTGGGTTTAGGCCAATGGGACATCCTAGCAGGAGACTGGTGAGAAGGAGGAAAGTAAGGAAGGGCCAAGTAATTATTTCCCTGGCTACTTCCCTATAAATTTGCCATGGGCTGGTAATGAACCTCCTGCACAGGTAACTGCCCCTTTCAAGATGGTTTGATGTAAGGATTCTTCTCGTTTCTGTAATCTCTCCTCCCCCGCCTGCCCCTTCATATCAACAGCTCAGGTTCCTGAACTATCCCTTGTGGTTCCCTTACACTCCACCCGCGTTTCAAATGAGCTCCTTCATAAGTGAACCCTCCTCAAATTATCCTAATCTGTGTGTGTCATCTGTTCCCTATAGAGACCCTGACTGATAAAAGAGGGTAGAAGGCAGCTATAAAGACAAGGAAAGGGAAGAAATCCAGGCAGAGAGAGCAGCATGAGTAGTGGCAAGGAGGCATAACATATTGTATTTTTTTTTGTTTAATTCTCTAACGTATTTTTGTTTGTTTAATTCTCTTTGCTGACTGAAAGAAAAATTGCTAAGTACAATGTTCAGTTTTCAGTCCTCATTTTAACAGATTTAACAGCAGCATCTGACCAGTTAATCACTACTGGTGATAATTCTTGAAACATATTCTCCTCCTGGTCTCCATGATGCCACACTCTTCATTTTTGTCCTTCTTCAGGCTACTCCTTTTCAGTCCACTTTTCTGGTTCCTCCTTATTTCCTTGATGTCCTCATCTTTCTGACACCAAATGCTGGAGTCCCCAGGGCTGTTCTTAGTTCTCCGATCTATACCTACCCCCCATCATTATCCACTATGATGGCTTAAAATACTCTGTGTGTTGTCCACTCCCAAATTTATATATCTGGCCTACGTCTTTCCTCCAGTTCCAGACTCACATATGAAATTGCCTACTCAGTATCTCTCGCTTGAGACTCATAGGCAGTGGTGTCTGGAGACAGCTCCTACCACCAATTGTTACACTTTCAGTAATTCTGTGGGCCTCCTGTTAAACATAGTCATTTGTGCTGAAGTGAGTTCCTTTATGTGCTCTTTTGCCTTGGTTCTTTGGAAAAAGTTTGAGAAATTTTCCCCTTAAGTCCTGAGGAGTTACCTTTGCCCTAGTTCTCTACACCAGAAGGTTTGTTACTTTTGTCCTGGTTAATTGACATTTCATGGGTAAATTGTAAACAACTGATGGTTTGATACATTTTGTCTAGCCCTGGGCTGCAGCCTGCCCTGTGACTGGTATGTACCTTACAGGGACTGGTCAATATACTGTGCAAATGAAGTGACTACAGACTATGCAAATAAAGTGACTATAGCATACCAGGCAAATGAAGTGTCTGTGGTTTACCACGAGTGGATTGGTCATTTCATGGCCTCGGAGGGAGGGCCATGCCTTGAAATTGACAAGGAGTTTGCTTATATATCCAGCCAACCCCACAAAAGTTGGCAGACAGAAGCAGAAGGAAGACATAAGGGAGAAGACGCAAAGAGGAGGCAAGGAACCTCCTAAAAGAACTGTAACACAGGTCAAGGGCTATAATCCTGAAGCCAGTGAAAGGCCCAGAAGGGGCACTTTGGCAGAGGTGGTGGTGATGGCAGAAACCTGCTGCTACAAATCCAGCTAAGACGGCTGAACAAAACTACTACACTGGCTGTGAGCTGGGTCAGTTAGCAGTGGAGAGGCCTCAGGGGGCTAAGAGGAAGCCTGCCCTCAGGCGGCCGAGAGGAAGCTTGTCCTCAGGGAGCCAAGAGGAGGCATCCTGAGGGGGCTGAGAGAAGGCCTGAAAAGCTGAGAGGGAGCATGCATGGCAGAGAGAAGGGCCTGTTTGCTTGCACAGCCCAGAGAAGCTGAGAGAGCTATCCTGCACTGAAGAAGGGAGGAATGTGTTCTCCTCTTTGGGGGAACCTTCCAGATTTTGCGTGTTTCCTGCTCCTGATTTGTAGCCTGGTGATTCTGATCCTGAATTGTACCCTGTTACTTTCTTAATAAACCACTTAACTCTGAGTATGGTCTGTGAGTTCTATGTGGCCACTGAAATTAATTACCGAATGCAGAAGAGAAGTACAAAGTGCTGTAGGAGGGGTGGCTGGTGTCAGAACTGGAAAACGGTTGGAGAGTGAAGGTATGTCTGACCTCTACCTCACGGGAATCAACTTTGGGCTGATCCTGGTCATTATTCCCCCTTAAGTTAGACAGGTTTTGATGTTACTACCACCATTTTATACCATTGTTGTTGTTAGCTGCTGTAAAGTCAGCCCCTAACTCATACAGCCGCATTGTTCTGTATGTATAATGTATAATGATCTCAAATCTCATAAGATGTAAGTTGTTATTATGCTTTCAAAATACATATGCGTAAGAACTCATAATGTGAACTTAGAAATATGCCTACCTCTCTGAAGCTCTTACATTAATTATAAGTCATTAGAAACCTGTATAAGACAGTTATATCAAAAATTTCTGAACTTAGACAGAAACATAGAAGTATGTGAAGAACATGGTAAACAACCTTTATATTAAGTTGACTTTGACCTGACATGCTGTGATAAAAGAAGAAAAAACATAGTTAATCTTTGTAAACTAGCCTTGAGACATAAATCTAAACAACCTCCCTATAATTCCTAACTTCGAAGAAAAGATTCATCATTTGGCTAATCTCTAACCCTAGAGAAAAAACATAACATACTAGTCTTTGATGTCACACTGATCTTTGTCATGTGGATCCAAGGTGACAAATTCACATATAAACTCTACATTTCTGCTCACTCAGTGAGAAAAGGCAGAGTCAAATACTGAGCCTGTGGAGGCTTTGCCCACTACTGAAAACCTTGGACCCTACCTACAAGGGACCTCTGCCAAGTTTAAGCTGTGGTTAAGCCTTCCTCCCCATATCTCATATTAAAGGTAAAAAGCCCGAAGCCTAAAGAGTTTGACTGTAATCATTGAACTAACATTGTAATTGTTAATTCTGATCCTCTGATTCTAAGTGAATGTTGTAAGGTCTTACTTTCCCATTACTATCTTGCAATAAACTAAAGCTTATGCATGACAAACCTGAGCATCTCTATTAATTTTCTAAGATAAAATCCTACATAACACACAGGCACAATGGGATCAGACCGTTATTATTTATAGGGTTTTCACTGGCTGATTTTCTAAAGTAGATTGCCAAGCTTTTCTTCCTAGTCTGTCTTAGTCTGGAAGCTCCACTGAAACTTGCTCAGCACTCACAGACAGGTGGTGGCTATGCTTGAGGTGCACTGGGCAAGTCTCCCACACGAAAGGCGAAAATTCTGTCACCGAACCACCACTGCCTGCAAACATATAAAAAGGCCATTACTAAAAGTTATATAAAATTAAAATTAGTTATATTAAAAACAAAGGTAATATTAAAAACTCATTACTTAGTTCATTCCATTTTATTATTTTCTATACTAAAGGTTATTTCGGTCTATTGTAACTATACTGTACTGCTTGCTGCACATCTCTTCCTAACTCCATGTTCAATGTCAAAATCAACCATGATGAGAATACTACAGCACAGACACTGGCAAACGCTATCAATCGGGGTTTGATTTATTGTTGTGTTGATTGCCTAGACTTGAGAAAATGTTGCCGTTATATTGTGATAGCACAAAAAAAGGAGAAAATATTTTTCCTGTATTTGAGAACTATTAACAGATTTAGTAAAGACGTTGCTTGTGCCATTGACTAACTAGTGAAGTTCTGGCATGTCTTTGCTGTTCCACTCTCCTCTTATTATTATTGTAAATGAATATATCAACCAACATTCATGTCAGAACTACACTTGTTCATTGATTGCAACCATTAGTTGGCTACAGATACAAGTTTGGCAAAAATCAATCATAGCATTCTGTGAGAATAAATTGTCCATACAGGATTATTGTATGTTTTATTACCGGTTCAAAACTGGAAAAGGTGTGCTGCAGGATTATATCCTTTCACCTTACTTATTTAATCTGAACAAATAATACAAGAAACTGGACTATATGAAGAAGAACATAGCATGAGGATTGGAGGAAGGCTCATTAATGACCTACAATATGCAGATGATACAACCTTCCTTTAATAAACTGTAGTAAACACGCACCAAAACCAAACCAAACCCATTGCCATAGAGTCGATTCTGACTCAAAGCAACCCTATAGAACCAAGTAAACCTGCCCCATAGGGTTTTCAAGGCTGGAATCTTTACAGAAGTAGACTATAACATCTTTCTCCTGTGGAACTGGTGGGTTCAGATTGCCAACCTTCTGGTTAGCAGCCAAGTGCTTAACCACTGTGCTACCAGAGCTCCTAGATATATGCACATCCTTTTTTTTTTTTTTTTTTTTTGCTGCAGAGCTGGTTGTTAAACATTTACCAGCACACCACTAATACTTTTGCCTTCCAGTCAATTCTGACTCATAGGAGCTTATAGGACAGAATAGAACTGCCCCATAGGATTTGCAAGGCTGGTGGAGCAGTGGTTAAAACAATCAACTGCTAACCAAAAGGTCAGTGGTTTGAAACCACCAGCAGCTTCACAGGAGAAAGACGTGGCAGTCTGCTTCCATAAAGTCTACGTGGAAACCCTACAGGGTCACTAAGTCGGAATCAACTTGATGGCATTGGGTTTGGGTTCTGGTTTTGGAATTTTTCAGAAGCAGACTGTCACATCATTCTTCTGTGGAGCAGCTGGTGGGCTCAAACCACCAACTTTTAGGTTAGCAGGCAAGCACTTAACCACTGTGCTGCTGCCAGAGCTCCTTATACCACTAACAGGCAACTCAGACTTAACATGTTCAAAACTGAGTTCTTGATCCATCTCAAAACAGTGATCTCTGTAGGCTTCAACTTCATCCTTTCAGTTGTTGTTGTTAGCTGCCATCGAGTCTGTTCTGCCTCAAAGCGACCCTAGGTACAACAGAATGAAACCCTGCTGGGTCCTGCACCATCCCCACAATCATTGTTATGTCTGAGCCCACTGTTGCAGCTGCTGTGTCAATCCATCTTGTCCAGGGCCTTCCTCTTTTTTGCTGACCCTCTACCTTACCAAGCATGTTGTCCTTCTCCAGGGACTGGTCCCTCCTGTTAACATGTCCAAAGTACATGAGATGAAGTCTCGCCAGCCTCGATTCCAAGGAGCTCTCTGGCTGTACTTCTTCCAAGATGGACTTGTTCATTCTCCTGGCAATCCATGATATATTCAATATTCTTTGCTAACACCATAATTCAAAGGCATTAATTATTCTTCAGTCTTTCTTATTCATTGTCCAGTTTTTGCATGCATATGAGGCAAATGAAAATATCATGGCTTGGGTCAGGAGTATTTTAGTCCTCAAAGTGACATCTTTGCTTTTCAACACTTTAAAGAGGTCTTTTGCAGCAGGTTTTCCTGATGCAATATGTCATTTGATTTCTTGACTGCTGCTTCTGTGAGCATTGATTGTGGATCCAAGTTAAGTCCTTGACAACTTCAATCTGTTCTCTGTTTATCAAAATGACGCTTACTGGTCCAGTTGTGAGAATTTTTGTTTTCTTTATGTTGAGGTATAATCCACACTGAAGGCTGTAGTATTTGATCTTCATCAGTGAGTGCTTCAAGTCCTCTTCACTTTCAGCAAGCAAGGTTGTGTCATCTCTGGCCAAAAACAAAGTCATCCTTTACTCTTATTTTTCTTTCAAATCCTACATCCAATCTATCAGGAAATGCCTCTACTTTCAAAATATATCCAGAATCTGATTACTTCTCACCACCTCCATTGCTATCACTTTGGTGAAGCCTACATGTTCCCTCCCCTGGATTACTTCAATAGCTTCCTGACTGGTCTTCTTAGTTCAGACTGAAGTCAGAGTGATTTTGTTAAAACATAAATTAGAAATGTCATTTCTCTGCTTAAAACCCTTCAGTGACTTCCCCTCTCGCTCAGAGTCAAAGCCAAAGTCTTTACAACGGCTCATAATACCCTACAGCATGTGCCCACCCATCCCATTACCTTTCTGATATCATCCCCTGCTATTCTTTCCCTTACTCTAATTCAGCCATATTAGCCTCTTTGCCTTTCTTCAAACACATCGTGCATGCTCCTGCCTCAGGGCCTTTGCACGTGCTATGCCCTCTACCTGGAATGCTCTTCCCCAGTTTTTCCCATTGTTTGCGCTCTTACTTTCTTCTTATCTTTGCTCAAATACCTTCCTCAGTGAGGCTTCCTGATCATTCTAATTAAAATTGCAATCCCTCCCCCATTCTACTACCACATTCGCTATAGCTCTTCCGTGCTTATCATTATTACCCACGGCCGTTGAGTCAATTCTGACTTCTAGTGACCCTATAGGACACAGTAGAACTGCCCCATAGGGTTTCCAAGGCTGTAATCTTTAAGGAAGCAGACTGCCACATCTTTCTCTTGCAGAGTGAGTTTGAACTCCCAACCTTTTGGTTAGCAGCCGAGAGCTTTAACCACTGCCACCAGTGCTCCTTCTTATCATTATTATCATCTCATATACTATGTTTCATATTATAAATTTTAGTTATTGTCCTTTCTACCCCCACTGGAGTGGAAGTTCCAGAAATTTTGTCTTTTTTGTTTCTTTTGTTCATTGCTATATTCCTAGCCCTTAAAATAGTTTCTTCCACATAGTAGGCGCTTAACAACAATTTGTGGAATGAACGAACATTAATGAACATTTTAAATACTCATAAAGACCTCATGTCAACCTATTATGGGAAAGGGGAGTACGGCGCATCCAAGAGTGATTCCCTTACTCCCCAGATGTTCAGCTCAGGACTGTGCGTGCATCTGTCTTTGTGGGTTTCCCATTTGTGCAGATGATGGACCACCTGGAAACAAGTGCGCTCTTTCAGAAATCAAAAACTTGGTGACTGAAAATAAAGTGACAAAATATATACTGTTGGCTAAAACCAAGAGCATTTCATATAAGATTCTAGTATAGACAAGTAATAAAATCACCAGAAGTCTTAGAAAAATGAATATTTTATGAGCATCTAGTGTGTGCCAAGGGAACACAAAAATGACTCAGATACAGACCTGCCTGCCCTCAAGTTGCTCACAGTCTGACAGGGGAGATAGTCATGGAAACAGGCAACTATACACTATTATCATCAATCCACTGGCAGAAAAATGTACCAGCTACAAAAGTAGCAGAGAAGAGGGAGTGATTAATTGGAGTAACAAAGTGGGTGATATCTCAGCTAGGTTTTGAAGCAGGAATAGAGGAGGAGGGATGGACCCAGGATAGAAACTTACAATTGAGAAACATTTCATTATTTAACTTTTTTTCCCCCCTTCTTAGCCCACCTATCTGGACTTTAACAAATAGCTTTGGCAAATAGCTTGGCCAAACGTGCAGAACTCCAAGTTGTATGGAGCAGAATTTGAGAACTCTTGGTTATTGGGACATGCCAGGAAAGACTTAGTGAATTTGAAAGGGACAGAAAGCAGGAAGGAAGCCCAATGACTTCACAGGAGCAGAGCAGGGAAGAGGGGACTGTTTAATAACCACTGGAACCAGCACAGGCTCAAGGTTCCCAAAAAAGAGGAGGAAGAAAGGGTAGGAAGGGCAGGGGCACCGGGCCTTAGTTTATGCTTTGCCCCTAACCTGGAGCACCCTTTCTCCTATGCTCTCCCTCTCCTGAGGCAAGAGATCACAATGGTGGTGCCTAAAGATCCTACGCTCTGAAGTCTGAAAATGTGGGTTTGAGTCTTATTAACTGTGTGATCTTGTGCCCAGCTTCAAAACCGTTGCTCGCCATAGCCTAGAGAGTGAAGTCCAAGCTCCTTGGCTTGGCATTCAAGACCCTTCTCTATCTGGCCTCTGATGACTTCTCCATCTTCACCTACCTGAAACCTCTCCTCTTGGGCTTCTATGCCTTCACAGGTACTGCGCTCTCAATGTGAAACATCTTTGCCACCCCCCCATCATTTGTCTTAATTATTTAGTGCTGTTATAACAGAAATACCACAAGTCAGTGGCTTTAGCACACTGGTAATTATTTTCTCACAGTTTAGGAGGCGAGAAGTCCGAATTCAGGATGCTGGCTGTACGGGAAGGCTCTCTCTCTCTCCTCTCCTCTCTCTGTCTGCTCTGAGGGAAGGTCCTCGTAGCTTTTCAGCTTTTATTCCTAGGTTCCTTGTGGATCATATGGCCTGTAAACTCCCCATCTCTGCTTTTTTTTCTGTTTGTTTGTTTGCTTAATCTACTCTTTTACATATCAAAAGAGATTGACTTAATTAACACACTCTACAGTAATACTGTCTCATTAACATAACAACAAAAACTATTGCCAATTGGAATTATAACCACAGGTATAATAAGATTTACAACATTTATTTTTGGGGCCACAATTCAACCCATAACACCAATCTAGAAAATTCCCATTCCTCTTTCAAGACAAAACTCTGGTGTCACCACCTCCAAGAGGCCTTCCCTGACTGCTCAGGCTAGGTTAACTAACTGCCTCTGGGTCTCAAAGCCCCTGAGCTTCCTCTATCCCTGCATCTGGACCACAACAGTAACCCCTGACTGGCCTCCCCCATTATCCCCCTTGTCCCCTCCTCCTGCTGTTCCCCCTTCTCATCCACTCCTACCTAACGGCCAGAGGGATCTTTCTACAAAATACATTGAACTCACTCTGCCCTGCCCATCCCCCCCCCCCCAAGAAAAACCCCTTCATTTCTTGGTTTAAAGACCACAATCTTAACCATTGCCTACCAGGCTCTACCTGACATCACCCCTGCCTGCCTGTCTACCTTCACCTCTTATTATGCTTCTCCTTTGCTCTCTTTTCTCCAGCCTGTTGTGTGCCATCAAGTCAGTTCCGACTCATAGTGACCCTATAGGACAAAGAGCTGCCCCTATAAGGTTTCTAGGCTGTTCTCTTTACCAGAGCAGATCGCCAGGTCTTTTCTCCCATGGAGTGACTGGTGAGTTCCAACTACCCACCTTTCGGTTAGCAGTCGAGCTCTTAACCATTGCCGCCAGGGCTCTTTACAGCGTAACTGAAAAACCAAACCTGTTGCGGTTGTGATTCAAACTCATAGCAACCCTATAGAGCAGAACAGAACTGCCCCACAGGGTTTCCAAGGAGCAGCTTAGTGGATTTGAACTACCGACCTTTTGGTTAGTAGCCTGAGCTTTTAACCATGGCACCACCAGGGCTCCTTCCAGCCTAACTAACCCAGTAACCCAGTGCCGTCGAGTCGATTCCGACTCATAGCGACCCTATAGGACAGGGTAGAACTGCCCCACAGAGTCTCCAAGGAGCGCCTGGCGGATTCGAATTGCTGACCCTCTGGTTAGCAGCCGTAGCACTTAACCACTACGCCACCAGGGTTTCCTCCAGCCTAACTAGCCTTCTTTATGTCACGATATTCCATGCTTCTCTTCCCCTCAGAACCTTTGCACTTAGTACTTCCCTGCTTCAACCTGGCTAACACCTATTCTTTTGTGTGTGTGGTGAAGATATACATAATAAAACATTTGCCAATTCAATAGTTTCTACAAGAAAGATTTAACACATTCATGTTGTGAAATCTATTCATTCTTCAGAACTCAGCTCAAACCTCTCTTCCTCTGGGTGTCCCATCTTGGCCCTCCAACAGAGTTTAGGTGCCCAGTATCCAGTTTTATGGTATTTACTACGCCATGAACTAATTAGAAGCTGAGGTCTCAGACCCGATTTTTGCCGCCCTTTCCCTGCCAAGTTGCTGCTTCCTGGAATAAGAGGGAGCCTCACTGAACCAATTCTGGTCTCTGTGGTCAAAATACTGGAACCAAAGATCTGGGATCTAGGAAGGGGGACGGAGTCCAACGCTCCCACTGTTCACAGATGGGGAAACTGAGGCCCAGAGCCTGGCGCTTCACCACCCGCCGAGTTCCGAGAAGTGGGCGCGCCCCGCCTGGAGGGCCGCGCTGCGCCGGGGCCGCCCCCTCCCGCCCCCCGACGCCGGGTCCCCCCCCCCTCGTCTTCGCCCTCGCAGCACTGCCACCTCCGAAGCGAGTCATGGTGGCTGCAGTGGCGGCGGCGTGGCTGCTCCTGTCGGCGGCGGCCGCGGCCTCGGCGCAGCGGGAGCAGGACTTCTACGACTTCAAGGCCGTCAACATCCGGGGCAAGCTGGTGTCGCTGGAGAAGTACCGCGGCTCGGTGAGTGTCCGCCCGCCGGCCCTTGGCACGGTCCTGGCCGGGCCTGATGGGGGCGCCCCGCGGCCCGGAACTCCTCCCCCCCACCTCGGTTCTCAAGGGCCGGACCGCCTGGCAACCTTGTCCCGGCTCTCCACCCCCACCCAGGCGTTCCCGCAGGACGCCGCGCCCCCAGACCCTGCGCCCCGGCTGTCCTGTGACTACGTGGCACGGCCCGGCTGGCGCCGACTTATCTCCCGGCGGCTCTGGGCTGCGGGGTCCGGATCTAGCCAGTAGGCTGGATGCCTGGGCCTAGCCTTTGCCACGCGCGGGTGTAAAAAGTAACCCCAGCATCCTACGGCTTTCACCTATCCTACCCCGTTTTCGGAGCCTGGAACAAGGGGGCTGCCGATTTGAATCCAGTGGGAACACGGTGGCACTGAATGTTCAATGGGAGTTACCATTATAGATGCACGGAGACTTTACACATATCATCCTTTAGAGAGGACACTGCAGGCCAGAGAAGCGAATACATGCACAATGTCACAAAGCGCTAGAAAGCAACAGAGCCCGGGGGCGAGCCATGTGTCCATCCGTGGTCCACTCTAGGCAAACTCCTAAGATGGCAGTTCAGGCGGGGATCATCCAGGCCCGCTGCTGCCTCCTTACAGAGCGGAAATCTTAGCCCGGAGAGGACTCCAGAGAGCCAGTGTGGATGGGTTGAGTCTTTGAAGCAAGAGTGGATTTTAGCAAAACTAAGATCATTCCAAGTAAAGAGAACTGTCCATGGCAGGGCTCAGAGGCAGAGAGCAGGAAGAATGGGGGAGGGGTGGGGAGGACTTCAGGCTGTTGTGCTGGAAGGAGGATAAAGGGCTTGGAGGAGTATAAAGGTTGAGCCAGAGAGTGGTGAAAGATGAGGCTGGAGGGGTTGGGGGGGGACCATGAGGAGCCTGAACAATACATTCAAAGGGCTACATGTTACACTGTGAAATGGAGAGTCCGCCAAGTCCAATTTTCAGGATGGGCTGTGGTGTGGGAAAGGTGGGGAGTGGTCTCTAAATGGATAGATGCGCCCAACATCCAGATTTGGGTGGACCACGCAAAAATTGGTTACCAGTATTCTACTTCAGGAAGCAGGGACATCTTTAGTGAAGAAAGGACTAAGTCTTGAAATTCTCAGTTATGCTGGAAGTCAGAGATCCTAGGGCAGGAATCCCTGTCTTGACCTTCCCCAGGCTGTGAATTTCAAATGAGGTGACAGTAGGGAAACCCTGTGTTTGGTGGGCCCCAGCAGGAACCTCATCCAGGACTCAGGGCAAAGAGCCAAGAAGGGCAGGGTCTATTCCCGTTCAGACCTCGCCTGCCCTCTATCTAGTGCAGCTCACCTGAGAGCTCTGCTACTCATTAATTCATTATTAATTCACTGTTGAGCACCTACTGTATATAAAATACTGAGCCAGGCTCTGGGGATACACGGGTGAACAAAACAGACAAGTTCCTGCTTTAATCAATCTTACATGGGTTGGGAATAGGGAGAACAGAGACAATAAATAAGGAATGGAGAGATGAACGAGGTAATTCTGAGTAGTAAACCCAAAACCAAAACTAAACCCAGTGCTGTCGAGTCGATTCCAACTCATAGCGACCCTATAGCGAACCTACAGGACAGAGTAGAACTGCCCTGTAGAGTTTCCAAGGAGCACCTGGTGGATTTTGAACTGCCGACCCTTGGGTTAGCAGCTGTAGCACTTAACCACTACACCACCAGTGTTTCCATTCTGAGTAGTAATAAGTGCTAAAATGAAAATAGAACAAGGTCATACAGCTGCCAAGATGCAGAGTTGCGATTTGAACCCAGGCAGTCTAGCTCCAGAGTATACGCCTTAATTACTATGGTTAGAGGAAAACCAGAGTTAGAATGGGGAAGCTGTGGGTTGTCCCAAGGTAGGCCTGAGGTTTGGACAATATGCTCATTCATTCCTCTACAAATATTTACTGGCTCCTAGTACATGCCTGGCACTGGATCCAGTCCTGGAGATCCAGCCATGAACAAGATTGACATGGAGGCCCTTATGTGGAATTGACAGTCATTTAGACCATGTTGAGTGTGGATGAATGGGCGACCACTTAGAAATGTACTTGCCTACAGTGTGGGGTTATGTATATGTGAGAGGATGTGTGTGAATGGTTTATTTGCTTGCTTCTGTGCAAACATCTGAATCTATATCTCTGCTTGTATATGTATGTATGTAAATTAACTGTGTATCTGGGTGTGTCTGTCTGTGTTTTGGTCTCTTTAAGGATAAACCTTTTGGTTCTAGCGATGGAACTAGAAGCATGATTTCCCCCCTCCTCCAAAAGAGTGGGCTTCTATGTAGATATCATAGGCACAAAAGATGTAGGTTATAAATAAGCAATTCTTAATGCTCTCATTGCCCAGGGATCCAACAAGGAAGGAAGAAGGACCCCTAATAATATAAGAAGGTAGTTTCAGTGTCCCAGTTCTTCTCACTACCCCAGGCAAAGTATGGTATATGTTGACATGGAATGGGAGAGGTTGTTTATCAGTCTGCAGCCCCAGGGAACAGGCTTTTCATCTATTAGAGGCAGGGTGAGGGAGTTACAGCGCAGTGGTTCTTATCTAGGCAGGAATTCTCAACTGGGGATGATTTCACCCCCCAGGGGACTTTAGGCAAGGTCTGGAGACATTTTTGATTGTCAGGACTGGGCATCTAGTGGGTAGAGGCCAGGGAGGCTGTTAAACATCCTACAATCCACAGGACAGGCCTCCACAACAAAGAATTATCCAGCCCAAAATGTTGATAGTGCCCAAATTGAGAAACCCTGTCTAACCTGAGCAGTTTGTGCCTGTGCCTGTCCAGTGCCCCAGGCTGCGCCTTTATGGCGCCAGTTGGTATAGCCTTGACCCATCTTAAAAAGTGGTCAGGGAACTATTATAAGATCTTGAGAAATAGTATAAACTGAGAAGAACACATACTTTTGTGGTTACGGGGGGCGGGGGGGAGGGAGGGAGGGTGGGAGAGGGTTTTTTACTGATTAATTAGTAGGTAAGAACTGCTTTAGCTGAAGGGAAGGACAACACTCAATACGTGGAAGGTCAGCTCAATTGGACTGGACCAAAAGCAAAGAAGTTTCCAGGATAAAATGAATGCTTCAAAGGTCAGCGGAGCAAGGGCGGGGGTTTGGGGACCATGGTTTAAGGGGACTTCTAAGTCAATTGGCAAAATAATTCTATTTTGAAAACACTCTGCATCCCACTTTGAAATGTGGCGTCTGGGGTCTTAAATGCTAACAAGCAGCCATCTAAGATGCATCGATTGGCCTCAACCCACCTGGAGCAAAGGAGAATGAAGAACACCAAGGTCACACGACAACTAAGAGCCCAAGAGACAGAAAGGGCCACATGAACCAGAGACCTACATCATCCTGAGACCAGAAGAACTAGTTGGTGCTCGGGCACAATCGATGACTGCCCTGACAGGGAGCACAACAGAGAACCCCTAAGGGAGCAGGAGATCAGTGGGATGCAGACCCCAAATTCTCATAAAAAGACCAGACTTAATGGTCTGACTGAGACTAGAGGAATCCCGGCGGTCATGGTCCCCAAACCTTCTGTTGGCACAGGACAGGAACCATCCCCGAAGACAACTCATCAGACATGAAAGGGACTGGACAGTGGGTAGGAGAGAGATGCTGATGAAGAGCGAGCTAATTATATCAGGTGGACACTTGAGACTGTTGGCATCTCCTGTCTGGAGGGGGGATGGGAGGATAGAGAGAGTTGGAAGCTGGCAAAATTGTCACAAAAGGAGAGACTGGAAGGGCTGACTCATCAGGGGGAGAGCAAGTGGGAGTACGGAGTAAGATGTATGTAAACTTATATGTGACAGTCTAACTTGATTGGTAAACGTTCACTTGAAGCTCAATAAAAGTTAATAAAAAAAAAAAAAGTGGTCAGGGAGATGGGGCTGGATTGCCCAGGTGCAGGGTAGGATTTAAAATCCTTTAATAATATATAGCTAAATGGCACAGATGGCACTGGTGCCAAAGTTTTAATTGCAGTATAATCAAGTTCCATCAGCCAGCTTTATATTTATCACCTAAAGGCTTTAATAAATTTAGAGATAAGTCTAATATCTTAGTTATTTAGTGCTGCTATAACAGAAATGCCACAAGTGGATTGCTTTAACAAACAAATATATTTTCTTACAGTTTAGGAGGCTAGAAGTCCGAATTCAGAGCACCCATTCTCGGAAAAGGCTTTCTCTCTCCGTTGGCTGTGGAGGAAGGTCCTTGTCTCTGAACTTCTGCTCCCAGGCAGTTTGCTTGTGGCTTGGCATCTCTCTTCCCCCATCTCCGCTGTTTTCACTTGCTTGTTTAATCTCTTTTATGTCTCAAAAGAAACTGATTTAAAACACTACCTACACTAATCCTGTCTCATCAGCACAGCAAACAAATTCCATTCCGAAATGGGATTATAACCACAGGCCTAGAGGGTTAGGATTTACAACAGATATTTTTGGGGGACACAATTCAATCCGTAACATCTAGTGATCGAGGAAAGTCTTATTACAAAGTGGTATTTGTTTACCAGAGGGAGGAGTAAAAATGGATTGCCCTGGGGTTCTGGGGGTCCTTTTATCAAGAAGGCCATGTCTGTCTGTGTGCCCAGGCAGGTGTTCATGTATGTGTGTACGCTTGCCTAGTCATCCAGTAGAACTTACTGAGACTTTCCCATATGCCAGACCCAGAGATAAAGTAGACATGACATCTGCCCTCAGTGGGCTCCTGTATACCAACAACGGCAGTATAGAGTGATGAGTGCCAGCTGGCTGCTAGGGATTGAACTGTGCCCTCCAAAATATATATTGTAAATTCTAACCCCTGTGCCTGTGGTTGCGAAACCCTAGTGGTGTAGTGGTTAAGTGCTATGGCTGATACCCGAGAGGTCGGCAGTTCAAATCCACCAGGCGCTCCTTGGAAACTCTATGGGGCAGTTCGACTCTGTCCTATAGGGTCGCTATGAGTGGGAATCGACTTGAGAGCAGTGGGCTTGGGCATACCTGTGATTATAATCCCATTTGGGAGTGGGTATTCTTTTTTTTTGTTGTTGTGGTAATGAGGCAGTATTAGTGTAGGGTGTGTCTTAAATCCATCTCTTTTGAGATACAAAAGAGATTAAAGGAGCAAGCAAGAAAGCAGACGTGAGAGAATAACACACCATGTGAAGAGCATCAAGGAACCAAAGAACAAGCACCTTTCCCCAGAGCCAACAGAGAGAAAGGCTTCCCCTAGTGCTGGCACCTTGAATTCTGACTTCTAGCCTCCTAAACTGTGAAAGAATAAATTTCTGTGTGTTGAAGCCACCCACTTGTGGTATTACAGCAGCAGTAGTTAAGTAAGACATGCTAGTTGGCTGAGCCAGAAATTAAATCCAGGTCTGCCTTTCACCTCTTCACATTACCTCCGGATGTGTGCTCACCAGTGTGTGTGCCTCTCTCTGTGAATGTGTTGTGTGTGTTTGTGAGCATGCATGATGTGTGATTATGTATCTTTGTACCATGGAGCGTTTGCATACCTGCTTATGTGTATTTTGTGCTTATGTTCACATATGTTCATAGTATGAGTGTGCATGTATGTCGATAAGTCACTGCATGTTTGATTTTATGTGTGCATATGTTTAGTACATAGTATATTTACGTATGTGTACATTTGTGTTCTTGTATGTGTGGGAGAGCAGTATAATTGGGGGAGTCACATGAGGGCATGTGAGGGTTTGTACAAGTGCATGCCTTTTCACAGGGTTGTGTATTTGTCTGAGTTTTTGTTGTTTTTTTTTGCCACCCAGGTGTCCCTGGTGGTGAACGTGGCCAGTGAGTGCGGCTTCACAGACCAGCACTACCGAGCTCTGCAGCAGCTACAGCGGGACCTGGGTCCTCACCACTTCAACGTGCTTGCCTTCCCCTGCAACCAGTTTGGCCAGCAGGAGCCTGATAGCAACAAGGAGATTGAGAGCTTTGCCCGCCGAACATACAGTGTCTCTTTCCCCATGTTTAGCAAGGTTGCAGTCACCGGCACTGGTGCCCACCCCGCCTTCAAGTACCTGACCGGTGAGTCCTGGTCCTTTCATCCCACCTTCCCTCAGCTGCCTGAGGCCCTGACTTTCTGAACAGCAGAAGCCACTGGCTGGCTGGGGCAACTGGAACCTCTTCCTGACGCTCTCTGGTGCGCTGGCATTCTGTTTCAGCAATAGGCTTTTAGGGGATTGGGGCAGGCATGAGCTGAGGTATTCAGGTCCTCCTTCCTAAGAATATCTCTATCTCTGCTGCCTTGCAGTTCTCCCTCAGCCACTCTTGCTGACTTCTCTGGGACCCTGTTTTCACATGCAGCAGCTCCTAGAAGGATACTGGGCCTCATGTTTTAGTCAGTATGAATTGTTTAGCTTACTAATTTAGGAGAAACCAAGGTGCAGATAGGAGACACCATATACCTAAAGAAGGCTGACCAAGATGGCTGACCGACAGCTCCTGTCCCGAGTTAGAGGCAAAGTCTGTAGACTATAGGAGGTTACCTCCTGAACTAAAATACCAAATTTTAGTTTTTCAGAAATGGGTGACTTCTCCAGCCGAGAAGCCTCAGAACCACAAAATGGGGTCATAAGCCAAGCTTTATGGTTCTGACTGCTGCCTTAAGCCTTTCCCTTCCTTTGGGGGCTCCATTTTTGCCTTCTCCCATTCCAGACTCGTGGTTGCCTTCACGCATCCCTTAGCACCCCACCCCCAACCCATTCTCCTGGAAGAGTAAATGAGAAACAACAGTTTAGCAAGGTCCCTTACTGAGGCTGACTTGTATTTTGTTCCACGAGTCAATCCTAATGTTTCCTTTTTCTTCCCTGTGTGTTTTTGTTAGCTCCTTCCCAGTTCCCTTAGTTATAGATCAAACCAAGCCATGCTTTAGAAGCACCTGGCGAGCTCTTAAAAATGCGTAAGTAAGCCTGAGACCTACTGAAGCATGGCCCAAGAATCTGTTTATTTTAAGCCCCCCTCTCCCCACCTCCTACTGATTCTGATGCAACCAGCCCATGAACTAACATTTGGGAACCATTAAGTCTCAGTCACAGAAGGCTGTAGGATGCTCAGTAGTTGCAGGTCATTAATAAAGGAGATGTGATACAGAATCACACAGCAGTAGTTCTCAATCTTGGCTGCACGTTTAAATCTCTTGGAGGGCTTTTTAAAAGTACTGATGCCTGGGTCTTATCCCCAGAGATTCTGATTTAAGTGGTCTGGGATATGGCCTGGGCATCAGGGTTGTAAAAAGCTCCTCAGGTGATTTTAACTAACAGAACCATTGCCTCAGGGGAAGGATGAACACTGATAGTAAAATCCCAGGTGAGACTACACAGGGAAGCACACTTTGATCTCCTTCTTCTTTTTCTCTAGAAACTTCTGGAAAGGAGCCCACCTGGAACTTCTGGAAGTACCTAGTGGCCCCAGACGGGAAGGTGGCAGGGGCTTGGGACCCAACCGTGTCGGTGGAGGAGATCAGGCCCCAGATCAATGCGCTTGTGAGGAAGCTCATCCTGCGAAAGCGAGAAGAGTTATAACCATCTTCTCCCTTTAATCCCACCCTGCCCCACCTGTGCATAGGTGACCAAACCAAACTCCAGTGGTGCTTCAAGGGGAGAGAACCCTGACTCCCTCTCTTCCTGTAGTCTTATCCCACCTATCCCATCACTCTTGTGGAGGAAAAATTCCAGTATTTTTATTACTTGAATCTTAGGGCAACCAATAGGAACTCCTGGCCAGTGAGAGCTCTTGCCCAATGATTTCACCAGCCAATAAAATCTTCTAGCCAATGAAAACATGTGGTAAATAGAAGTTTATCAAGCAATAATCTCCCAGCCAATGGAAAAAAAAAAACCATTGCCTTCGAGTTGATTCCGACTCCTAGTGCCCCTATTGGACAGAGTAGAACTGCCCCATGGAGTTTCCAAGGAGCGCCTGGTGGATTGAACTGCCAACCTTTTGGTTAGCAGATGTAGGTTTTAACCACTATGCCACCAGAGTTTCCCCCAGCCATTGAGAACTCTCTAAAATGGAGCCAATTCCTAACTCACAGGGCTGTTGTGAAGGTTAAAATTAAATACCTGTGAAAGTGCCTAGGCAGTACCGGCTAAGCAGGACGCATTCAATAAATGTTTTTTGCATATAAACAAAAAAATAACCTGTGATTGATAAAACTTGCACCCAACATGAATTGATGAAACTTGTACCCAACATGAATTTCTAGACAATGCAAATATAGGCCAAACATTTATTCGTTGTTGTTTTCCACGGAAATTATTAAGTTGTCTTGGTGTATTGTTATTTTTTAATATCAAAGTAATGCAGGCTCATTGTAAGATCCAAATAATACAGGATGATATAAAATGAAAATATCCCCCTCATTACTTATATTCTCACTCCTTGAAGGGTAAACACTGTTAGCAATTTGGTACTCATGTTTCCAGGCCTTTTCCTATCAGGCCAATAATTAATAAAAACCCAATAAGAATTCACTGCCCAAAAGTATACTACAATAACAAATAGGCAAAGAATATAAGTAGAGAATTCACAGAAGAATGTAGATGGATAATAAGCATATGAAAAAATTGTCAACTTCATTCAAATTGGAAATATTTTTAAAATGAGAATGCTCATTGCTGGTAAGATGTAGGGAGAAGGTCATTCACATACATAGTTGGTGGGACAATAAACTGATACTAGTTTTTTGGAGGGTGATTTAGCAATATCTTTTAAAACAAAGTGTTCATACCCTTTGACCCATCATTTTCTCTTCTAGAAACTTCCCAAACTGTGCACATATAACTGTAATATGTATGTACATTGTTTATAATAGTGAAATTTTGGATGCAACCCTTACGTCCATTGATACGGGTCTGGTAATAAATTATGGTACAAATCCAAATGATAAATTAATACACCTATTAAAATGAATGAGTTAAATCTCTATGTACTATCATGGAGTTGTCCAGAAGTGAAAAAAGGGCTAGTTGTAAAACAGAAAGAGCAAGTATGATAATATTTTTAATGAAATTTCACGGTAACAATGTTATGTGAGATGGAGAGAAGAAAAATAGAGGGTTGTAGACCAAACTGTTGATGGTGGTTGTCCTTGAGGGGATGCAGTGGAATAAAAGGAGTCATTCACTTTCTTTATTATGTTTTTCTATCACGTATGGATTTTGTATATAAAATACATATTTCACTTATACAAATTGAAAAGAAACAGTTAAAAATTGGGGAGGTAGGCAGTGCTCATTGACTGATAATTCATTGACAAATAAGAATTTGATGTCTACTTTTTCTGAGGTCACTCTTCTAGAAGTCCAGACATCAGATCCAAATCCTGGCTGTGCCCTTTACTCACAGACTGAGCAAATTGCTCGCTCTCTGCTGTCCTCCATTTTCCCATTGGACAATGAAGGAGTTGAACTGTGTTGTACAGTTCTGTCTCCCTTAATGGTTGTCCCTGTAAGCCAGCCAGGGTAAAATGAAGGCTGGCTGTGGGCTGACCACAAGCCCCCCTGTGGTGGCCTCCAGCCTGCCATTACATACCCCACTCCAAGCTCCAGGGGTGCAGATGTGTGTGTGTGTGTGCTCACATGCAATGAAACTGAGCTATCACAGAATTTTTCACAATGGACATCTGGGAACCACATTTCCCTGCAGCTACCTCGCTCCCTCTATACCCACTGTCTCCACCTTCTCACCAGCCACATTTGCTCCTCACTTCCCTGCACTATCCCTGACCTCTTTATTGTTAAAGTTAATGGACTTTTTCTCTGACCTTATCCTACTTGACCTCTCAACCTCATCTGACATTGCTGATTACGCTCTTCTCCCTGACATGTTCTCTCCCCTTAACCTTCATGCCACCATATTCTTTTAGCATTCCTACCTCTATGGCTAAGGAGCCCTGGTGGCACAATGGTTAAACACTTGGCTGCTATACAAAAGGTTGGTGGTTCGAACCCATCAGCCGCTCTATGGGAGAAAGACCCGGTGATCTACTCCTGTAAAAAGTACAGCCTAGGAAACCCTACGGGGCAGTTCTACTCTGTCCTATAGGGTCATTATAGATTGGAACTGCTTTGATGGCACCTAGCAGCAACAACACTTCTACGACTGCTTCTTCCTTCTCAGTCTCTGTTGAGGGCTTTTCCTCTTCTGCCCACCCCTACACTGTTGGTCTTCCTTGGAGTTCTAGGCAGTACACTCCATGTACTCTTCCTTAGCTACCTCATTTTTTTGTCATGGTTTTGACCACCATCCCTACCTTGATGACAAACAAATCTCCACCTTGTGTGTATACCAGACTCACATCCACCTGGTTATTGGGCATCTTTACAGTCACCTCAAACTCAACATGTCCAGAACCAAACTCATCTTTTCCTAGTACACCTGCTTCCCTTTCCACTTAGCCCTTGAGAAACCCTCCCAGACTTTCCCTCTCATGCACCGCTCATTCATTGACTCACCCACCACACTCTATTTTCTCATTGTCTATGCACCTGGCCCCTTACCCTTCAGTACAGTGTATTGACCTTAACAGGCTAAATTGAATTATGTAGAAAGCCATTTTTGAGCACCAGCTCCATGCCTGTCCCTGACTAGACCATATCTGGAGACCAAAAATAAGCAAATACATTCCCCTCAAAAGCTTATAGTCCATCGGAGGATTTTACACTCCCAATTAGACTTGCATTCTTATGTTGTTGTTAGGTGCTGCCGAGTTGGTTCCAGCTCACAGTGACCCCACGTACAACGGAACAAAAAACCTCCTGGTCCTGTGCCATCCTCACAATCGTTATGCTTGAGCCAATTGTTGCAGCCACTGTGTCAATCCATCTCTTTGAGGGTCTTCCTCTTTTTCACTGACCTCTACTCTACTAAGCATGATGTCCTTCTCCAGGGACTGATCCCTGCTAATAACATGTCCAAAGTACATGAGACAAAGTCTCATCATCTCCACTTCCAAGGAGCACTCTGGCTGTACTTCTTCCAAGACAGACTTGTTGGTTCGTGCAGTTCAAAGTATATTCAATATTCTTCACCAACACGATAATTCAAAGGCATCAATTCTTCTTCAGTCTTCTTTATTCATTGTCCATCTTTTGCATGCATATGAGGCGAGCACTTTAGCCCTCAAAGTGACTTCTTTGCTTTTCAACACCTTAAAGAGGTCTTTTGCAGCAGATTTGCCCAGTGGAATACGTCGTTTGATTCCTTGACTGCTGCTTCCACGGGTATTGATTGTGGATCCAAGTAAAATGCAATCCTTGTCAACTTCAGTATTTTCTCCATTTATATTCCTATAGCTTTATCAACTTGCTGCTGTCCCCAAATCCCCTCTAAAATGCAGAGACCCCTAGGAAAAATCTCACTTTAAATCCTTACTGTCAGCTTAGTCATTGGTTAACCAATATCTACTCACATCTTAGTTTTAAATTAATACATTAATACCCTGGTTATCAGCTAGTAATTGAGTAGTTAATATTTGATTATCTACTAACATCTTGGAAACCCTGGTGGCGTAGTGGTTAAATGCTACAGCTGCTAACCAAGAGGACGGCGGTTTGAATCCGCCAGGCGTTCCTTGGAAACTCTACGGGGCAGTCCTACTCTGTCCCATAGGGTCGCTATGAGTCAGAATCAACTTGACAGCAGTGGGTTTGGTTTTTTTTTTTTTACTAACATCTTAATCATCTTTTAACATGTAACTTATAAGCCAAATATTTTATTTAATAGGTTACATCTTAGCACTTAGTAGTTTAGCTATTTGCAAAGCCTTAATTATTAATCAAAGGAGCCCTGGTGGCACAATGGTTAAGCACTCAGCTGCTAACTGCAAAATCGGCAGTTCAAACCTATCAGCTGTTCCACTGGTAGTAAAGGCCTGGAGATCTGCTCCCATAAAGATTACAGCCTAAAAAATCCTATGGGGCAGTAATAAGACAGAGGTCCCCAGGCTGTGGAAAATTCCGCTGCCTGAAGCAGCTTGCTTGGCACCGTCCTCCCCCTCCTCCCCATAGATAAACGTTAAAATTCTGGTCCCCTCTCCTTAACTGCTCCCCAAAACTAGAGGAAATTGGTGAAAACTGGTTTAGGCACCATGTTGACATTCAGGATAACCTTTTAGCTCGTTAAGTACCTCATACATAGTAACTTCCCCACCTCTGGATGGAGTTTAACTGCCATTTTCTGAACACACGATGCTTGACTTTATATGTAAACCACATTGTGCCTGTGTAGTACGATTAACAATGTTGCCATTGAACTTGCATGAACTTTCTACTTGTAAACTTCTTAAAAGTAACTTTCCCCCTGTAAACTTCTTAAAAGTAACTTTCCCCCTTGCCCTTCTCAAGCAGTCCTGGCAGCAGCAGCCCCAACTGTTGCTTTCCATGCAAAGTGAAATAAAGGAACCTTTCTACTCTCCTACCTTGGTCTGTCATTTCTTGGCTGAGACGTGTCATGCCAAGCAGAGCCTGGGGTTTCCACTCAGCAACATTTCTACTCTGTCCTATAGGGTCACTATGAGTCAGAACTGACTTGACGGCACACAGCAACAATTATTAATCAATACTTCAGTTATTTGCTTAGATCTTATTACTGCCTCCTTAGCTATCTGCTCATAGTTTAGAGTACGTTAGCAGACCAGAGATCATCAGGAAAAAGGTTGGGCACAGATCAGTTCTTTTTCTTTTGCTGAGTTCTCCTTTTACACCCAAGTGATTCTCTTCAACATCGACTAGTCCCAAGTCCTCAAAGAAAGGGAAGTCCCACTCTAATCCCTTATTTGCTCCCTGAACTGGGTTGGAAGGTGAAGGGAGAAGGGTAAGACTCGAAGGGACTTCCTATACAGTTAGGGTTGGAAAGAACACTCATTCATCAACAAATATTTTTGTGTGCTATGTCACTATGAGTTGAAAATTGAGTCAACAGCAACTAACAACAAAAACTTATATGTCAGGTTTTGCACTAGGTTCTAGGGATATAACAGTGAACAAAACAGGCATGTTTCCTGCATTATGGCACTTAGAGAATAGTGAGAAGGTCAAACATTAAACAAATAATAATTAAAAACAAAAAACCACCATTGCCATTGAGTCGATTCCAACTCATAGTGACCCTGTAGGACAGATAGAACTGCCCCATAGGATTTTCAAGGAGCAGCTGTTGAATTCAAACTGCTGACCTTTTGGTTAGCAGCTGAACTCTTAACTACTGCACCATCGGGGCTCCAAACAGATAATTATACCAATTATTATATAATTGTGGTTATGATAAGCACTAGAAAGAAATACAGGAAACTATGAGAATGTATTCTGGGGTTTACGGACAGATAACTTCCCTGAGGAAATGACACTTAAGCTGAGAGGTGAAATTTTAGAAAGAGTTAATCAGGGGAAAGGGGTGAGGGAAGTCCTAAGGCAATGGAATGGTTTAGGCAAAGGCCCTCGGGAAGGAAGATGCTTGACAGAATGGAGCCACTGTGGCTAGAGCCAAGTGGGAGGAGAAGAGGTAGAGAGATAGGTAGGGGCTAGATCATGCAGGAACTTCTGGCATGCAGGTGGGAAAGGATAGTAGCCTGACTTAGCATGGCAGAGCCTGGCTTTATTAGGGGCATGAAAACCTTCCTTACTGTACCAAATCTGAAGGCCAGAGAAAACCCCTGGGGCAGAGGCAGATATTGAACTACTGTAGGAGCTGTAGATTGTTCTGGAGGCTGCCCAGAGAGTGGGTAACCATGGAGACATTTGTGGAATGTAGACAGACCTGAAACCTCCCGGCTCCAACAGAGCTGGGCATGGGGGAGGGTTTAGCTGGGGAAGGGATCAGAAGGAATTGCAGAGACCTGAGGAAAATGTTTGATTCCCTACGAATCTCCAAGCTACTTGTGCAGATTTCTGGGCCCCAACCTGAGTAATTATATTACAGGTGGTCCAAAGGCAACACTTTAAGAAAGAAACACTGCCTTGGGTTTATCAAAAATTCTACACAGCCTCTTCTCCTTCCCACATTTCCTTTAGCCCCTACATCTTAGCCCTCCCCATGGCTTCTACCACTTTGTATTATCAGGTTAGAGATTTTGCTGCTGTAATAGGAACCCAAAGTAAACACAAGCTCTAATAAAGTAGAAGTTTATTTCTATTCCAAAGTAAGTCAGACTTTGCTCCATGAATTTGTCAGGTGCCCAGCTTGTAGTTCTGCCGTTCCTAGGATGTTGCCACCATCTGTGTGATCCAAGATGGCAGACAGCCTCAAACATACTCCTTTGATGGCACAATATGACATCTTACAAATCAGAAAAACTTAGTCACATGGCAACACCTAGCCATGAGGATCACAGATAAAGTTTCTATTATGTGTAGCCATGTGCCCAGGTAAACACTGGGAGTTCCATTGACAAAAAAGAAGGGGAGAACAGATGTTGGGTGTAGGTAGGGACAAGTAACAATCCCTGAGCCACACTAAACATCTTTCAAATCTCTTAACTCTCCTTCTTGCTATTATCCTAGCTTGAGCTTCAGCACCCTTCTGGCTCATCTTCATGGCCCCAGCTCCCTCCTCTAATCAACTTTCCACATTGCAAGCTGAATGATGTTGTAAAAAGCAAATCTGAGCATACCACTCTCTGCCTCAGTGGTGTCCATTTAACCTTGGAATACAAGCTCAGTGCCTTAGTCTGTCATTAAAAGTCCTTGTGCCTCATTCTCCTCCATTCCCTACCTTTGGTGTTGCTGCAGCAACGCCAAACTGCTTGCCGTGTTCTTTTTCACGCTTTCTTCCATCGCACAAGTGGAAATTCTCTTGATATTCCTGTGCACTTTACCTCCTTGTATTCCTTGAGGATAGAATATCTGGTGTTCAAAAAACATTTGTTCACTGACTGACCTCATTGTCATTATCTGTGTCTGTTTCTGCCACCCAGGGATCTTTTTGAATGTTCCAGGAACTGTCTAAGCCTCGCACCAGCTAGGTTCTCCCTGAAAGACTCAAATTCTCCCAGGGAAGGAATTGACTACTCTGAGTGAGATGGGAGAGCCCAGTCAGAAGATCCCTTCCCCTTAATTCCCTGGAATATGAATACTCCCCTCTGATCACATGACCAATTGAACCCTCCTCATCATTCTGCAGAGGGAGTCCCAGGGCTACAAGGGACTTGGTATTCATGACAATTACATAGATCATACTTATACTAAAACTTTATTGTTGTTGTTGTTAGGTGCTGTTGAGTTAGTTCTAACTCATAGTGACCCTATGTACACCAGAACCAAACACTGCCTGGTCCTGCGCCACCCTCACAATTATTGCTATGTCTGAGCCCATTGTTGCAGCCACTGTGTCAGTCCATCTTGTTAAGGGCCTTTCTCTTTTTCACTGACCCTCTACTCTACCAAGCATGATGTCCTTCTCCAAAGTAAGTGAGACAGTCTTGTCCTTATCCAAAGTAAGTAAGACAAAGCCTTGCAATCCTTGCTTCCAAGGGACACTCTGGCTGTACTTCTTCCAAGACAGACTTTTTCATTCTTCTGGCAGTCCACGGCATATTCAATATTCTTCAACACCATAATTCAAAGGCATCAATTCTTCTTCAGTCTTCCTTATTCACTGCCTAGTTTTTGCATGCATATGAGGCAATTGAAAATACAGTGGCTAGGGTCAGGGGCACGTTGATCTTCAAAGTGACGTCTTTGCTTTGCAACACTTTATTCGTTGTTTCTCTGAAATTCAAATTTAACTGGGCATACTTTACTTTATCTGTCAACCCTAATCCAGGATTGAGACTCATGCAAGTGGGAGTTGAACTATATGGCCTCTAGGTCCTTTTCAACTCTAGGAAACAAAGATGCTAAGACTCTTATGATTTCCCTTAACCCTCCCAATGAAAGGAGAAACTCTTCTCAGGGTTACAGTAAAAGAGCTGAGAGAATAGTTAACAAGCTAATCAACATAACAAATGACAATACTCCCCTTACCAGCTGAGTAACCTTAAACCCATCACCCATCTGTCAGTTTGTTGTGCTGTGGTGTCCTGTGTGTTGTTGTTATGATGCTGGAAGCTATGCTACCAGTATTTCAAATACTAGCAGGGTTGTATTTGCTTTGGCAGTACATATACTAAAATTAGAATGATACAGGTGAGAAGATTAGCATGGTCTGTGAGCAGAAATGACATGCAAATTCGTGAAGTGTTCCATATTTTAAAAAACACTAAATAGACAATAGATAAGTGGAAACTTTGGTGAAGGGTAAGACAGTATACAATATTGGGGAAGCCAGCACAACTTGTCCAAGGCAAGGTCATGGAAGCTCCATAGACACACCGAAACTCTCTGAGGGACTGAATTGCTGTGCTGAGGGCTGTGGGGGCCAGGATCTCAAGGAACATTGAGCTCATCTGGCATAACAGAGTTTATAAAGAAAATATTCTACATTCTACCTTGGTGAGCAGCGTCTGGAGTCTTAAAAGCTTATGAGCGGCCAGTGAAGATACTCCACTAGTCTCACCCCATCGGGAGCAAGGGAGAATGAAGAAAACCAAAGATACAAGGTGTCATGGATTGAATTGTGTCCCCCCAAAAATCTGTCAACTAGGCTAGATCATGATTCCCAGTATTATATGATTGTCTACCATTTTGTTATCTGATGTGATTTCCCTATGTGTTGTAAAACCTATCACTATCATGTAATGAGATGGATTAGCGGCAGTTATATTGATGATATCTACAAGCTTAGATAGTGTCTTAAGCCAATCTCTTTTGAAATATGAAAGAGAGACGCAAGGAGAGAGACATGGGGACCTCATACCAAGAAAGCAGTGCTGGAAGCAAAGCGCATCCTTTGGACATGAGGTTCCTGCACTGAGATGCTCCCAAACCAAGGAAAGGCTAATGGCAAGGATCTTTCTCCAGAGCAGATAGAGAGAGAAAGCCTTCCCCTGGAGCCAGTGTACTGAATTCGGACTTCTAGCCTACTGGACTGTGAGAGGATAAACTTCTCTTTGTTAAAGCCATCCATCCACTTGTGGTATTTTCTGTTATAGTGGCACTAGATGGCTAAGACACAAGGGAAAGATTAGTCCAAAGGACTAATGGACCACAACTACCACAGCATCCACCAGTCTGAGTCCAGCACAACTAGGTGGTACCCAGCTACCACCACCAGCTGCTCTGACAGGGATCATAAGAGAGGGTCCTAGACAGAGATGAAGAAAAATGTAGAACAAAATTCTAACTCACAAAAAAAGACCAGACTTACTGGCCTGACAGTGACTGCAGGAACCCCGAGAGTTTGGCCCCTGGACACCCTTATAGCTCAGAAATGAAGTCGCTCCTGAGGTTCACCCTTCATCCAAGGATTAGACAGGCCCATAAAACAAAATGAAACTAAAGGGGCACACCAGCCCAGGGAAAAGGACTAGAAGACCGGAGGGGATATGAAAGCTGGTGATTCGGAACCCAAGGTCAAGAAGGGAGAGTGCTGACATGTCCTGGGGTTGGTAACCAATGTCACAAAACAATATGTGTACTAATTGTTTAATGAGAAGCTTGTTTGTTCTGTAAACCTTCATCTAAAGTACAATAATTAAAAAAAAAAAAAAATTACTAGCAGGGTTACCCGTGCTAGACAGGTGTCAGCAGAGCTTTCAATTCCAATGGTTATATACCTGGGAGTGGCATCGCTGGGTTTTAAGGTAATTCTGTATAGTTTTATAGGAACCACCAAGTTGTTTTTGATGGCAACTGCACCATTTTACATTCCTATCAGCAATGAATGAGGGCTGCTTTTGAACACTTTAAAGAGATCTTTTTTTTCCTTTTTTTTTTTATTGCGTTTTAAGTTTACAATTCAAGTCAGTTTCTCATACAAAAACTTATACACACATTGTTATGTGACCCTAGTTGCTCTCCCTATAATGTGACAGCACACTCCTCCTCGCCACCCTGTACTTCCTGTGTCCATTCAACCAGTTCCCATCCCCCTCTGCCTTCTCACCTTGCCTCGGGACAGGAGCTGCCCACATAGTTTCATGTTTCTACTTGAGCTAAGAAGCACACTCCTCACCAGTATCATTTTATGTCTTATAATAGCCCTGTCTAATCTTTGTCTGAAGAGTTGGCTTCAGGAATGGTTTTAGTTTTGGGCTAACAGAGAGTCCAGAGGCCATGTCCTCTGGGGTCCCTCCAGTCTCAGTCAGACCATTAAGTCTGATCTTTTTACCAGAATTTGAATTCTGCATCCTACTTTTCTCCTGCTTTGTCATGGATTCTCTGTTGTGTTCCCTGTCAGGGCAGTCGTTGGTGGTAGCCGGTCTCAGGTAAAGAGATCTTCTGCAGCAGATTTGCCCAATGCAATGTGTCGTTTGATTTCTTGACTGTTGCTTCCATGAGTGTTGATTGTGGATCCAAGTAAAATGAAATCCTTGACAACTTCAATCTTTTCTCTACCATAATGTTGCTTATTGGTCTAGTTGTGAGGATCTTTTTTTTTTTTTTTTTTATATTGAGGTGTAATCCATACTGAAGGCTGTAGTCTTTGATCCTCATCAGTAAGTACTTCAAGTCCTCTTCATTTTCAGTAAGTAAAGTTGTGTCATCTGCATATCCCAGGTTGTTAATGACTCTTTCTCCAATTCTGATGCCGAGTTCTCCATATTGTCCGGCTTCTTGCATTATTTGCTCAGCATACAGATTGAATAAGTATGGTGAAAGGATACAACCCTGACGTACACATTTCCTGACTTTAAACCACAAAGTATTCTTTTGTTCTGTTCAAACAACTGTATCTTGATCTATGTACAGGTTCCTCATGAGCACAATTAAGTGTTCTGGAATTCCCATTCTTCTCAATCAGTCGAATGCCTTTGCATACTCAATAAAACACAGGTAAATATCTTTCTGGTATTCTCTGCTTTCAGTCAGGATCCAGCTGACATCAGCAATGATATCTCTTGTTCCATGTTCTCTTCAGAATCTGGCTTGAATTTTTGGCAGTTCCCTGTCAATGTACTGCTGCAACTGGTTTTGAATGATCTTCAGCAAAATTGTACTTGCATATAATATTAATGATGTTGTTTGATAATTTCCACATTCTGTTGGATCACCTTTCTTTGGAATGGATAGAAATATGGATCTCTTCCATGCTTCTGTCAGTTTGTCATACTGCGGGGGCTTGCACATTGCTGTCATGCTGGAAGATGCGTCACTGGTATTGAAGTACTGGCAGGGTCACCCATGGTAGACAGGTTTCATCTGAGCTTCCAGACTGAGATAGACTAAGAAGAAGGACCTGGTGGTCTACTTTTGAAAAAAATTAGTCAGTGAAAACCTGTAAATAACAGCAGAACATTGTGTGATATAGTGCCAGAAGATGAGCCCCTCAGGTTGGAAGACACTCAAAAGACGAATGAGGAAGGGCTGCCTTCTCAAAGTAGAGTCAACCCTAATGATGTAGATGGATTAATATAGTAGTTGTCTGCAATTAATTTCGTTTACTGACCTTTTTGGAGGAAAGAAGCTTCCCTAGCCCTGCCATATTGTAGATGAAAAACATCATCTGGGACTCTAGAGTCCAGAGCAGTGGTTCTCAGTGAGAGGAGAAGGGTGTTTGTTACCCAAAGAACATTTGGTAATGTCTGGAGATATTTTTGGTTACCAGAATTTAGGTGATGCTACTGGAATATCGTGGGTAGAGGCCAGGAATGCTGTTAAATGTCCTACAATGCACAGGACAGCTCCCCACAGCAAATAATTATCTGCCCCAAAATGTCAACAAGTTGAGAAACCCTGGTCCAGAGTATATGGAGCAGGGTTCGTATCTCAGCTCTGCCACTGAGTAGCTGGGTAACGTGTGTGCAAAGTACTTCACATCTCTGGGTGTCAGCATCCTCCTTGGGACATATAAATTAGAATCGACTTGATGGCACACATCACACACACCTTATAAGCCTATCCATAAAGCACTTTGTAACAGTACCTGCTACATAATAAATATTCAGCAAATGATAGTTCATTTTTGGGGGGGGGGTTATTTAGATACTATTCTCCCCACTTAAAAGATGAGGCAATTGAGGCTCAGAGAGGGAAAGGATCGTCCAAGGTCAAGAGAAAAACAGTTCTAGTCATAGGGTTAATACACTTCACTAAGAATCTGTAGGCAGAGACTATAGTTTTCCAGTGTTTGGACCTAAATGAAAGATGGAACATAGTTCTTGGTGGAACATATCTGGTTAAGTGGAAAGAGAATTAATCTTTATTGAAGCCCACATACCTAAATCTCATCTCTAACAAGTAGGTATTATGATTTCTATTTTTCAGATGAGGCTAAGTGTGATGTCCAACATTACCCAGCAAGTCAGCTGCCAAGTAGAGATTGGAACCCAGCCTGGTCTGGTCTCAACGTCCTTACCTTTTCCTCTATGCCCTGCTTCCTGCACTCTGGTAACATTCCAGCAGGGACAGGAAGGGTTTAGAGTTAGAGACATTGACCCCGGGGGACGGCGAGATATTCCGAAGTATCAGAGAGAGTTCCAGAAGTGGCTGACTCCCAGCTGGAAAAGAACCCACGGAATAAAAATGCTTAATGATGTGTAAAGTGCTTGGACCAGAGAAGGAGGTAGGCAGAGGCAGTGTCCTCTTGAGCTTTGTAGACAGGCAGACCCAGGACAAATCCCAGTTTCTGCCTCTTGGCTGGGCCCTTGGGTGAGTAATCTAACCTCTTTGACCCTCAGTTTATTTCTACATAAAATACCCATATTTATTTATACATAAAATGCCTATATTTCAGAATTATTTGTTCATTTATTAATTCTTCCTTTCAAGCAGGATTGACCCATACAGCCATGTAAGTTGTCCAGCAAAAGAGACAAAGTACGTCCAGTGGAAGGGACAAGTGGGGGCTGAAATCTATTCTGAGCTCTAATTATCAGTCCTTGTCTTTGGCGTAAAAATAAAAAAAAAAACAACAAAGGCTTCGTGGTATAAAAGGAGCCTTGGTGGTGCAGTGGTTAAGAGCTCAGCTAGAGGAGTAGTGCAGATTGTGCTCACTTCAGTCTTGGCTTCACAGCACTTAGCCTAAAGCCTGGCTCTGATTCCTAAGTGAGGTGATGACACACAGAAGACACATTCAATTAATGGTACATGTATAACCAGGATAATGAGTGCTGACAGGAAGAATGGTGCCCTGAGAATTGGTCACAGAAGGGCTTCCTAGAGAAAAGGCCATAAAGAGTGGAGAGGCTTTAGATAGGCAGAAGGAAGGAAGTGAGGCTCTCTAGGCTAAGAGACATGGGCAAAAACCTGGGAAAGAGGAGGTTCTTCCCCAGGTCAGACTGGCTGAATCAGAGCCTCCTTTAGGAAAGAGACAGGTATAGCTGGAGAGATAGGGAGAGTTCAGATTTTAGAGGTCAAACTGGAATTATTGGGGCTACTTCAACAGCTCAGAGCAAGCCTTTTGAAGATATCTCTGTTGATAAGTTTGTGGAAGGGAAGAATCGTGCTGTTGTGCAAAGAAAAAAGAACTGCACGATTCTTCCTCAAAATTCAAAAGAATTCTATTCAACATTATACTGGAGATCCTAGACAATGTAATAAAACAACAAAAAACAAACAAAAGGCATCAGATATGAAGGAAAAAGTAAAATTGACTTTATTCACAGGCAACATGATCAAGTACATAGAAGATCCTAAGTAAATCTACAAAAAAAGAAAAACTACTAGAACTAATAAGTGAATTTAGCAAGATTCAAGGTGAAT
Source organism: Elephas maximus indicus (assembly GCF_024166365.1). NCBI lineage: Eukaryota > Metazoa > Chordata > Mammalia > Proboscidea > Elephantidae > Elephas > Elephas maximus. Next base: position 95,802,716 of record NC_064821.1, read on the forward strand.
ATACAAAAATCAGTTGTATTTATATATACTAGCAGCAAATAATCAGAAAACCACATTTAAAAAACCCACCTACACTAGTTAAAAATAAAAAGAAATACCTAGAGATAAATTTAACAAAATATGTAGAACACCTGTACGCTAAATGCTATAAAATACTGCTGAGAGAAATTTAAGTACTAAATAAATGAAGAGATATATCATGTTCATGGATTGGGAAACTCAAGATATTCATTCTCCCCAAACTGATCTGCTGACTCATGCAATCCCAATCAAAATCCCAGCAGGGTTTTTTCTTCGTAGAAATTGACAAGCTTATTCTAAATTTTATATGGAAACGCAAAGGACCTAGAATAATTAAAACAATTTAAAAAAATAAAAACAAATTTGGAAGATGTACACCACCTGATTTCAAGACTTATAAACAAACAAAAAACACAAATCTGTTGCCATCAAGTCACTGCTGACTCATGGAGACCCCATGTATTACAGAATAGAACTACTCTATAGGTTTTTCTTGGCTGTAATTTTTATAGAAGCAGATTGCCAGGACTTTCTTTCACAGCACCAGTGGGTGGATTCGAACCACCAACCTTTAGGTTAGTAGTGAAGCACTAACTGTGCCATCCAGGGACCTTTTATTTATAAAGCCACAGTAATTAAGATGGAGTGCCATTGGCTTAAGCATAGACACAGATCAATGAAATAGAATAGAGCTTCCAGAAATAAATTCACACATCTGTGGTTAATTGATCTTTATCAAAGGTGTCAAGTTAATTCAGTGGTGAAAGGATAGACCATTCAAAGGGTGATTCTGGAGCAGCTAGATATCTGTATGTAAAAAATGAACTTCGACTTTTGCTTTATACCTTACACAAAAACTAAGCCTAAATGTAGAAGCTAAAACTAAAAAGATCCCTGGGTGGTACAAACGGTTTGCACCCAGCTGGTAACCAGAAGATTGGCTGTTTGAACCCTCCCAGTGGCACCATGGAAGAAAAGCCCTGGTGATCTTCTTCCTCAAAGATTGCAGACAAGAAAACCCTATCAAGCAGTTCTAATCTATAACACATCGGGTCGCCATAAGTCAGAATCGACTTGACAGTACAAGATGAGCACAACAAAACCACAAAACTTCTAGAACATAGAAAATATTTGTGATCTTGGAGCAGGCAAAGATTTTTCAGATAGAAGACAAAAAGCACTGACCATAATAGAAAAAAGTGATAAATTGGTTTTTATCAAAATTTAAAATTTCTGCTTTTCAAAAGCATCCTTAAGAAAATGAAAGGGCAAGTCACAGACTGGGAAAAAATAGTTATATATATCTGACAAAGAACTTGTATCCAGGATCTACAGTAAAACCTGTGAAAGCCAGAACCCATGTTCCTTCTCTTGTCAGAGAAGGAAAACTCAAATATTTCCACTAAGAGAGTGATAGAAAAGTGGTACAGTGGAAAACAAGGCCGTCCAGCTGAGTTCTGGCTCTTACAGGTTTCACTGTATAGGAAATATTACAACTCAATTAGAAGAAAACACAATTTCAAAAAGGGCAAAACAGACATTTTGCCAGAGAAGATAGACGAATGGCTAATAACCCATTGCCGTCAAGTTGATTCTGACTCATAGTGACCCTATGCGACAGAGTAGAACTGCCCCATAGGGTTTCCAAGGAGCGGCTGGTGGATTCGAACTGCCGACCCTTTGGTTAGCAGTCAAACTCTTAGCCACCGCACCTGACACTGCACCTGACACAAAGGAGGACATATTATATGGTTCCATTAATAAACAACTCAAGAACAGCAGAACTAACCTATCGCGACAGACAGCAGAGCAGTGATGCCTGGGGAGAGGATCGGGCAGGAGGGTAACTGGAGAGGGGCACAGGGGTTGGTGACAGGTGATGGAAATGTCCTGTATCTTGACTGTGGTGGTGGTTACATAAGTGTATCGCACATGTCAAAACTCAACAAACTGTACACTTAAAATGTGTGTATTTTATTGTTTGTAAAATATACTTCAATAAAGTTGATTTAAAAAGAAAAACATTCAAGAGAGCATCATTGTTTGTAACAGCAAAAAAAGTTAGAAGTAACTCAGATACTCAGGAAAACAGATAATGGCTCATCACATATTCACAGGAAACCCTGGTGGCACAGTGGTTAACGGCTACAGCTGCTAACCAAAAGGTGGGCAGTTTGAATCCAGCAGGCACTCCTTGGAAACCCTATGGGACAGTTCTATTCTGTCCGTTAGGGTTGCTATGAGTCAGAATCAACTTGACGGCAAAGGATTGGGTTTTATATATTCACAAAATGGAAAATTACATAGTGGCAAAAATGAATGCATTAGATAGAACATACACACCAGCACAGACAAAACTCACAAACATAAGACTGAAAAAACCAGGTTCCAGATGAATACATGCAGTATGATGCCATTTATTTAAAATTTAATCACATGCAAAACAATTCCAAGATCCATACACATGTGATAAAACCATAAATAACAGAAGCATGACAATGATAAATGCCAAATCCAGGAGCGTGATTACCTCCTGGGAGGAGGGAGCCAGGGAGGACTGCACAGGGGACTTCAAACTGGATTCACAATTTTTTTATTTCTTACACTGAGAGTACACGGGTAGTCCTTGCATTAGTCTTTATGTCATTTTGTGTGTCTTAAAGATTGTATGGAAACCCTGGTGGCACAGTGGTTAAGTGCTATGGTTGCTAACCAAAAGGTCAGCAGTTCAAATCCACCAGGTGCTCCTTGGAAATTCTGTGGGGCAGTTCTACTCTGTCCTATAGGGCCGCTATGAGTCGGAATTGCCTCAACAGCAATGGGTTTTAAAGATTGTGTAATAAAACAAACAGCAAACTAATGGAAACCCCAACCGAAAAGGGAGCTACGGAGGGTGGCTACAACAAGGGGCTAAAGTATAGCAATGATTGTGAGAATGGCATAGGCAGGGGGAACGTTTAGTTCTGCTATACATAAAGTCACTGTGAGTTGGAGTCGACTCGATGGCACCTAACAACAACAACAGTGAATTGGGGAAAGAACCTGGTTGGTTTTTTGGAGATCTTGGTCATGGTCCCAATTTGCCCAAGGATTTGGTGTTCCACCATGGCAAAATCACTTCTCTCTGAGACAGAGCCTCATTCTGGAAGAGAGGGAAAATAATCCCACTTCAGTATCAAATGAGAGCCCCTGAAAGGCGCTGGCACCCAGAGGAAGCTTAATGCCTGTCCCCATTCTTCCTTTGTTTCTCCACCGACGGAGAACTGCAAGCTGGTGCGGAAGCCAGGCCGGTGATGGAAGGAGCATAGGTGGCCGCGTCCACCAGGACTGCTCAGCTGGAGGCAGGAGGGAAGGGAAGATGGCAAGGGCTGCTTGCCCGCCCCCCCTCCCCGTCCCCCCGCCGTGTCCTGATCCCAGGGACCTGCCTCGAACCGCACTGGAGGCCGAGCCTAAAAAGCAGAAAGGGCTGCTCCCGTAGTGGGTTACGTCTGTGTGTCTACCTCAGTTATCTGAGGTCACCGAGTGGCGCTGCCAATCACAGGGAGTGGGCCTTTCTTTCCCTACCTTTCTTGAGGCCACAGTGCTGGAGTTGAGAGCCCCTGTTCCCGGAGCAAGGTCTTGAGGGCACTGGCTTTGAAGCCTCAGAGAGGGTGCTTCCAGTTATGGCTCCCCACGTGCCAGGCTTCAGGCTTTTCCATCTCCAGTGATCTTAGTTTCTGCCCTGATGCACAGAGAGGAAAGCGACCTGCCTGAGGTTACAGAGCAGGTGACTGGAACTTACTATTGTATAACATTGGGCAAGTTAACTAAACTCTCTGGGTCTCAGTTTTCCTATCCATAATGTGGGTGCATAGAGGCTGGAGGACATTATGCTGAGTGAAATAAGTCAATCACAAAAAGACAAACGTTGTTTGAGACCACTATTATAAAAAGACAAGAATAGGTTTACACACAGCAAGAAACATTCTTTGATGGTTACCAGGGAAAAGAGGGAAAAGGAGGGTGAATCGCTAGATAGCAGACACTTGTTAATTCTGCTGAAAAGAAAGGCAATACACAATATGGGGGAAGTCAGCACAACATGACCAAGGCAAAGGAAGACACTGAGAGGTACCCAAGAATAAAGGGCAACTATTTTTTTTTATGGTAAATGCTATAACATGTACAATCCTGCAACAACAGTAATAAAAAAAAGTAATAATTTGTGAGTGGATACATAGGTAGATACGCATTCAAAATAGGTGTGGGAGGACATACGGGAGTACACCTGCATACATATATAGGTATGGTTGTTCAGATACAAATATATCTGTAAGGGCTGCATGTATATTTATAAACATATATGATAGAGCACATGGGGGCATAGTGTAGAAACTTCTTAGACATTACCAAACACCTTTTGGGACTAAGCTACTAGGCTTGAAGTTTAAGGACCATAATCTTGGGGGACATCTAGGTCAAGTGGCATAACATATTTCATAAAGATAATGTTCAACATCCTAGTTTGGTGAGTAGCATCTGGGGTCTTAAAAGCTTGGGAGCAGCCATCTAAGGTACAACTATTGGTCTATTCCCATCTGGAGCAAAGGAGAATCTACATTTTAACAAGATCCCCAGGTAATTCTTATGTATCGTAAATTTTGAGAAACACTGCTCTACTGGTGGTTCTTGCAGTTGGTCCCTAACCATCACCATTAGCATTACCTAGGAACTTGTGAGAAATTCAAATTCTCAGCAGGGCTTTGAACCAGAAAAAGCCAGTTTGAAGCCCTGAAAGAGCATCACCCTAGAGCCAGCATTCTGAATTCAGAGGCTAGCCTCCTAAACTTTGAGAAAATTGATTTGCTCTTAAAGCTACCTACTGTGGTATCTCTGTTATAGCAGCACTGAGAAGCTAAGAGGCACAATTATCCCTGCTTGCCTCATTCCACAGGGTTGTTGGGAGAAACAAATAGATTTTTAGCTGGAAAGGTGCTTTGGAAACTGTCTGCAGCTTCCCAATTTTGCCGAAAGCCAGGGCGGAGTGTTTCCTTCCTCCCAGCTGATCTCCACAACTTCGGGAGGATTCACTCCTTCCCACAGCATTCTGTCTCCCCACCCCCTTTGCTCTTCATCTGATAAATATTGTTAGCTGACTCAAGAGTCTGCCTCCAAAGGACAAATACTGTATAAGACCACTATTATAAGAACTCAAGAAATAGTTTAAACAGAGAAGAAAATATTCTTTGATGGTTACGAGGCGGGGGGAGGAGGGAGAGAAGGGGGTATTCACTAATTAGTAGATAAGAACTATTTTAGCTGAAGGGAAAGACAGCACACAGTACAGGAGAGGTCAGTACAACTGGACTAAACCAGAAGCAAAGAAGTTTCCTGAATAAACTGACTGCTTTGAAGGCCAGTGTAGAAGGGGCAGGGGTTTGGGGACCATGGTTTCAGGGGACATCTAAGTCAATTGGCATAATAAAATCTACTAAGAAAACATTCTGCATCCCATGTTGGACAGTGGTGTCTGCTGTCTTAAACGCTAGCAAGAGGCCATCTAAGATGGATCATTTGGTCTCAACCCACCTGGAGCAAAGGAGAATGAAGAACACCAAGGACGCAGGTAATTATGAGCCCAAGAGACAGAAAGGGCCACATAAACCAGGGACTACATCAGCCTGAGACCAGAAGAACTAGATGGTGCCCGACTACCACCAATGACTGCCCTGATAGGGAACACAACAGAGAACCCCTGAGGGAGCAGGAGAGCAGTGGGATGCAGACCCCAAATTCTCATAAAAAGACCGGACTTAATGGTCTGACTGAGACTAGAAGGACCCCGGAGGTCATGGTCCCCAGACCTTCTGTTAGCCCAAGACAGGAACCATTCCCAAAGCCAACTCTTCAGACAGGGATTGGACTGGACAATGGGATAGGAAATGATATTGGTCAAGAATGAGCTTCTTGGATCAAGTAGACACATGAGACTATGTTGGCATCCTCTATCTGGAGGGGAGATGAGAGGGCAGAGGGGTCAGAGGCTGGCCGAATGGACACGAAAAGACAGTGGAGGTAAGGAGTGTGCTCTCTTATTGGGGGGGAGCAATTAGGAGTTTATAGCAAGGTGTATATGAATTTTTGTATGAGAGACTGACTTGATTTATACACTTTCACTTAAAGCACATACACACACACAAGAGTCTGCCCCCAACTCATGGGGACCCCATGCACAACAGACAAAAATGCTGCCTGGTACTGCACCAATCCCATGACGGGTTGCAGATCTGACTGTTGTGATGCATAGGGTTTTCATTGGCTGATTTGCAGAGTAGATCTCCAGGCCTTTCCTCCTAGTTCATCTTAGTCTGGAAGCTCTGCTGAAACCTGTTCAGCATCATAGCAACACACAAACCACCACCAACAGACAGGCGGTGGCTGCACACGAGGTGCATTGGCCAGGAATTCAACCTAGGTCTCCTGCACGTAAGCTGAGAATTCTACCACTGAACCACCAGGGGGTCAAATCAGAACAAACTGGTTCAAAGCCCTGGTTGTACCCCACCGGACCACCAGCAGGAGTGGCTCCCAGGGGCACAGTTCTGATTCCAAACAAAAGAGGCAGAAGTAGCCTGATTAATCAGATCTAGCATTATTAGGGAACTTACAAGCAGAGGTTGTTGTGAAGATTCTCGAGACAGACACCTGAAGCACTGAGAGTCACCCGGGTAGAGGTCCATGCAGGGCAGTGCAGGAGCGAGTATATAAAACTTAGTGCTTATGTGCAAGGATATGTGCAGGGGAACCAGGAAAAACAGGTCTAATCTGTAATGGATAGTTGTTTTTGTATTAGTTAGTGGGTTTCAACTGGCATTACCATGAAGTCAGGTGTTCGGTGTGTTTTTTTCTCAGCCCGGGTCACTTGCTCAGTAAGGTACTCTGGTTCTCTCCCAGAGTCCTACGCCGTCAGAATCCATCTTGTATTGTTCATGACCCTCACAATCTGGGCACTGGGGCCCCTAAGAGGGTCAGATATGGGTCTGCCCTTGAGAAACACATGGCACGGTGGGGGAGTTTGAAGCACAGACAGATGGTCACAGTACAGGGAGGTGAAAAGGGAAATGTAGGGGCTGTGGGCTCAGAGGGGGCTCTGGCTGTTTCCGTCTGAGGGAGCAAGGAAGAGTTTTGAGAGGGTAGTATCCTCGCCTGAAAGGTGAAGATAATAAAACCTGCCTCAAGTGTGATTGTGAGATCAAATAAGAAAACTAAAAAAAAAAACAAACAAAACCCAGTGCCGTCGAGTCGATACCAACTCATAGTGACCCTATAGGACAGAGTAGAGCCGCCCCATAGAGTTTCCAAGGAGCACCTGGCAGATTCGAACTGCCGACCCTTTGGTTAGCAGCGGTAGCACTTAACCACTACACCACCGGGGTTTCCAAGAAAACTAAAGAGATTTGTTATTTTCCCTCAGAAAATCCTTCCTCAGAGCCGCATATTCCTGCGAACTAGTTGTGTGGCAAACTGTAATGGAGGTACACTTTGGTATTTTTATTTTATCAGATAGACGTTGGTGCTTCACACAGGTGGGAATTGGAATGAACTGGTTCAAGCCCTGGGTGCAACACAGGTCAGAGGCACAGTTGCACATCAGCATCTGAGGAGCTGACCTGGATGAAGACAAGGAATCTGAAGCACAGAGAAATGAAGCCAGGAACAGGCAAAGCTGGGACCTGAGCCCAGATCTCCTAATGCCCATGATCCATCACCCACACATCCAAAGTAAGGGATGGAGGAATGGGGGGTTGGTCCCAAGGCATCACATTAACTATTTCTATTCTGTCCACCATTGTGAAAACTGTGGAGAGCCAAAGATGTTGTGATCTTGAGCTAGCCTCTGCCCAATGCGTACAACGGGAGGTGTCACGTACAGTGGCTCTCACGCCTTTTCAACCTGTCCCAAATTAAGAAATAAATTTTATATCATAATCTAGTTCATGATACATACATGATGTATACATATGTAGCCAAAACAAAAATTTTATAAAAGAATATTTAACTTTTTTAAAATCTGTAGTACATTTTTTCTAATCCATTTAATTTTTGTTGAAATGCTGGTTGTGACTCAGTAACAGGTCCTTTTCAGCCCCAACACTCTATGATTGACTGAATGAATATAGACAGACTAAATAAATATGGACAAACTAGAGCTCTGGCTCAGGGTGACTGAATCAAGTTATGCCCCTCTCAGCATCTCAGTTTCCCCAATGTACTCTGAGAGGACAGACAAGTGATCTTTGAGGGGTTCATATAGCTCCTTCAGATTGTGTTTCTCTGCTCCTACTGAGAACACTGTGCGTGTGATCTGGAAATAATTTCTGAGAACGAGGAGGTCTGCTGGCTTTGCTCTGGGTGGTGTTACCATCTGGGACAATCCACAACCCCACCCCATCCTGCCCTGTCCCAGGCCAGTGGTGGGAGTGCGAACAGGACAGTGCATCAGCTAGCTGCTCAGGAAAGGGAAGACAGAGGCAAGGAAGCCAGAGGACGAGGGCATTTAAAAAGTCCACTGGAGAAGAGGCATTGTGTGCGGCGGCAGGTAGAGCAAGAGCTTCAGAACTGACCAGATACGGGTTAAAATCCCACAGGCGGGTTGAGGAGCCCAACGAAGTGACTTCTCTCTGGCCCTCAGCTTTCATCTATAAAACGGGTTTGAAAATCCCTGGCCTCTCTGGCCTGTGACGGTTAAGTAAAGTAGTATGTTAATCACCTCCGTACTGATCCCACTGTGTGGTGGCTTGTCTGTCTCCTGCACTAGCCTGGATCTCCCCTGAGATTCCCAGCACCCAACACAGTGCCTAGCACTGTGCCAGCGCTCAATGCAGATGTGGAACCCACATGTGGCTATTATCGCCCTGCCACCCTGACCATGTGTCTCTGAGCCCCAGAGCCCTTGTGCACACACTGGGAAAGCAGAGGCGCGAGTGGGAAGGGCGCTCCCTCCTCGTCGCCCCGCGGGTCGCCCCCGCCCCAGCCCGCCCCCGAGCTCCGGCCCCCGCCCCGCTCCCCGCTCCCCGCGGCTCTGCGCTCCTGGAGCCTCTCCGCCCGCCTCCTGCCGCTCCTCTTCCCCCTGCTCCTCCCCGGGTCCGCGTACCGGGGCGCCTCTCTCCGCCCTGCGGAGCTCTAGGACTCACCTGCGAGTCTCCGCGCCTCTCGCAGGTTTTCCCTCTGTCTCTATCTCTCTGCCCCTCTTTGTCTCTGTCTTCTTGCTTATCTCTGCCTCTCTGTTTCTGTCTCTGCTCGACTATCTCAGTCTCTCTCTCTCAGCCTCAGTTCTGTGTCCGTCCCGGCTCTCCCGAGCCTCGGTGCAAGCCCGGCCGCCCGTGCCTTCCTCCCGCCGTCCGTCCGTCCGTCCGTCCGCCCGTCCGTCCGGTGGCCCAAGGTGGCGGCGCTGGCGGGCCGGCACGGGGCGCGATGAGCGGCGCCTGCACGAGCTACGTGAGCGCGGAGCAGGAGGTGGTGCGCGGCTTCAGCTGCCCGCGGCCGGGGGGCGAGGCGGCCGCCGTCTTCTGCTGCGGCTTCCGTGACCACAAGTACTGCTGCGACGACCCGCACAGCTTCTTCCCCTACGAGCACAGCTACATGTGGTGGCTCAGGTACCAGCCCCGGTCTAATCCCAGCTTGAACCCCACTCTAATCTCAGTCCCCTCACCCTACCTCAGCCCAGCCCAGTGCTAAACCCAAACCACACCTTAATCCTTTTCCAAATGTCTATTGCAACATCAGCACCCCCATCCCCCTTACCCCTTCATACCTAGTACTGACCCCAGTTCTCACCCTATCACCAAGCCAACCATCCTCTGAGGTGTTACTGTACCCCTTCACATTCCATTCCCTCATCCTGACTCCAGCTATTATCCAGATACATGCTTGAACCTCACCACAATTTGATCCCAGAACAACCCTCACTCCATCCACACTCCAAACTTCACTCTACCATCACCCTCAACCCAACCCTAAATCAATACCTACCCTCCCCCTAACAGCAAATTACCATCTTCCAAACTTCACGAGAAACTCAAACTCCATCCCAGCCGTCATCCTATTGCCCACCAGGGCCCCTGTTCTAATATCAGTACTAACCTCACCCCTACTCTTACCCAACCCCCCAGTGATGACCCCAGCTCTCTCACTCTTTCTCCTCCTCAACCCTCCCTGCAGCCTCATCTCAGCTCCATCCCCGCATCCTGACTCCTAACATTATCCAGACCTATAACCAAAATGGAAACCCTGGTGGGTAATGGTTAAGTGGTACAGGTGCTAACCAAAAGGTTGGCAGTTCCAATCCACCAGGCACTCCTTGGAAGCTCTATAGGGCAGTTCTACTCTGTCCTACAGGGTCGCTAGGAGTCAGAATTAACTCAACAGCAAAGGGTTTGGTTTTTTGGGTTATAGCCAAACCTCAACCCTAAGCCTGAACCTTCACCCAATGCTACCAACCCAAGACTAGCCTGAGGCCCAGCCTCAACTCTATCCTTTCCTCTCAGTCATTCTTTCAGCCACTCCTTACCGAGCACTGACCATGTGCCAAGGCAGGAGACCTGGGGGTCAGAGCTGACTCCAAGATAATCATGAGTTGATGGCATAATGCCACAGCAGATGCCACCTCAGGCAATATCAATAGAAGTGCAGTTTGGGTGAATTCCCACCCACAGGACCTCAGTTTCCCCCACTTGTTCCAGGAAGGAGTTGGCAAGATCAGCTGTAACAATCCTGGAACCTTTGGGGCTGAGAGGGCAACAGATCTCAGTACCACTGGGCCTCCAAAGGCTTCACCCAATAAACAGGGCTTGAGGCTGAGCCTGCTCTGGGAAACAAACACCAGCAAAACTGGAGTGAGCCATCTCAGTAGGTAGTGAACTTCCTGTCCCTGGAGGGGTGTGCACAGAGGCCACATACGCACTGGGTGGGAAAGGACAGCACCATATGCTATGAAAACCTCTCTGAGCCTCTCTTTTTTCACCTATCAGATGGGGATGATGATCAGTCACTGCCCTGATTCCCAACCAGGGCAGTGGTAAGGATCAAATAAGATAACAGAGGTGAAATCACCTCGGCCCGTGCCGCTGACAATTACAGATACTGTTGCTTTTTCTAAGCTGCTCAATCCATAACTGTAAAGGTTTTTCAGGTGTATATTTGATGGCTACCTGTAACTCAAAGAATCATATTAACTTATTCCCTGTTCATTCATATATTCGTTAAATTATTACAGCCTTAGGTTTGTGCCAGACACTGGGGACACAGAAATCTGTTATTCTCTACTGCTGAAGAGCTCACAGTCCATTTAGAGAGCTACGATATGCACCTAAAGTAGAGCAATGGAGTATTTGTTGGAAGACAGCTAAGACCCAGTACTTACTTATTGAAGTATGATGGTTCTGCCCTCCTTTTGAGGTACAGAGACACTGTGGAGCTTTTGGGCTAGTTGCAACCTGGTCCAAACCTTAGCTCTGTCAAGCTCTATGGATATGGGCAAGTTATTTAATCTCAGAGCCTCTTTTTCACCCTTAAAATGGAGATAGTAATACTTGTCTTGTGGAATTGTGAGGATTAGGTGAAATAATACATGTGAAAGTGACTAGCGCATATGGTAAGTGCTCAGTAAAAATGAGTTCCCTTTCTCTGGGTCATAGGTGGGGAAAGTGAAGCTCAGAGTATGAAAGTGGCTTGTCCAAGATTCTTTAGCAGTGTCATAGCAGATTGAGATTTAAAGAACATTGCCTAGGACCATCTAAGTGCTAGATGCTTTCACACACTCACAACCCTGGCATGAGTTCTCTCCATTTTACGCATAAGAAAACTTGAGAGAGGTTAAATTACTATCAGGGAGCCTCCCAGTGAGGGGAAGTGGCAGAGCTGGGAAAAGATCTCAGGTGTGTCTGATCCCAAGCCAGGGCTTGTTCTGCTCTGTTACTGTCTACATCTAGCCTTATTCTTTCATAACCTACTCTACTCAGATCATCTGAAAACATGCTCACTGGCCCTTTACTCTCTTCTTTACTGTGCTGGCCCTTGAGGATACAGAGTTGAGTAATCCCCTTAGCACTCAACCAGGGCCCAATTCCTTTTCCACCACCCCCTTCCCTGCATAGATCTCTGCCTCTTCTGGGTTCTTCTGTTGCCTTGGAAACCCTCTTAATACATGGAGTGCTTAGTGTTTCAGACAATGGGGTAGAGTGTTGGATGGGTGACTTCCCATGTCAGTGTACCTTCATTATGTGACCCCCAAAGGCAGCTGGAAGGTTTCAGCATTCAGGGCCGACACTTTCTGGGTACAGGACATATGTAATGTGGCCCATAAAGATCACAGACAATTGCAAAGTGGATTAGGGGAACTGAGTGCCCTTGGACATCTGGGTGGTCAGTGTGTTCCAAACCCTGAAATGATTCTTTTGTCATACTTCTGACAGCCCAACCCTTGGATGGTGGAGACCTAGCTTTGTCCTAGACTCCATTTGGCCCTTTTCATGGGAAGAAAAAAAACTAAACTAAACCTGTTGTCATCTAGTCAATTCCGACTCATAGCGACCCTATGGGACAGAGTAGAACTGCCCCACAGGGTTTCCAAGGAGCGGCGAGAGACCTTTTCATTAGCAGCTGAGCTCTTAACCACTGTCCCACAATGGCCCCTTTTCATGAAAACTATGCTTTAAAAAATAAAAATCTCCAGGTAAGCACCATTTCCTTGGAATGAGAGTACTCAAGGAGAATTACTGTCTTTAAAATGTGTCTCAGGAAGTAAAGCTTCCCTGTGAAGAAGCAACTGGTGCTATTACACTGTCTGGTCCAGCTTCCAAACAGCCTCCATATGCAGTTCTGGTTTTTTCCAGGAAAGAGCCATAAGGCAGCAGCCTTGCTGGAGGGCAGATTTGGTGGTCAGGTATATACTCTATGTCTTCACAAATGAAGAAAATGAAGTTCAGAGAAGTGATTTTTCAGCTTATATGTTGCAGAGCCAGGAAACGAACTTAGAACTGCCCGACTCCAAAGCCCATGTTTGTTTGGCTGCCCTTCCAGTTCTTTCTAAGGGGTCACAGTGAGTTTTCTATCTTTCATAATCATAAAAATCTTGACAGTTGCTGCCAAATCGATTCTGATTCATGGTGACACCATGTGTGTCACAGTAGAACTGTACTTCATAGGGTTTTCAATGGCTGATTTTTTGGAAGTAGATCTCTAGGTCTTTCTTCCAAGGTACCTCTGGGTGGTCTCCAACCTCCAGCGTTTTTCAAAAAATGATACTTTAGATGTTTCTCATTAAACAGTTAGTGTACAAGTTGTTTTATGACATTGGTTAACAACCCCACGACATGTAAACACTCTCCCTTCCCAACCTTGGGTTCCCTATTACCAGCTTTCCTGTCCTCTCCTGCCTTCTAGTCCTTACCCCTGGGCTGGTATGCCCCTTTAGTCTCATTCAGCCTCCATCCTTTTGGTTAGCAGCCCAGCACGTTAACTGCATCACCCAGAGACTCCTTCATAGTCATAGATCATTGCAATCCTAAAAGGCTGGCGGCACTCTAATCCAGTTTCCCACCCAGGGCAGGGATGTCTAACTTCACTGACAGATACATTCATCTAGGTGTTCTGCCAAAACCTCTCCAATGACAGGGTACTCACCACCTCTTGAGGCTGTGCATTCACCGTGGGCCAACTCTGATTATTTAAAGTTCCTCTTATACTAAGCACGGATTTGCCCTCTTTGAACCTTTACTTTTGTTGCCAGCTCCGTCCTCAGGATTGGTTCTGTCCCCATACAGACCAGCAGAGACTGTAGATAGAGATGTGCTGCTCCCTAATTGTCCTTCGATCCGTGGCATATTCCCCCAGTTCTCTTACCTACACCTTCAATTATCCCATTTTGAGGCCCATTTCTATCCAAGTGCCTATAGGTATCCTTTTTTTTTTTATTGTGCTTTAGGTGAAAGTTTACAATTCAAGTCAGTTTCTCATACAAAAACTTATACACACATTATTATGTGACCCTACTTGCTCTTCCTATAATTTAACAGTGCACTCCTTCTCTCCACCCTGTATTCCTTGTGTCCATTCAACCAGCTCCTGTTCCCCACTGCCTTTCATCTCACCTCCAGACAGGAGCTGCCCACATAGTCTCAGGTGTCTACTTGGGCCAAGAAGCTCACTCCTCACCAGTATCATTTTCTATCTTGTAGCCCAGTCTAATCTTTTTCTGAAGAGTTGGCTTTGAGAATGGTTTTAGTTTTGAGGTCCCTACAGTCTCAGTCCGACCATTAAGTCTGGTCTTTTTACTAGAATTTGAGGTCTGCAACCCCCTTTTCTCCTGCTCCATCAGGGATTCTCCGTTATGTTCCCTGTCAGGGCAGTCATTGGTGGTAGCCGGGTACCATCTAGTTCTTCTGGTATTAGATATCCTTTTTAAAGGCTAGGGTCCCAACCTGTGCACATTTCTCCCAGAAAACGGCCCTATAAGCAGTAAGTATATCTTAAAAAAGAAAACAATGTTTAATTAAAGTACTTAAAAGACCTACAAAGTACTACATCCTCAATGTGGAAAGGACAGGACAAACAAAAAGGAAAAAGAAATCATGGGTAATCCAAGGCCTTGGTTTGGGTTCCCCAGAAGAAGACCTTGAGACACGAGTTTGAAGGCACATTGTTCATATGGAAGATGACCCCGGAAAACACAGGTAGTGAGAAAGGGAAAGGAAGGAGGTATAAAAATAAAGGGTATATTACCAAGCAAGCCACCACTGAGGGTAACCATAGCTTAAGCTTGCTGAACTCTGCCAGCCAGCATAGAATGTGTACCTTACAGTTATCCCACCTGAGGGTGAGATAGCTGTGGTATTTACATACCAGCTCCTGTCAATCGTTGGTTGTGGGTTGTTGAGGGGAGGGAGGCATTAATTCTCCTGCACTCTGGCCTGTCCAATGTGTAGACAGAGTCTGCTTTGGCCCCAAATAAGGCCTCAGGCAAAGAGATTCAAATGCCAGCAGTTGAAATTCTGGCCAGAATATTCCATAATGATAAGACTCAGTGGGACATGGACAGAACATACACAGCATGTGCTATGCCCAGCCTGTTCACATTTTGGTGTATTTCCTTCCAACCTTTTATATATAGATATTTATGTTTAAGTTGGAATTATGCTATATATTCAATAGTGCATCCTGCTCTTTTCACTTAACATATCTCATAAGAAAGAATTTATCTATGGCCTTAAATATTATTTGAAAACATGTTTTTAATGGCTCTATACTATTCCATTGCAGGGATATCCTGCAATTTATTTAGCCATAGGAAGGCAGACTCCACAATTATAGGTGCTTGTGTTTAGCGGAAATTAGCTATCGACTAATTCTGTATTAAGTGGCAAGGGCAAGAGGCTGGTGCTGGAGTGTGAGAAGAGGCAGAAAAGCAGGGGAAGGAGTGGTGGTCAGGGAGGGCACACAAACAAAGCCTGTTGTTGTTGTTAGATGCCCTCGAATTAGTTCTGGCTCATAGCGACCCTATGTACAACAGAATGAAGCACTGCCCAGTCTGGTGCCATCCTCATGATCATTGCTATGTTTAAGCCCATTGTTTTGTGTCTTAATTTTTTATTGTGCTTTAAGTGAAAGTTTACAAGTCAAGTGAGTCTCTCATGCAAAAATTTATATGTACCTTGCTATGTACTCCTAGTTGCTCTCCCCACTAATGAGATAGCACACTCCTTCTCTCCACTGTGTATTCCCTGTGTCCTTTCAGCCAGCTTCTGTCCCCCTCTGCCTTGTCATCTCCCCTCCAGACAGGAGCTGCCCACATAGTCTCATGTGTCTACTTGAGCCAAGAAGCTCACTCCTCACTAGTATCATTTTCTATCTTATAGTCCAGTCCAATCCCTGTATTTGAGCCATTGTTGCAGCCACTGTGTCAATCCATCTCGTTAGGGGTCTTCCTCTCTTTCGCTATCCTTTACCTTACCAAGCATGATGTCATTCTCCAGAGACTGATCCCTCCTGATAACATGTCCAAAGTACATGAGACGAAGTCTCGCCATCCTCACTTCTAAGGAGCATTCTGTTTGTCTTCTTCCAAGACAGATTTGTTCCTTCTTTTGGCAGTCCATGGTATATTCAATACTCTTCTCCAACACCATAATTCAAATGCATCAGTTCTGTGCCTCCCTATCTCTTTCTAATGGGAGAGGATCTCATAGTGCCTGACACATAGCAGGCACTTGATAACATTTATCAACTGCCTGCTATGTACCAGGCCCTGTACAAGGTGAGGACAAAGCTAATTAAGCATGGTCTGACTTTGCTTTCAAGGAACAAATGAGGAGTATGTTGAATACCCACTGTGTGCCAAGCATATCACGTGTTTTAGGACACTGAGTGGTACCATGATCTGATCATTCAATTTTTCTTCAGATATGGAAACAGAGGCTCAAAGAGGTTAAATAACTTCACTGAGGTCTCACAGTGAGCTACTTACAGACTTGGGTCCAAACCCAGATCAATCCGATTCCAAAGCCCTTTGTTTATTGTCTGCCACATCAGGCTGCCTCACCAAGTGGGAAGTGCCAAAGGCCTTGAATAAAGTGTTCTGGGAAGACTGGCCTGTCATGGGAAGGAGGAGAAGGATGACCAAGGAAGCATTATCATGAAGAGGACCTTTGAGATGGGCCTTCTAGTCAGGCAAAATTCAGACATGGGGAACTGATGGGGAAGGATCACGTGGAGCAGAAAAGACTGTGCCTCCAAATGAGCCAGGAAACAATTGTCTGGAGACCAGGTAACCAAGGCCTGACTTGAAGCAGAGGCAGTGAGGTTGGAGGACGCTGAGGGAAATATGTCAGACGTGGAGCCAACAGGACATGATGACTCATTGGAGGTTGGGTCAGAGATTACTGTGAGGCTGGAAGGACCGCTGGTTTTTATCACAGGCCTCCTGTGTGTCTTGATTTAAAAAAAAAACAAAAACAGCAGTACTGGGAAATCATCTCCAGCTCTCTGGGATGGGGGCAGGAAGAGGGAGGGAGAGAAAGAGGGAAGAAGAAAGGGAACACACGTACTGAGTCCCTACTACATGGTGGGCTCTGAGTGATGTCATGTTACATATGTGATAAGTTCTTGGTACATAGTTGGTGCTCTTTCCCATGCTTAGGCCCAGAAAGTCTGTTCAAGATAGGTAAAAACCAGTTGCTGATGAGTCAATTCTGACTCGTGCGACCTCATGTGTGTCAGAGTAGGACTGTGCTCCGTAGTGTTTTCAATGGCTGATTTTTTGGAAGTAGATTGCCAGTCCTTCCTTCAGAGGATACTCTAAGTGAACTCGAACCTCTAACCTTTCAGTTAGCGAGTTAACTGTTTGCACCACCCAGGGAATCCTCAAGACAGGTAACCAAAACCCAACACCAAACTTATTGCCCTCAAGTCAATTGTGACTCATAGCGACCCTATAGGACAGAATAGAACTGCCCCATAGGGTTTCCAAGAAGCAGCTGGTGGATTCGAACTGCCAACCTTTTCGTTAGTAGCCTAGCTCTTAACCACTGTGCCACCAGGCCTCCTAAGACAGGTAAGGATACAACAAGAGTCAAAGTCAGCTCATTCCTACAGCACCTACAATGTGTCTACTACACCACACTGCCTCCCAATTCTTCCTGACAGTCAGCTCCCATACGGTTTTCTCTCCCCAGTATTGGTGCTCTGGTGGGCCTGTCCATAGCAGCGATGGTCCTCCTGGCCTTCATCATCACTGCCTGTGTGCTTTGTTACCTGTTCGTCAGCTCCAAACCCCATGCAAAGCTGGATCCAGGCTTAAGCTTACAGGCAACAGGTAAGAAAGAGGCCACTTCGTTTCTTTTGTGTATTCAGCAGGCTAGCATCTTTAGAGGCGAGATATTTAGAAATAATATTCAGGGCATTTGCCTGACAAGTGTTCCTGGAATATTCAGAAACAGCAGCACATTTCTCAGGAAGTTCGTTGTCTGAACATTTCCATCCCAAACTCTTCATGTG
This sequence comes from Elephas maximus indicus, assembly GCF_024166365.1. Classification (NCBI taxonomy): domain Eukaryota; kingdom Metazoa; phylum Chordata; class Mammalia; order Proboscidea; family Elephantidae; genus Elephas; species Elephas maximus. The sequence continues at coordinate 95,820,767 of NC_064821.1, forward strand.
TTCAGTGTTTATTGAAATAATTTGATGTAGTCAGCCCTCCACATGTCACACAAGGACTAATCCATGTTGTGACCTTTTAAGACAACACGCTAATTCTACCCTGGTTAGTACTTAGGGATACAAATTATTTCTAATATCGTTGTTGTTAGGTGCCGTCGAGTCAGTTCTGACTCATAGCGACCCATATACAACAGAAGGAAACACTGCCCGGTCCTGCACCATCCTCACAATTGTTGTCATGCTCGTGCCCATTGTGGAAGCCACTGTGTTGATCCATCTTGTTGAGGGTCTTCCTTTTTTTCACTGACCATTTACTTTACCCAGCATGATGTCCTTCTCCAGGGACTGATCCCTCCTGACAACATGTCCAAAGTATGTGGGACGTAGTCTCACCATCGTTGCTTCTGAGGAGCATTCTGGTTGTACTTCTTCCAAGACAGATTTGTCTGTGTTTTTAGCAGTCCGTGGTATATTCAATATTCTTCGCCAACACCTCAATTCAAAGGCATCAGTTCTTCTTCGGTCTTCCTTATTAATCATCCAGCTTTCGCATGCATATGAGGTGACTGAAAACACCAAGGCTTGGTTCAGGAGCACTTCAGTCTCCAAGGTGACATCATTTCTTTTCAACACTTTAAAAGGTTTTTTGCAGCAGATTTGCCCAATGCAATGCGTCTTTTGATTTCTTGACTGCTGCTTCCATGAGTGTTGATTGTGGATCCAAGTAAAATGAAATCCTTGACAACTTCAGTCTTTTCTCCATTTATCATGATGTTGCTTATTGGTCCAGTTGTGAGGATTTTTGTTTTCGTTATGTTGAGGTACAATCCATACTGAAGACTGTGGTCTTTGATCTTCATCAGTAAGTGCTTCAAGTCCTCTTCACTTCCAGCAAGCAAGTTTGTATCATCAGTGTAATGTAGGTTGTTAATGAGTCTTCCTCCAATCCTGATGCCCCCATTCTTCTTCATATAGTCCAGCTTCTCAGATTATTTGTTCAGCATACAGATTGAATAGGTATGGTGAAAGGATACAACCCTGATGCACACCTTTCCTGACTTTAAATCACAGTGTCCCCTTGTTCTGTTGAATGACTGCCTCTTGATCTGTGTACAGGTTCCTCATGAACACAAGTGCTCTGGAATTCCCACCCTTCAAAATGTTATCCATAATTTATTATGATCCACACAGTTGAATGCCTTTGCATAGTCAATAAAACACGGGTAAACATCTTCCTGGTATTCTCTGCTTTCAGCCAGGATCCATCTGACATCAGAAATGATATCCCTGGTTCCACATCTTCTTCTGGATCCAGCTTGAATTTCTGGCAGCTCCCTGTTGATGTACTGCTGCATCCGCTTTTGAATGATCTTCAGCAAAATTTTACTTGTGTGTGATATTAATGGAAACCCTGGTAACAGAGTGGTTAAGTGCTATGGCTGCTAACCAAAGGGTCAGCAGTTCAAATCCACCAGGTGCTCCTTGGAAACTCTATGGGGCAGTTCTACTCTGTCCTATAGGGTCTCTATGAGTCGGACTCGACTCGATGGCACTGGGTTTGGTTTGGTTTTTGGTTTGGTGGTATTAATGATATTTTCGATAATCTCTGCATTCAGTGGGATCACCTTTCTTGGGAATGGGCATAAATATGGATCTCTTCTAGTCAGTTGGCCAGGTAGCTGTTTTCCAAATTTCTTGGCATAGACAAGTGAGCACTTCCAGCAATGCATCCATTTGTTGAAACATCTCAATTGGCATTCCATAAATTCCTGGAGCGTTCTTTTTTTGCCAGTGCCTGTAGTGCAGCTTGGACCTCTTCTTTCAGTACCATCAGTTCCTGATTGTACGCTACCTCCTGAAATGGTTGAACTTCGACCAATTCTTTTTGGTATAGTGACTGTGGATGTTCCTTCCGTCTTTTTTTGATGCTTCTTTGCATTGTTTAATATTTTCCCCATAGAATCCTTCAATATTGCAACTCAAGGCTTGAATTTTTTCTTCAGTTCTTTCAGCTTGAGAAATGCTGAGCATGTTCTTCCCTTTTGGTTTTCTATCTCCAGGTCTTTGCACATGTCATTATAATACTTTGTCTTCTCTAGCCACCCTTTGAAATCTTCTGTTCAGCTCTTTTATTTCATGATTTCTTCCATTTGCTTTAGCTACTCGACGTTCAAGAGCATGTTTCAGAGTTTCTTCTGACATCATTTTGGTCTTTTCTTTCTTTCCTTCCTGTCTTTTTAATGGCCTCTTGCTTTCTTCATGTTTGATGTCCTTGATGTCATTCCACGATTCATCTGGTCTTCGGTCATTAGTGTTCAACGGGTCAAATCTATTCTTGAGATGGTCTCTAAATTCAGGTGGGATATACTTAAGGTCTTACTTTTTTTTTTTTCGTAATATTACCCCAAACAATATAGAATTAAAAAGAAAATGTGCTGCTCCCAAAATTCAGTTAATTCAGAAACTAAATACGATATTTTTTGATAATGCATATTTTGGACTACCAATTCCATCATTAGTATAGGCCACCAAAAGCCTCTATTGTTGTTAGGTGCTGTCAAGTAGATTTTGACTCATAGTAAGCCCATGTGACAGAGCAGAACTGCCCCATAAGTTTGTCTAGGCTGTTATCTTTATGGGAGCAGATAGCCAGGTCTTTCTCCCGCAGAGCTACTGGGTGGATTTGAACCATCACCCTCTCAGTTAGCTTAACTATTGTGCCACCAGGCCTTCGTCAAGAGGTAACAGGATATTTTATAAAGCTGTAAGAATCTGTCAGTGTGATAGTGGCACAAAAATTGATAGATACAATCAGGAAATGCAGTTGTCCTCAATCAGGTGCAAATTTGCCCCAAGGGACCTTTGACCACATCTAGAGACATTTCTTATTTTCACAATTGGGGAAACATCCTAAAATAAACATCCCCTGACAACAAAGAATTATTTGGCACAAAATGTCAATAGTGCCAAGATCGAGAAACTCAAAAATAGACAGTCCAGAAACAGACTGAGGAAAATATAGGAATTTGATTAATGATAAAAGCAGCATTTCATGTCAGTAGGAAGGGGACAGACTTAAAAAATTGTACTGTGACAAGCAATATCCATACGAAAGATATAAAATTGGATTTCTTATGCTACTCATACCACACAAAAATAAAATCCAGGAAAGTCAAAGACTTATATGTGAAAGAGAAAAAAATCGTATACACACACATATCTATCTATCTGTACATATATATATACATTACCATATTTTATGCAAATAATGCAAGCCAAGAAGAAAATAAAAAATATCTTTTATGACCTCAGCATAAAGAAGAATTTCTTTATAAAAATTCAAAAATGAAAATAAAACATAAAAGACTTTCACTTCCAGGCAGATGGCGTAGACGTAGTTTTCTTTATTCTTCTTCCTAAGTACAACTAAGATCCAAAACATTATACATAAAACAAAGATAAAACGACTCTGGAAGGTGGAGAGAAGAAGGCAGACTGGATAAGCACTTGAGTCCTAAGGTATGACAGTGGTAAGCATCCTGCATTTTCTTTGTGCCTCATATATCCCAGACTTGGAGCTGAAGAAGCTGGCAACCTGGAAACGCAAACAGGCATAGATGACAAAAGCTCCTCAGTTAGCCAAACAACCAGGGGAGAGACACCCTAGTAAGACAGAAGACTTTTACACAATGACTGCTCTATACCACACAAACACTACAGAAAAAAACAGTAACTTTGCCCCCACTCATACCAGGAAAGGCCAAGTGAGGACCCTAGCTTGCATCCTCAGCAGACTATAACGAGCTGCCCCATTCCCATAACCACAGACTGGGGTATATCAGAGAAGGCAGAGTAGGGATCAGAAACCATGGAGGTCAGAAGGAAGTGACATAATATTTTTTAAAGTGCTGAAAGAAAAAAAGCTGCCACCCCAGAATTCTATATCCAGCAAAAATGACTATCAGGAATAAAAGGGAAATGAAGACATTGTCAGAGGAAAGCTAAGGGAATTTATTGCCAGTAGACCTACCCTAAAAAAATGACTAACGAAAGTTCTCTAAACAGAAAGGAAACAATAAAAGAAGGAATTTTGAAGCAAAGAAGTTTCCGGGATAAAATGAATGCTTCAAGGGTCAGCGGAGCAGGGGCGGGGGTCTGGGGAACATGATTTGAAGGGACTTCTAAGTCAATTGGCAAAATAATTCTAGTATGAAAACATTCTGCATCCCACTTTGAAATGTGGTGTCTGGGGTCTTAAATGCTAACAAGCAGCCATCTAAGATGCATCAATTGGTCTCAACCCACCTGGAGCAAAGGAAAATGAAGAACACCAAGGTCACACGACAACTAAGAGCCCAAGAGACAGAAAGGGCCACATGAACCAGAGACCTACATCATCCTGAGACCAGAAGAACTAGTTGGTGCCCGGGCACAATCGATGACTGCCCTGACAGGGAGCACAACAGAGAACTCCTGAGGGAGCAGGAGATCAGTGGGATGCAGACCCCAAATTCTCATAAAAAGACCATACTTAATGGTCTGACTGAGACTAGAGGAATCCCGGTGGCCATGCTCCCCAGACCTTCTGTTGGCTCAGGACGGGAACCATCCCCGAAGACAACTCATCAGACATGAAAGGGACTGGTCAGCGGGTGGGAGAGAGATGCTGATGAAGAGTGAGCTAATTATATCAGGTGGTCACTTGAGAGTGTGTTGGCAACTCTTGTCTGGAGGGGGGATGGGAGGATAGAGAGAGTTGGAAGCTGGCAAAATTGTCACGAAAGGAGAGACTGAAAGGGCTGACTCAATAGGGGGAGAGCAAGTGGGAGTACGGAGTAAGATGTATGTAAACTTATATATGATAGACTGATTGGATTTGTAAATGTTCACTTGAAGCTTAATAAAAGTTAATAATTGAAAAAAAAAAGAAGGAATTTTGTAACAGCAGGAAGGAAGAACAACAGAAAGAGTAAAAATATGGGTAAATACATTTTCCTTCTCCTCTTGAATTTTCTAAATAATGTTTGATGGGTAAAACAAATATTGCAACACTGTCTGATGCAGTTCTAAATGAATGTAGGGGAAATATTTAAGACAATTGTATTATAGCCAGTGAGGATCAAGGGAGATAAGGTAGCTACACTTTACTCGAACCGGGAAAATGTCAATACCAATAGGCTATGATGAGTTATGTATATATAATGTAATACCTACAGCAACCACTAAAAAAGTTATATGAAGAGATACACTCAGAAATACTATGTATAAATCAGAAATTCTAAAAAATATGTTCAACTAACCCACACAAAGGCAGGAAGAAGAAAATAGAAATGAAAAACAAAGAGAAAACAAATATTTTAATGACAGAGTTAAGCCCCACTGTATCAATAATTGCATTAAATATAAACTGTCTAAATACAACAATTAGCAATCTACACATACAATTTAATCCCAGTCTGAATACCCGCAGCATTCTTTAATGAGTTGGGAAAACTAATCATTAACTTTATAAGGAAGAGAAAGAGGCTTTGGATAAGTAAAGCATTACTGAAGAGAAAGAACAAAGTAGGAGACCTCGCACTACCTGACCTAAGAACCAACTATACAGCTACAGTAGTCAAAACAGCCTGGTACTGGTACAATGACAGACACACTGACCAATGGAACAGAATCAAGAACCCAGATGTAAATCCATTTACCTGTGGCGACCTGATCTTTGACAAAGGCCTCAAGTTCATTAAATGGGGGAAAAGATAGCCTTTTTAACAAATGGTGCTGGCAAAACTAGATCTCCATCTGTAAAAAAATGAAACAGGACCCATACCTCACACCATACACAAAAACTAATTAAAAATGGATCAAAGACCTAAATATAAAAACCAAAAACTATAAAGATTATGGAAGAAAAAATAGGGTCAACACTAGAAGCTGTAATGTATAGCACAAACAGGATACAAACCAAGATTAACACGATTAGCTAGACAAATGAGATCTCCTAAAAATTAAACACATATGCTCATCAAAAGACTTCACCAAAGAGGAAAAGAGACCCTACAGACTGGGAAGAAAATTTTGGCTATGACATATTCAAAAAAGTTCTAATCTGTAAAACCTATAGGAAAATCCAACACCTCTACAATAAAAAGACAAATAATCCAATTTAAAAATGGGCAAAGGTTATGAACAGACACTTCACCAAAGAAGACATTCAGGCAGCTGACAGACTCATGAGGAAATGCTTGCAATCACTAGCCATTAGAGAAAAGCAAATCAAAACTACGATGAGATACCATTTCACCCTGACATTACCAACATGAATTAAAAAAAAAAAAAAGCAGAAAATAGCATGTGTTGGTTGGAGAGGCTGCAAAGAGATTGTAACTCTTATGCACTGCTGGTGGGTATGCAAAATGGTGTGACCATTTTGGAATATGATATGGTGTTTCCTTAAAAAGGTAGAAATAGAAATATCATACGATCCAGCAATCCCACTCCTAGGAATATATCCTAGAGAAATAAGAGCAATCACAGGAATAGACATATGCATACCCATGTTCACTGAGCATTATTCACTATAACAAAACAATGGAAACAATCGAAGTGCCCATCAACAGATGAATGAATAAACTCTGGTATGAAATACTACACAATGATAAAGAACAATGATGAATCTGTGAAACATCTCACAACATGGATGAATATGGAGGGCATTATGCTAAGTGAAATAAGCAATCACAAAAGGACAACTACCACTGTTCTAAAAACACATGAAAATGTTTCCACACAGAAAGAGACAATCTTTGATGGCTATGAGGAATGGGAGGGTAGGGTAGAGAAACACACTAGATAGTAGGTAAGTGGTAACTTTGGTGAAGGGTAAGACAGTACACAATACTGGGGAAGTCAGCACAACTTGACCAGGGCAAAGTCATAGAAGCTTCACAGACACATTCAAATGCCCTGAGGGACTGAGCTACGGGGCTGAGGACTAGAGATCATGGTCTTGGGGGACATCTAGCTCACTTAGCATAACATAGTTTATAAAGTAAATGTTCTACATCTGACTGTGGTGAGTAGCGACTGGGGTCTTAAAAGCCTGTGAGCTAGGGGAGATGAGAGGGCGGAGGGGGTCAGAAGCTGGCCTAAAGGATACGGAAAGAGATTATGGAGGGAAGGAGTGTACTGTCTCATTGGGGGGGGGGGCAATTAGGAGTTTATAGCAAGGTGTATATAAATTTTTGTATGAGAGACTGACTTGATTTGTAAGCTTTCACTTAAAGCATACACACACACAAAAAAGCCTGCGAGCAGCAATCTAAGTTACATCTACTGGTCCTATTCTGCTGGAGCAAAGGAGAATGAGGACCAAAGACACATGGGAAAGATTAGTCCAAAGGACTAATGGACCACAACTATCACAACCTCCACCAGACTGAGCCCAGAACAACTAGATGGTGCTGGGTTACCGACTGCTCTGGCAGGGATCACAATAGAGGGTCCTATGCAGCAGGAGAAAAATGTAGAACAAAATTCAAATACACACACACACACACACACACACACACACACACAAATCCAGGCTTGCTGGTCTGACAGAGACTGGAGAAACCCTAAGAATATGCCCCCCATGACACACTTTTGATTCAGTACTGAAGTCATTCCTGAGGTTCACCCTTCAGCCAAAGATTAGACAGGTCTATAGGGCCAGCTGGAAACCCTGATGGCGTAGTGGTTAAGTGCTATGGCTGCTAACCAAAAGATCAGCAGTTCGAATCCGCCAGGTGCTCCTTGGAAACTCTATGGGGCAGTTCTACTCTGCCCTTATAGGGTCGCTATGAGTCAGAATAGACTTGATGGCAGTGGGTTTGATTTTTTGGTTTATAGGGCTGATGGAAACCCTGGTGGTGTAGTGGTTAAGAGCTACAGTTGCTAACAAAGGTTGGCAGTTCGAATCCACCAGGTGCTACTTAGAAACTCTATGGGGCAGTTCTCCTCTGTCGTATAGGGTTGCTATGAGTCAGAATCGACTTGATGGCAACAGGTTTGTTTGTTTTTTTTTTTTAATAACTATTAAATAAATAGAATTTGTAATTTTGAAAGTCTCCAAAAAGAGATATCCAGGCACAGATGGTTTCAGTGGAGAATTCTACCACACGTTTAAAAAAATATTAATACCAATTCTATATAGTCTCTTCCAGAAAATAAAAGAGGAGACAACACTTCTCAATTAATTGTATGAAGCTGTTATTACTCTGATACCAAAAACCAGACAAGGATAGAACAACAACAAAAACAAAAGACAGAGAGAAAACTACAGAACAATATCCATCATGAATAAAAAAATACACACATAAAAATCCTTAACAGAATATTAGCAAATATAAGTCAGCAATATAAAAAAAGAATTATACACCACAATCAAGTAGGGTTTATTCTAGGGGTGCAAGGCTGGTTCAGTATTTGAGAGTCAATCAATATGATCTACTATATTAGCAGGCTAAAGAAGAAAAATCACATGACATGATCATATCAATAAATGCAGAAAAAGCATATGATGAAATTCAACACCCATTCATGATCAAAACTCTCAGAAAATTAGGAATAGAGGAGAACTCCCTTAAACTGACAAAGGTCGTCTACAAAAAACCTACAGCTAACATTATACTTAATGGTGAAAGACTTAATGCTTTCCCCCTAAGATCAGGAACAAGGGAAAGGATGTCTGCTTTCACCACTTTTAATTCAACATAATGGTAGAAGTTCTAGCCAGTGCAATAAAGCAAGAAAAGGAAATAAAAGCCATACCTATTAGGAAGGAAGAAATAAAACTGTCTCTATTTGCAGATTATACGATGGCCTATGAATGCCGAAAAAACATTTCACAAAATTCAACATCATTCATTATAAAGTAAAAACCCCAAGGAATCTAATAAAACAAAACTCCTAGAATAAGTGAGTTCAGCAAGGTCACAGGATACAAAATAAACACACAACTCTATTTCTAACTGCTAGCAATGAACATATGGACACCAAAATTAAAAATACATACCATATAAAATCACTAAAAAAAATGAAATAGACATAAATTGAACAAAATATGTACAGGACGTGCATGCTGAAAACTACAAACCCAAAAACTACAAAACACTGAATAAATAAAAGAGATCTAAATAAATGGAGAGGCATACATGTTCATGGATAGAAGACTCAACATAGTAAAGATGTCAATTATTTCCAAATTGATATATAGGTTTAATGCAATTCCTATCAAAATCTCAGCAAGAATTTTTTTTTTTTTGGTAGATATAGACAAGGTTATTATTGTAAAATATATATGGAAAGGCAAAGGAACTAGAACAGCTAAGTTCATTTTGAAAATCAAGAATACAGTGGAAGGAATCACTCTACCAGAGTTCAAGAGTTTTTGTATAGCTATAGTAATCAAGACTGTGTGGTACTGGTGAAAGGATAGATAAAGATCAATGGAATAGCATAGAAAACCCATAGGTAGACTCACAGAAATATGCCCAACTGATTTTCGACAAAGGTACAAAGGCAATTCAATGAAGGAAGGATAGCCTTTTCAACGAATGATGCTGGAGCAATTGGACATACATAGGCAAAATAATGAACCCTGATCTAAGTCTCAAGACTTACGCAAAAATTAACTCAAAATGGATTATGGACTTAAATGTAAAACATAAAACTATAAGACTTTTAGAAAAAAAAAATGAGAAAATCTTTGGAACCTAGGCCTAGGCAAAGGGTTTTTAAACTTGCCACCAAAAGCATGATCCATAAAGGAAAAAATGATAAATTAGATTTCATCTAAAATTTAAAACTTTTGCTCCACAAAAGGCACTGTTAAGAGGATGAAAAGTCACAGATTGGGAGAAAATATTGACACACCATGTATCTGACAAAGGACTAGTATCTAGAATATATAAAGAACTCTCAAAACTCAAAAGTAAAAACACAAATAAATAAACAAAAAAAACCTATTCAATTAAAAAAATGGACAAAAGACATGAACAGATATTTCACCGAAGAGGATATAGAGATAGCAAATAAGTACATGAAAAGGTATTCAACATCAATAGCTAGCAGGGAAATGCAAATTAAAACTACTCATCTATCAGAATAGCTAAAATTAAAAATAGTGACAACACCAAATGCTGGCAAGGATGTGGAGAAGCTAGGTTACTCATACATTGCTGGTGGGAATGTAAAATGGTACAGTAACTCTGAAAAACAGTTTGGTAGTTTCTTAAAAACTAAGCATGCAACTACCATAAAGAAATGACCCAGCAGTTGCCTTCCTAGGCTTATCCCAGAGAAACCTGTATACAAATGTTCATAGAAGCTTCATTCATTATAGACAAAACTGGAAACAACCCAGATTTCCATCCACAAATAAATGACTAAACAAACTGTGGCACATCCGTACCACGGAATACAGTTACTACTCAGCAATAAAAAGGAACTACCTATTGATACATACAACAACTTGGATAAATCTCCAGAGAATTATGCTGAGCAAAGCAAAAAAAAAAAGCCAATTCCAAAACGTTACATACAAATGATTCTATTTATGTAACATTCTCAAAATGACGAAATTATAGAAATGGAGAACAGATTAGTGGTTGCTGGGGTATAAAGATGGTCTGGTGTGTGTGTTGTGGGGGCATGAAGGAGTTGGGTGTGGCTATAAGAGGGCAACATGAGGGGTTCTGGTAGTGATGGAAAAGCTCTGTATCTTGACTGTATTAATGTGAATATTCTGGTTATGATATTGTACTTTAATCTTGAAAGATATTTACCTTGGGAAAAACTAGGTAAAGGGTGCATGGGATCACTCTATGTTATTTCTTACAACTACATGTGAATTGTGATGCAATAAGTTACTTAATATTGCCCTTCTAGCCATAGTCTTTGTGACTCCCACACAATGATTGGGTGGGATTATGCAAATAAGATGCTTGTGGGCCACCAAGGGAGATTGGATAGCTTACTAATAATGCAAATAAGGTGCATGAAACCCTGCGAGGGTGGGGCCACGCAAATAAGGTGTTTGGAACTCTAATGATTGGTCAGTTTTGCCATCCTGCTAGGATTAAAAGAGAGCCAATCCTTTTTTTTTTTTTAATCCCAGAGCAGGGGGGGACCTGACTACCACCAGAAGGAGATAGGAGTGGAGCACATCCTTTAGACCGGGAATTCCTGCATTGAGACCCTCCTAGATCCAAGAGACACAGAGAGAGAGCTGTAACACTGAAGACAGTGAGACAGCAAGAAGCAGTGGCAGAGAAATGGCAGCAGCAAGGCAGCAGAACAATGAGAATGGCAGGACACTGGCAGGAGACAGCCTTGTGAGCTTCCCAGCCCACAGAGTGAGAAAGCTAAGTGCCTTCAGGCAGAGGCTTGCTGGCAGAGAGGGGTGCCTCTGAGCACGTGGTGGAGCTAGGCTTGCCAACCCACAGATAGAGAGCTGAGAGCTTCGGGTTGAGGCTTACTGGTGGAATGGGGTGCCTGTGGGCACTTAACAGCAGAGCTAAAAAAGCTTTGTAACACTTGCCCGAGCAGGGCAGAGGCCAGGGACCAGAGAGAGGCATGCCTGTGGGCATGGCTGAGAAGCAGCTGTCCTGATCGAAGAACTGTATCCTGAGCGTTGAGCCTGAATTGTAACTTGTTACTTCCCTAATAAACTCCATAATGGTGAGTATTGTGTGTGAGTTCTGTGTGCCATTGCAACAAATTATAAAACCAAGCAAAGAAGTAGAGAGTACCCTGGGAGGGATGGTTGGTGTCAGAATTGGTGAAAGGGTTGGAGGGTGGAGGCATGTCTGACCTCTGCCTGATAGGAATCAGCCTTGGGCTGTTGATCTTGATTCTCCTTCCCCCTAGTAAAATTAGAGGAGGTCAGACGCCACTGTAACACCATTTTTACACAAACCTACAATTATCTCAAAATAAAATGTTTCATTTTTAAAAAGAAAAAAATTGGCAAATTTGCCTGCACCAAATACAAATTTTGTCTACATCTCTAATGCAAAATACATCATAAGTAAAATTAAAAGACAGGTGATGAACATCAAAGATATATATCTGTATATGTTAGAGTCTTGAATTGATACCTAGAATATGTAAGTATACGTTTCAGCAAATGGAAAAAAAGGTAATCCAAAAAGAAGAAACACAAATAACCAGTGCACATGAAAAGATATTCAACCTCACTAATAATCAGAGAATGCAGTTTACGAATGATGTACCTTTTTTTTTTACATTGGCAAAAATCCAAAAAGGGATTATATTAAAAGTGAGAAGGTTGGGGGAAAATGCATATTGTCACACACTGCTGGTGAAGAGTATACATTGGTACAGCCCCTTAGTGGAGCAATTTGGCAGCATCTATTTAAGCCAAAAATGTATATACCCTATGACTCAGTAATTCCCATCTAAATGGCATTGCTTATCCTATAGGAAACAAACTAAATGCCCATCAGTAGAAGAACGGATAAGTAAAATGTTGTAGAGCATAATAATGAAATACTATACAGCAGTTGAAATGAATCAGCTCTAAATGTTTCCTCTCCTTTGCTTGTCACAATAGTCAGGGTAGATCTTATTACTGCCACATTTTACAAATGAGGAAACTGAGGCCGAAAGTCATCTGAAGCATAAGTGACAGCGCCAGCTTCACCTCTCCTCTTATGCCTATTGCTGTGAAAGGGGAATTCTTACTATGTGGTTTGAAACTTTACATTATGCACTATCTCATCTAATTTTTCCAACTACCCTGGTGAAAAAGAAAAAAAAAAGACCCAAACCCTTTGCCGTCGAATCGATTCCAATTCATGGTGACCCTATAGGACAGAGTAGAACTGCCCCATAGAGTTTCCAAGGACCACCTGGTGGATTCAAATTGCCACCCTTTTTGGTTAGTAGCTGTAGTTCTTAATCACCACGCCACCCTGGTGAGGTACCAATTATTATGACCCATTTACAGATACAAAAACCAAGTTTCCGAAAGGTTATGTAACTTGCCCAAAGGGTCACAGCTTGTGGAGCTGAAATTCAAGCCCATTTCTTTCTACCTTCAAGCCCTACTCTTTTCATTTCACCAGGCCAGGTCTGTGGGATGCTCTGGCTTGTGTCCTGCCCTCCTGTGCCTTCCCCTTCACCTCCACACAGCCTTTCTGGCTTCAAGGAGAGTTCAGTGCATCCCTTGGTCCCATGAATGAAAGCCACCCTTCTGCTTTTCACTGTTTAGTCGCCAGCAGGATTTTTCAGTAGACAGGGTTTGAGGCAGCTTGTGCTCTTGCTCTTTGCTTCTTGTTTTTAAGATGGAAAATGGATTTCCTGACCTTTTACTAAAAGATAGTTTTTAGCTCTCTCTGCTTTTGGCTCAAACTCAGTTCCTAGTTCTCCCTCTTCATTTTCTTTTTTTCCTTCTGAACCCACGGTAGCATCCCTAGAGCCTCCTTCCCCTCCTCTTGCATCTGAGACACTTTACAGACCCATTATCTTTCCTTCATCAGAACTTTGTCCCTTACTGAGACTTTCATTTCTACTTGTTCTCTCTTGGTCTTTAGTAGAACACTCCTAGGAAGCATGGAGAGAAGAGATCATCACCCCCATTTTATACCAGGGGAACTGAACTGGCTAAGCCCATACAGCTAGTGAGGGCATGTTGCTTCCATGTCAACCCAGGTCTCCCAGACCCTAAAGCCTGTACTCATGGTACTGTAATTAAGGATCTTGAATTGGGGGCACGGGTGGAGCAGGGAGTGCATTGGCAAGAGCAGAGTGGGGATGGAAAAGCAGTTTCTAGAAATGGGATCCACCTGTTTGCCCAGGACCTATGAGTTGATGGCCCCAGACAAAGGGCGGCGGGGAGATTGTCCACAGAAGCTGACAAGTATGTCCTTGGTGAAGGGTGAGAAGGGGTGGGCACAGCCCTGGGCTAAAACACCAGAGAACCTGGCTCTGTCCTGGCTTTGTCACTCCATTGTGTGGCCTTAGGCAAGTCACTTCTCTCCAAGGCTAACTTAATCCATAAAATGTGGACAATTATACCTACTCCCAATGGTTAAGGTTGTGTGTCAACTTGAGTGGGCCATGATTCTCAGTGGTTTGGCAATTATGATGTAGTTTGGTGGTTATGTAATGATAATTCCATGATGAGATCTGCTATGAGCAGCCAATCAGTTGAAAGGGAGTTTCCTTGGGGTTTGGCCTGCCTCCAGTATATAAATGGATGTTCCAACAAGGCTCTTGCTCTGGATCCTACACCCAGCTTGTTATCATCTGACTTCCAGTTCGTGGGACTTGAGCTACCAGCTTACTTGCCAATCTTGGGATTTGTCAGCCTCCACAGCCTGTGAACCAGCAGCCTGCTGTCTAACCTGCCAATCTTGGGTTCCTCAGCCTATGCAACTATGTGAGTCAGGAGAAGCCTCAGGCCTGACACCTGACCCACAGTCTTGGGACTTGCCAGCCTTTACAACTGCATGAGCCATTTCCTTGAGATAAATCTCTCTCTGTATATATATACATATAGGTAGATATAGATATGTTGTTGTTAGGTGCTGTCAAGTCGGTTCCGAAACACTGCCCGGTCCTATGCCACCTTTATGATGGTTGTTATGCTTCAGCCCACTGTTGCAGCCACTGTGTCAATCCATCTTGTTGAGAGTCTTGCTCTTCTTCACTGACCCTCTACTTTACCAAGCATGATATCTTTCTCCAGGGACTGGTCCTTCCTGCAAACATGTCCAAAGTATGTGAGACGAAGTTTTGTCATCCTTGCCTCTAAGGAGCATTCTGGCTGTACTTCCTCCAAGGCAGATTTGTTCGTTCTTTTTGCAATCCATGGTATATTCAACATTCTTTGCAAACACCATAACTCAAAGATGTCAATTCTTCGGTCTTCATTATTCATTGCCCAGCTTTCCCATGCATGTGAGGTGATTGAAAACACCATGGCTTGAGTCAGATGCACCTTAGTCTTTAAAGTGACATCTTTGCTTTTGAACACTTTAAAGAGGTCTTTTGCAGCAGATTTGCCCAGTGCAGTGCATTCTTGGATTTCTTGACTGCTGCTTCCATGGGCATTGATTGTAGATCCAAGTAAAATGAAATCCTCGACAACTTCAATCTTTTTCCTGTTCATCATGAAGTTGCTTATTGGTCCAGTAGTGAGGATTTTTGTTTTTGTTTTTTTACGTTGAGGTGTAATCCATACTGAAGGCTATAGTCTTTGATCTTCATCAGTAAGTGCTTCAAGTCCTCTTCACTTTCAGCAAGCAAGGTTGTGTCATCTGCATAATGCAGGTTGTTAATGAGTCTTCCTTCAGTCCTAATGCCCTGTTCTTCTTCATATAGTCCAGCCTCTTGGATTATTTGCTTAGCATACAGATTACCCAGAAAAAAATGGTGAAATGATACAACCCTGATACACACCTTTCCTGACTTTAAACCACACAGTATCCTCTTGTTCTGTTCGAATGACTGCTTCTTGATGTATGTACAAGTTCCTCATGAGCACTATTAAGTGTTCTGGAATTCCCATTCTTCGAAATGTTATCCACAGTTTGTTACAATCCACACAGTCAAATGCCTTTGTATAGTCAATAAAACTCAAGTAAACATCTTTCTGGTATTCTCTGCTTTCAGCCAGGATCCATCTGACATCAGCAATGATATCCCTGGTTCCACATCCCCTTCTGAACCCGAATTGAATTTCTGTCGATGTACTGCTACTTGTGTGTGATATTAATGATATTGTTTGATAATTTCTGCACTCAGTTGGATCACCTTTCTTTGTAAAAGGCATAAATATGGATCTCTTCCAGTCGATTGGCCAGGTAGCTGTCTTCCAAATTTTTGGCATAGATGAGTGAGCATTTCCAGCACTGCATCCATTTGTTGAAACACCTCAATTGGTATTCTGTCAATTCCTGGAGTCTTGTTTTGCACCAGTGTCTTCAGTGCAGCTTGGACTTCTTCCTTCAGTACCATCAATTCTTAATCATACACTACCTCCTGAAATGGCTGAATGTTGGCCAATTATTTTTGGTACAGTGACTCTGTGTATTCCTTCTATTTTTTTCTTCTTTTGATGCTTCCTGTGTCATTCAGTATTTTCCCCATAGAATCCGTCAATGTTGCAACTAGAGTATTGAATTTTTTCTTCAGTTCTTTCAGCTTGAGAAATGCCAAGTGTGTTCATCTCTTTTGGTTTTCTAACTCCAGGTCTTTTCACACGTCATTATAATACTTTACTTTGTCTTCTCAAACCACCATTTGAAATCTTATGTTCAGCTCTTTTACTTCATCATTTCTTCCTTTTGGTTTAGCTACTTGATGTTCAAGAGCAAGTTTCAGAGTCTCTTCTGACATCCATTTTCATCTTTCTTTCCTGTCTTTTTAATGATCTCTTGCATTCTTCACGTGTGATGTCCTCGATATCATTCCACAACTTGTCTGGTCTTCAGTCATTAGTGTTCAGTGTGTCAAATCTATTGTTGGCGTGGTCTCTAAATTCAGGTGGAATGTACTCAAGGTCATACTTTGGCTTTCATGGACTTGTTCTAATCTTCTTCAGCTTCAACTCGAACTTGCATATGAGCAATTGATGGTCTGTTCCACAGTCATGTCCTGGCCTTGTTCTGACTGACGATATTGAGCTTTTCCAAAGTCTCTTTCTACAGATTTATTTTATTTGATTCCTGTATAGTCCATCCAGCGAGGTGCAAGTGTATAGTCGCTGTTTATGTTGTTGAAAAGAGGTATTTTCAGTGAAGAAGTCGTTGGTCTTGCAAAATCCTATCATGCAAGCTCTGGCATCATTTCTATCACCAAAGCCATATTTTCCAACTACCAACCTTCTTTGTTTCCAGCTTTCATGTTCCAATCGCCAATAATTATCAATGCATCCTGACTGCATGTTTGATCAATTTCAGACTGCAGAAGTTGGTAAAAATCTTCAATTTCTTCATCTTTGGCCTTAGTGGTCTGTGTGTAAATTTGAATAATAGTCATATTAACTGGTCTTCCTTGTAGCATATGGATTATTATCCTATCACCAACAGTGTTGTTCTTCAGGATAGATCTTGAAATGTTCTTTTTGATGATGAATGCAACGCCATTCCTCTTCAATTTGTCATTCCAAGCATAGCAGACCATATGATTGCCTGATTCAAAATGGCCAATACCAGTGCCTAGGATATCAATGTTTATGTATTCCATTTCATTTTTGATGATTTCCAATTTTCCTAGATTCATACTTCATACATTCCATGTTCCAATTATTAATGGATGTTTGCAGCTGTTTCTTCTCATTTTGAGTTGTGCCACATCAGCAAATGAAGGTCCTGAAAGCTTGACTCCGTCCATGTCATTAAGGTCAACTCCACTTTGAGGAGGCAGCTCTTCCCCAGTCGTATTTTGAGTGCCTTCCAACCTGAGGGGCTCATCCTTCAGCACTATATCAAACAATGTTCCACTGCTATTCATAAGGTTTCTACTGGCTAATTCTCTTTAGAAGTAGCCTGCAAGGTCCTTCTTCCTAGTCTGTCTTAGTCTGGAAGCTCAGCTGAAACCTGTCTGCCATGCTTGACCCTGCTGGTATGTGAATACTGGTGACATAGCCTCCAGCATCACAGCAACACACAAGCCCCCACAGTACGACAAACTGACAGATACGCGTTACTGGTTTTGCTTCTCTAGAGAATCCAGCCTAAGATATTTCATACCGAGAGTGGTTCTAGAGAAACAAAATTGTAAGAATGTGATTTCTAAATTGGTTTTCAAGTCCGGTTAGTCTTAAAGATGTTGATGACTCTGCTTCCAGTAGTAAAGAAGGCACTGCTAATCCATGGTGTGAGATGGTGAAAGAAATACGTAAAATACCACCACCAATAGATCAAGTGTTGGTGAGAGGTGAGGCTCTAGGTAATCACATATTTGGTATTTTCCTACAATTTTGTGAGAATGAGAAGTATAAGGAAGCTGGTTGGTTGGGTCCTTTCTTCATTAGACAAAGTGGTGAAAGAAAGAGATGAGCTCAGGACTTCAGAGTCACAACTCAAGTGCCACATGAATGACCTCAAAGTTTCCACTTGTACCAGAAAGAAAGCCTTATTTCTTGTAGTATCAGAGCTGATGTTGCTGAAAACCAAATCCAGAGTGTTATCATAACAGTGGCTGAATTACAATGTGAATGAATTTCCAACCTTGAATGGTATCTGAAGTTAAATTGAAGGCATTGATTGGGAAGATATGGGATCCTGAAACTTGGGATGGAGACCTTTGGGCATTTCATCAGGAAGCTGAGCCTCTAAATTCCATTGAATCACTCTTGTCAACAGAACCAGCTCTCCCACTCCATCTGAAGAGATTACTTCATTTTTGTCTGCTAAGTCACTCCCCCAATAAAACTATTAGCCCCTCCACCCCTATCTGGTGAGATTAAACCAGCTGTGTCTGAAGAGCTTTTGTCTATCACCTGGAATAGAGTCTGAGTCATTGCCTGGGGAGGCGTCTGAGTCAGTGCCTGGGGCATTGAGTGAGGCAGATGCCTTCTAAAACTTTGCTGAATGTTCTTAGAACACATCCCCACTACCCGTTTTTGCTTCTAGACCTATAACTAGGCTTAAGTCCCAGCAAGACCCAAAAGGTCAAGCACAAAGTTTGACCCAGGAGGAGGTATAATACACTCCAAAAGTACTGCTTGACTTTTCTAACATGTACAAACAGAAACCTGGGGAATGTATGTGGGAATGGCTGTTAAGGGTGTGGGATAATGGTACAAGGAACATAAAGGTGGAACAGTCTGAGCTTATTGATATGGGCCCACTAAGCACAGATTCTTCATTCAGTATTTCAGCTCAAGAGGTTAGGAAAAGATCTAATAAATTCTTTGGTCGATTAGCTGAAGCATGGATTATGCAGTGGCCTACGCTAAATCAAGTTGAAGTAACCAGACCTACCGTGCTATACTGTAGAAGAAGGTATCCAAAGGCTTGGGGAAATTGGCATGTTACAGCGGATTTATCAAGGTAGACCCATAGACCCACACATAGAGTGATTAGAGAATACGTCTTTTACCACACTGTGTGGAACAAATTTGTGAAGGGAGCCCCAGCATCCTTGAAGACTTCCGTGATTGCTATTTTATGTAAGTCAGATCTGACAGTGGAAACTGCCCTAACTGAATTAAGACACCTAACTACAATGGGGCTGATTGAACCCTGTGGTGGAAGGGGCTAAGTGGTGTCACTCAATTGACAAAGACAAGTTGGGCATGGTTACCATAATTGACAACAGAGTCAAAGCAGTAATCAGAATAGTCTGACTCGTGTGGACTTATGGCTTGAGCTATTTAGTCACAGTGAAATGGATGGGAAGTCTACTAAATATTTACTTGATCTGTGCAAGCAGACGAATTCTAGGTCAAGTGAACAGCAGTCTAACTTGAATCACCAGAATAGAGTCATGGCCTCTCAATCAATTTCCAGACTTGAGCCAGTTTACAGACTCACAACCCCTTGAATGAAAGGGAGGCCAGGTTCCCTTGAGGAAGAACCCTGCTACACTGCCAAAAATTTATACTGTTAATTTTTCTCCCAGCCTTCCTCAAGGGTATGTAGAGCCTTTTACAAGTGTGACTGTTCATTGGGGAAAAAGAAATAATCAGACTTTTCAGAGATTACTGGATACTAGCTCTGAACTGATACTAATTCCAGGAAACCCAAAACATCACTATGGCCACCATTCAGAGTGGGGGCATATGGAGGTCAGATTATTAATGGAGTCTTAGCTCAGGTTCATCTCACAGTAGGTCCACTGGGTCCCTGAACCTATTCTGTAATGGTTTACCTAGTTCCAGAATGTATAATTGGAATAGATATACTTAGCAATTTGCAGAACTCCCACATTGGATCCTTGAAAAGTGGAGTAAGGTTATTATCATAGAAAAAGCCAAGCGGATGCCATTAGAACTGCCCCTATCTTGAAAAATAATAAACCAGAATCAATACCACATTCCTGGAGGGATTGCAGAGATTACTGCCACCATCAAGGACTTGAAGAATGCAAGAGTGTTGATTCCCACCACATCCCCATTCAACTCACCTATTTGGCCTGTGTAAAATACTGGTGGATCTTGGAGAATGACGGTGGATTATCAAAAACTTAACCAGCCAGTGACTCCAATTGCAGATGCTGTTCCAGATGTGATTTCATTGCTGGAGCAAATTAATAAATTTCCTCATACCTGGTAAGCAGCTACTGATGTGGCTAATACCTTTTTCTCCATACCTGTTTTGAAGGACCACCAGAAGCAGTTTGCCTTCAGCTGGCAAGGCCAGCAATACTACCTTCAGTGCCCTACTTCAGGGGTATATTAACTCTTCAGCCCTGTGTGATAATTTAGTCCGCAGGGACCCTGATCATCTTTCCCTTCCACAAGATGTCACACTGGTCCATTACATTGGTGACATTATGCAGACTGGACCAAGTAAGGAAGAAGTGTCAATGACTCTGGACTTACTGGTAAAACATTTGCATGCTAGAGGGTAGAAAATGAATTCCACAAAAATTCAGTGACCTTCCACCTCAGTGAAATTTCTAGTTATCCAGTGGTGTGGCGAATGTTGAGATATTCCTTCTAAAGTGAAGGATAAGTTATTGCATCTGGCCCCTCCCACAACTAAAAAGGAGGCACAGTGCCTGGTGGGCCTCCTTGGATTTTGGAGGTAACATATCCCTCATTTGGGTGTGCTACTCCAGCCTATTTATCAAGCAACTCAAAAAACTACTAGTTTTGAGTGGGGTCCAGAACATGAGTCACCTGAGAGCCCCAAATATAGCAGTTTGTAATTCTCAAGCAATTTCCAACATTTCAAAGGTTTTACTGGGATCAATTTCTTTGCTTTGAACTAGAATATCACCTCAGCGTGGTAATTAGCAGGGGCTCTCTCCTGCTGATCAGAGCTCTTTGATTAATACAAAATAGGGAAAAATTAGTACTTAATAAATGTAGTACATTATGTTGACTGAATCCTTTAAAACATGAAGCTCAAGGGAGAAGAAATAGAAAAACGAGGCCGGCCCTACTATTCTACCCCATTTTATAGAATGGTAACTGAGATTCAGAGAGGGAAGGGGGTTAGCCCAAGTTAACACAATGATTTAGTAGCATAATGAAGACTGAATCCTGGGTCTTGAAGCTCCTGGAAGCCAAATGGTTTTCCCATACGTTAACAGGGACTTTGATCAACCAGTAGGTGACCAGAGGCAGGTGACCAGGTCAAGTCTGGAAACCAGGTCATATGAGGGCCAGCTGAGGAGCTGGGGATGTTTGGCCTGGAGCAGAGGAGACTCAGAGCTCACAGCTAGGGCCCCAAATTTCTGCAAGGGTGTCCTGGGGCAGAAGGAGCAGACATTTTGTGAGCAACAAGAGAGCAGAGCTGGGATCAGTGGAGGAAGCCACAGGGAGGCAGACTTTGATTCAATAAAGGTATACTTTTCTTACAATGTGACCTGAAATACTCTTGTAAAGAGTGCCCCATCCCTCTAGGGTCATCAGAAAAAGACTAAATATGGGATTCAGCTGAGGGGATTCTTGCACTGAATAGAAGATTAAACTCTTCCTCTGTACTAGTTGGATGCCTTAAAACACAAGTTAAAATAACAAAAGATCCTAAGGAATCTACAAAACCAACCAATAAACAACCTTCTAGAACTAATAAGTGAGTTCAGCAAGGTCACAGTGTATAAAGGCAGAGCCAAACAGCAATAGCATTTATATGTACTAGTAATGAATGGTTAGAAATCAAAATTAAAAACACAGTACTATTTACAGTGGTTCCAAAAAAAAGAAAGAAATACTTAGGCATAAATCTAACAAAACATGTACAGGATCTGTATACTGAAAATTACACATTAGGAAATTTTCAGAAATTGCTTCCTGGTGAAGGAAATTAAAAAAAAAAGAGAGAGAGACCTAAATAAATGGAGAAGTATACCGTGCTCATGGATTGGAAGACTCAGATAGTAAAGGTGTCAATTTTCCTGTATTGATCTATAGATGTAACAAAATTCTTATCAAAATCACAGCAGCTTTTTAGTATGTACAGACAAGTTGATTCTAAAATTTATATGGAAAGACAAAGTAACTAGAATAGCTAGTTGCGTTGATTCTGACTCATAGTGACCCTATAGGACAGAGTAGAACCGCCCCATAGGGTCTCTAAGGAGCGGCTGGTGGATTCAAACTGCCAGCCTTTTGGTTAGCACCCAAACTCTTAACCACTGCACCACCAGGGCTCCTATATACATTGGACTTTGAACTGTATAAAGTTGGAGGAAATCACACTACTTGATTTTGTATAACATGAGTCAGAATCGACTTGACAACAACAGGTTTCATTTTTGGTTTATATAGCTACAGTAATCAGGACAAACACCCAGATCAGGATAGACACCCCAGCAATAGACTCACATCATAAGTATGCCCATCATATTTTTTATAAAGGTACAGAGGAATTCAATGGAGAAAGAATAGACTTTTCAATAAATGATGCTGAAACAATTGGACTTCCTTGGGCAAATAATAAACCTTTCCCTAAACCTCAAACCTTAAATGAAAATTAATTCAAAATAAATCATAGATCTAAATGTAAACCATAAACTATAAAAAAACTTGTAGGAGAAAATGTTTGTGATCTGTGGTTAGGCAGTGTTCTTAGGTAAAAAACCAAAAACATGACCCCAAATGAAAAAAATTGATAGATGGATCTTCATCAAAATTCAAAATTTTTGTGCAGCAAAAGACTCTGTTAAGAGGATGAAAAGACAAGCCCCAGGCTGGAAGAAAATATTCACAAAATACATATCTGACAAAGAACAAACAATACCGTTAGAAAATAGGCAAAAGACTTGAACTGACACTTCACCAGAGAAGATATATGAATGGCAAGTAAGTACATGAAAATATGTTCAATATTATTGCCATTAAGGAAATGCAAATTAAAGCCTCACTGAGCTCCCAATACACAGCTGTCAGAATGCTAAAGTAAAAAATACTAACAATACCAAGGGCTGATGAGAATGTGGGACAACAGAATCTCATACCTTGCTGGTGGCAATGTAAAATGGTACAGCCACTCTGGAAAACAGTGTAGGAGTTTCTCGTAAAAGTTAAACATACATTTACCTTACAAACCAACAATCACACTCCCAGGTAATTATCCTAGAGAAATGGAGTATATGTCGGCACAAAAACCTGTACATGAATGTACATGGCAGCTTTGTTTGTATTGGAAAAAACTGAAAATAATCCAAAAGTCCTTCAATATGCAAATGGTGCATCCGTACAACGGAATGTTATGCAGCCATTAAAAGGAATGAACTATTGATACACACAACGATTTCGATGGATCTTAAAGGTATTATGTTGCCAATCTCAAAAGGTCATAACGCTGTATAATTGTATTTACATAACACTCTCAAAATGACAAAATTATAGAAATGGAGAACAGATCAGTGGTTGCCAGGAATTAGGTTAGGGGGAAGGTCTGACCATAAAGGGGTAGCATTAGTAAGTTCTTTGTGGTGATGGAACAGTTCTGTGGCAACGTTTGTATAAAATTATACATGTGATAAAATTTCATAGTACATATACCTCCATCCCTAAAGATGCATGTAAAAACTGGTAAAATTGAATAAGATATGTAGTTTAGTTAATAGTATTCTATCAATGTCAATTTCCTGGTTTTGAAAATGTACTGTGGCTATGTAAGACATTATCACTGGGGAAAGCTAGGTGAAAGGTACACAGAAATTCTCTGTACTATTTTTGTAATGTCTTCTGAGTACTAAATTGTTTCCAAATAAAAAGTTAAAAATAAAAGCAAACGAACAAGGAAATGTATTGGCTTAGTAGGTGAAAAGTGCAGGAGTAAGATGGTCTTAAGGCATGGCTTGAATAAAATTCACAATGCCCTCAGACTTATAGTTCTATTCTCTGAGGTCCTCTCAGCTCCGCCCTCTATATTGTGTTGGCTTTCTTTTCAGGCTGGCTTTTCTCATGGTAGTAAGTTGTCTGCCAGCAGTCCCTGGAACTATATGCTTTCTTTTCCCTATCTAGCCAAGAAGAGAAAGAGGGCGCTGTCTATTCCTTCTACCACAAAGGGGGAAAAAAAAAGCCTGAGCTCTACTCTGATTGGACCATCTTAGGGCATGTGCCCACCCCTAAACCAATTATTGTGACCAGGGAATACTGTGCACTGATTTCAACGGCACTGGGTTTCTGGGGTTGCCCATCAATGTAGCAGAGGAATGGTATTACCTGATTGGCTCAGATCAATCTTGCCTCACTCCTAGAGCTGGGATGGGGTCAATCCCATGCAAGGTGAGAAGGGATGGAATGAATGTTGGGGTGCGAACCCCAATGTCCTATACAACTTCCTTCTTGAAATTCATTCTTCCCTTCGTTTCAGAAGCACCGTTCTTCTTGAATACCCTCCATCAATGTATATTAAATTATAGGAGTTTGCTATGCAAAGAAGGTGGAAAATGTCATTCCAAGAAGAAAGATCAGGAAAGGCCCAGAGATGTGAAGGAATGTACCCATTTGGGGAACAGTAAAATTTTTTTTTGAACATTTTACTGTGCTTTACATGAAGGTTAACAGGGCATATGAGTCTCCCAATCAATAATTTATATACAAATTATTCTGTGATGTTGGTTGCAATCCTTGTGATGTATCAGCACTTTCTCCATTACCACCTTGAGTTCCCCATTTCCATTTGTCTGGTTTTCCTGCACTTCCTGCCTTCTCATCTTTCTTTTTGGGCAGATGTTGCCCTTTTGGTTTCATATCGATAATTGTTCTAGGGAGTACTTTCTTTATGGGTGTTATTTATTTTATAGGCCTATTTTGGGTGAAGGGTTATCTCTGGGAATGGCTTTAGTTCCAAGTTAGAAGGGTGTGTAAGGGCCATAATCTTGGGGGTTCCTCCAGTCTCTATCAAACCAGTAAGTTTAGTCTATTTTATGTATTTGAGTTTTGTTCTACATTTTTTTCCCCACTCTAATAGGGGCCTTCTATTGTGATCCTAGTCAAAAAGGTCAGTACCGGTAGTTGGGCACCATCTAGTTCTTCTGGTCTCGGGCTAGTGGAGGCTGTGGTTCCTGTGGTCCATTAGTCCTTTGGACTGATTGCTTCCTTGAGTCTTTGGTTTTCTTCACTCTCCTTTGCTCTGTATGGAAGGAGACTGTCTTAGTCATCTAATGCTGCTATAACAGAAATACCACAAGTGGATGGCTTTAACAAAGAGAAGTTTACTCACTCATAGTCCAGTGGGCTACAAGTCCGAATTCAGGGCACTGGCTCCAAGGGAAGGCTTTGTCTGTCTGTCAGCTCTGGAGGAAGGTCCTTGTCATCAGTTTTCTCTTGGTTTGGGAGCACCTCAGTGCAGGAACCTCAGGTACAAAGGACACGCTCTCTGTGCTCCTGGCACTGCTTTCTTGGTGGTATGAGGTCCCCAACTCTCTGCTTACTTCCCTTTCCTTTTATCTCTTGATAAGGGATATAAAGGGAAACTCCCTTTATATTGGATCAGGGATGTGACCTGGTAAGGATGTTACAATCCCACCCTAATCCTCTTTAACATAAAATTACAGTCACAAAATGGAGAACAACCACACAATACTGGGAATCATGGCCTAACCAAGTTGACACAATTCAATCCATGACAGAGACCAATAATTGTATCTTAGATGGTTGCCCACAAGCTTTTAAGACCCTGGATGCTACTCACCAAAGTAGGATGCAGGACATTATCTTTATGAACTGCATTATACCTATTGACCTAGACATCCCCCGAGATTATGGTTCTCAGCCTTCAAGCCCAGTAAAGTGAGGTATTTGGTTATGTCTAGGAAGTTTCCATGACTGTGCCCATGTGTGCTCTATTATATATATGAATATACATGCAGCACATAAAAATACATATGTGGTGTACTCCCATCTACCCTCCTATACCTTACAGGATTATATATGTTATTTACCATAGTTGCCTTTATTCTTGCATACCTCTCAGTGTCTTCCCTTGCCTTGGTCACGTTGTGCTGATGTCCCCCTTATTCTGTATTGCCTTTCCCTTCACCAAAGTTAACACGTATCAACTATCCAGTCAGCGTTTTCCCGTCCTCCCTCTCCCACCCCTGGTAACCATCAAAGAATGTTTCTTTCTGTGTGTAAATCTTTTCTTGACCTTTTATAATAGTGGTCTCATACAATATTTGTCCTTTGGTTGACTTATTTCACTCAGCAAGCATAAGGCCCTCCAGATTCATCCATGTTGTGAGATGTTTCACAGATTCATCATTATTTTTTATCATTGCATGGTATTCCATTGTGTGTTATGTACTACAGTTTGTTTATCCATTCATCTGTTGATGGGCATTTAGGCTGTTTCCATCTTTTTTGCTATGGTGAATAATGCTGGAATGAACATGGGTGCGCATATGTCTATCCGTATCATGTCTCTTATTTCCCTAGGATATATTCCTAGGGGTGGGATTGCTGGATCGTATGGTATTTCTATTTCCAGCTTTTTAAGGAAGTGCCATAACATTTTCCATAGTGGTTGTACTATTTTTACATTCCCACCAGCAGTGTATAAGAATTCCAATCTCCCTACAACCCCCCAGCATTTGTTGTTTTTTGATCAGTGCCATTCTTGCTGGGGTCAGATAGTATCTCATTGTAGTTTTGATTTGCATCTCTCTAATGGCTAATGGGTAATGGGATACCCTAGTGACATAGTGGTTAAGCATTCAGCTGCTAACCCTGGTTTCCAGGGGCCCCTTGGAAACCCTATGGGGAAGTTCTACTCTGTCCTATAGGGTTGCTATGAGTCGGAATTGACTCGGCGGCAGTGGGTCTGGTTTGGTTGTTTTTTTTTTTAATATAATTTTTATCCTGCTTTAAGTGAAAGTTTACAAATCAAGTCAGTCTCTCACACAAAAACCCATATACACCTTGCTACACACTCCCAATTACTCTCCCCCTAGTGAGACAGCTGGCTCTCTCCCTCCACTCTCTCTTTTCGTGTCCATTTCACCAGCTTCTAACCCCCTCTACCCTCTCATCTCCCATCCAGGCAGGAGATGCCAACATAGTCTCAAGTGTCCACCTGATCCAAGAAGCTCACTCCTCACCAGCATTCCTCTCCAGCCCATTGTCCAGCCCAATCCATGTCTAAGAGTTGGCTTCAGGATTGGTTCCTGTCCTGGGCCAACAGAAGGTCTGGGGTCATGACCACCAGGGTCCTTCTAGTCTCAGTCAGACCATTAAGTCTGGTGTTATGAGAATTTCGGGTCTGCATCCCACTGCTCTCCTGCTCCCTCAGGGGTTCTACGTTGTGTTCCCTATCAGGGCAGTCATTGGTTGTAGCCGGGCACCATCTAGTTCTTCTGGTCTCAGGATGATGTATACTCTGGTTCATGTGGCCCTTTCTGTCTCTTGGGCTCGTAATCGCCTTGTGTCCTTGGTGTCCTCCATTCTCTTTTGATCCAGGTGGATCGAGACCAGTTGATGCATCTTAGATGGCTGCTTGCTAGCGTTGAAGACCCCAGACACCACTCTTCAAAGTGGGATGCAGAATGTCTTCTTAATAGATTTTATTATGCCAATTGACTTAGATGTCCCCTGAAACCATGGTCCCCAGACCCCTGCCCCTGCTATGCTGGCCTTAGAAGCATTCAGTTTATTCAGGAAACTTCTTTGCTTTTGGTTTAGTCCAATTGTGCTGACCTCCCCTGTATTGTGTCCTGTCTTTCCCTTCACCTAAAGTAGTTCTTATCCACTATCTAACTAGTGAATACCCCTCTCCCACCCTCCCTCCCTTCCCCCTCTCGTAACCACAAAAGAACGTTTTCTTCTCAAACTATTTCTCAAGTTCTTATAATAGTGGTCTTATACAATATTTGTCCTTTTGCAACTGACTAATTTCATTCAACATAATGTCTTCCAGATTCCTCACTGTTCTGTATCGATGCGTAGTATTCCATTGTGTGAATATACCATAATTTATTTATCCATTCATCTGTTGATGGGCACCTTGGTTGCTTCCATCTTTTTGCTATTGTAAACAGTGCTGCAGTAAACATGGGTGTGCATATATCTGTTCGTGTAAAGGCTCTTATTTCTCTAGGATACATTCCAAGGAGTGGGATTGCTGGATCGTATGGTAGTTCTATTTCTAGCTTTTTAAGGAAACGCCAAATCGATTTCCAGAGTGGTTGTACCATTTTACATTCCCACCAGCCATGTATAAGTGTTCCAATCTCTCCACAGCCTCTCCAACATTTATTATTTTGTGCTTTTTGGATTAATGCCAGCCTTGCTGGAGTGAGATGAAATCTCATTGTAGTTTTGATCTGCACTTCTCTAATGGCTAATGATCGTGTACATTTCCTCATATATCTGTTAGCTACCTAAATGTCTCCTTTAGTGAAGTGTCTATTCATATCTTTTGCCCATTTTTTAATTGGGTTATTTGTCTTTTTGCAGTTGAGTTTTTGCAGTATCATGTAGATTTTAGAGATCAGGCGCTGATCTGGTTTTTTTTTTTTAATGGCGAATAGTTACGAGCATCTCTTCAGGTGTTTGTTAGCCGCCTAAATATCTTTGTGGAACTGTGTGTTCATGTTCTTTGCCCATTTTTTAATTGAATCTTTTGTCTTCTTGGGAACAGTGAAAATTTTGGTGTGGAAAAACAGAGTTCCTGAGGGAAGAGTGATAGTGATGAAGCTGAAGAGAAGGGATGGGGCCAGTTCATGAAGAGCCTTGAATGCCACATCAAGGATCACGGATAATGGGAAGACACTGAAGGCTTTTGAGAAAGAACAGTATATAGACTGGCTTGTTCATAGAAAGATCTCTCTGACCTCAGCATGCAGGAAGGGTTGGAAGGGGCCCCAAAGGAGGCTGTTCCTGGGGTCTGGACAGGAGAAGATGAAGGTCAGACCTAAGACGGTGGCCATGAGGCTGGAGTGAAGTAGGCAGATTTTGTGGATGATGATGAGGTAGGCCTGAGCTCTACTCTGACTGGACTGCCTTACGTCATGTGCTTACCCCTAAACCAAAGACCTGGTGAAGTGTTAGGTTTTGTGAAGGTGTAGGAGAGGAGGTATGAGAGATGACTCGAATTCCTGGCTTGAGCACCTGATGTACTTTTTTATCCAATAAGTAAGGGATGCTCAACTCTGTCATATGCTCCTGCTAAGTCAAGCGAGATGAGGATTTAGAAGTGTTCTTGGGATTTAGTGACAAAAAATTTTAAGGTGTAGTGGGGCAGAAACCAAGTAAATTGTATCAGATAAGTCATGAATGCACAAGGTAAGAACTCTGTGAAATTAGCTGGGGTGTGTGAACCTGCTGGGGGAGGAAGGGGCTGCAGGAGAAAGCCCCATGTCTTCAGCTTGCTGTTTTACAGGCTCTGAGGAGGCACACCCTGACCACCAAGATGGGAACGCAGGCATCGCCATGGAGGTGACAGGAATGCACCCCCTTGGGCAAAATTACCCTTTCCTGAACCGACCACTGTACTGCAATGAGGAGTAGGCTCCGGATCCCAAGCACCTCCTACAGCACTGCTTCATGGCCACAGTGACCGCCAGTGACATTCCAGGAAGTCCTGAGGAGGCCCCTGTCCCCACCTCAGACTCACATGGACCAGCGCCATAAACATTCAATAAATGTCTCCACACCGTCCTCTTTTAGAGTCTCTGTGTGGTGAAAGGTGGGGTAAGGTATAATCAAAAGGGCTTTGGAGCAGAGCAAGGTAAATGAGGGCTTTTCCCAGCAAACCTGCCCAGGTCCTGCTGTGGACTCAGCTATACTGCTCTGCCTGACTTACTGGGGACCCCATGCAAGCAAGGCTGTCATAGAGAGAAGCCTGGGCCCTGTGGGGGGCTCAGAGGAGGCTAACTTAGTCTGGAGGTGTCAGAGAATTACAATCTGGTCTCCTTGCTTCAAAGCAGGTGTGTTTCAGAGCCCCTGGGAAGATTATTGGAACCCCTGGGTGGTGCAAACAGTTAAGTGCTCAACTACTCACCAAAAGGTTGGCCACTGGAACCCACCCAAAGGCCTGGCAATCTGCTTCCAAAAGACGATAGCCTTGAAAACCCTATGGAGCAGTTCTACTCTGCACACATGGGGTCACCATCAGTTAGAATGGACTCAATGGCAATGGGTTTGGGGTTTTTGGCTTTGGGGAAATGATCAGGACCTAGAAGGTGGTGACCCCGTTCCTGAAGTGAGCCTCTCCTGCTCTGAGGAATGGAATGGGAGGGAATGCAGTGTGCACAGGGGCCAGCCATGTTTATATCATTCAGTTTCTTAGATGGATAAAAGAGTGAATGAATGAATGACTGAGAATTAATGGTTAGCGATCCAAGCACAGACTCCAGAGTGTAGACTTGGCCAATTCCTGACTCTGTGGGCCTTAATAAAGTCTCTCTCTGATCCTCCCTCACTGGATTATTGTAAGTGTTCAATGAGGTGATGGATATGAACTCTCTTCATAAACATGAACGTGCTACAAAGACTTTTATTGTTAATTACAGATGGGAGTTGTCAATATAGCCTAGTGACGATCTCTCATTCCCACAAGCAGGGATAATAGTAGTATCACCTCACAGGGTTTGGGGGAGGATTAAATTACTTACTGCATGTGAAGTATTTAGAACAGTGTTGGCAAATGGAAAGCACAACGTGTTAGCTATTATTGTTTTTTTTTTAAGCTGATAGCAAGGGAAACTTAGGGCAGGATGCCAACTGCCACTCCTGTCTCCTAGCTGTTCATCTCATCCTGACTTTGATAATGGCTTTGGGCTTTGCCTTGGAAATGCAAGGCAATGAGCAAGGAGACTCACTAGCCACTGAAAAGCAGCTCTTGACATTTCTGACAATGACATGACCTGCTGCTGGAGTTGGCACAGTGAAATGGTCACTCTTAGATATCTGTGCATTGGGCTTGACCAGCCAAGGGCACATAACAGGGTTGGCAAGTCTGGGTGTGTCACCCACAGAAGTGCTGTGGACTGGAACTCAAGAGACCTTGGTTCTGGTTTTGCTTCGTTTGTCGTCTTGTGCATGGGGAGGAGAGGGTCTTTTTTTCCTACCACTCTAGACTCAGCACCTTTATCAATTGACTACATTCAGTGGGTGTCTCTGTTCTGTGTCAGGACCTGTGCAGATGGCCAGAAACAAGTGAATCAGACACAGCTCTTGCCCTCAAAAGTGCTCACATGGAGGGTGAGATAGGTATGTATCAGGGCAGAGGGCCCATGATAGCCCTTCAGGAAGCTTGAGGGAGAAAGAAGTAATGTCTGAACTGAATCATCAAAGATGAGTCAAAGTTTCCAGGTGAGACAAGTTCAGAATATGTTCAGTCAGAGTACAACCAGTTCACACACAGAGTTTAGCACGAACCAGGAAATGCAAGTTATTTGTTGTGGAGGACAGAGCTTCCGGCACTTGTGTCGGGGTGAGGGGGCGGGGTGGGGTGGTAGGTGGGGAGGTTTAGTCAAGGTTGTTCAGTGTGACTTTTCAAGGGACAGAGCCTTTCTCTGTCCTTTGTGTCCCCTTCAGTAAAACTAAAATTTTCCCTGAGCACCTTCTGTTCTGGGCCTCCTGGTGGGAAGTAGGAGGGGAGGGGAACTACAAAGAAGAATCCGATAATGCCCTTGCCTTTAGACTGCTCACAGTCTGACAGGGGAAGAAAATCTATAAATTCTAAAAATTCAAGGGGTCATCAATCAGTGGCCTAAAGCAGTGGTTCTAAACTTCAGCAGGTATCAGAACCTCCTTGAGGTCTTTTAAAACATAAATTGCTAAAGCTTCCCATCCCCTAGTGTCTGATTTTGGTGTAAATCCTGAGAGTTTGCATGTCTAACAAGTTCCAGGTGATGCTGTAGCTGCTGATCTGGACCACCCTCTGAGCATGTCTGGCCGGGAAGAACAAAGACACTGCTTTGAGGACTCTGAGTGGGAGAGGTCAGGAGGAGACCTCATACTGAGCAGGGCCCTGAAGAGCTGGGAGAATTTCCCCAGCAGGGGCCTGTGTGGACTGAATGGGCATATGCCCAGCCCGGTAAAGCTCCTCTCCACCCCCCATGTTCAGCTTCTCATTTGAATTCAATCAATACTCAGAGCCGGTTCTCAACCAGGGTGGACTTGTCTGGAGTCCTGGGTTAAAAACAAACTGCTCATCCTATGCGCGGGAGTCCCCTCCCCCAAGGCAGCCAAGGAGCCAGGAAGCTGGGTGGGCTGACGCACAGACATAACAGGGTTGGCAAGTCTGGGCGTGTCACCCACAGAAGTGCTATGGACTGGAACTCAAGAGACCTTGGTTCTGGTTTTGCTTCGTTTGTCGTCTTGTGCATGGGGAGGAGAGGGTCTTTTTTTTCCTACCACTCTAGACTCAGCACCTTTATCAATTGACTACATTCAGTGGGTGTCTCTGTTCTGTGTCAGGACCTGTGCAGATGGCCAGAAACAAGTGAATCAGACACAGCTCTTGCCCTCAAAAGTGCTCACATGGAGGGTGAGATAGGTATGTATCAGGGCAGAGGGCCCATGATAGCCCTTCAGGAAGCTTGAGGGAGAAAGAAGTGATGTCTGAACTGAATCATCAAAGATGATTCAGTCTGAAATAGTCTGAGCTTACCGCTGCTTTAAAGCACACATCGACTTGCAATTATTTCTTGTAAATTGCCTTCCCAGTTATGTTCGGAACATGTGTGTGTGCCCGTCTGAGAACCAACACTCAGGGGCATAGGGTGGGATGGCGGGCTGGGAGGTGGGCTCCAGGTGGAGGGGAGCCTGAGTCTAATTCTTCAGCCAAAAATCACAGGATTGTTGAATCTTGGAATTTGGAAATATTAGAACCTTCCAATCCCCTTTACAACATTCCTGTTACGTGATTTTCCAGCCTCTTCTCAAACACCCTCATGTATGTTTGTTCATGCAACATTGATTGACACTAATTCTCTGCCAAGATCTGGACTAAATGGATACCCAGCTCCTGTTCTCAAGAAGCTCGTGGCAATAGGTATCTACAGGACACCTAACCCAGCCAAGGGGCTCAAGGAAGGCTTCCTGGAGGAAGTGATGCTGGCATTAAGTCTTGAAGGACCACTAGCAGGTAAAAGGGAGTTTGTGGTATAAGATGGGGAACAGCATTCAAAGAAGAGGGAACAGCATACACAAAGGCTCAGAGGTAAGAGAGAGCGTACGATGATTTCAAGAACAATAAGTGGCTCAGTTTGGGTCGACCTAGAGTCAAGGTGGAGAATGGTGACAGATGAAGCAGGAAGGTTACATGTGACAAGTCCTAAAGCCTTTGCTACCTTAAGGGGCTTGTACTACATTAAGGAAAGGGTTTTAAGCAGGAAAGGGAACCTGGCACTTTATGTGATAGCTTGCTCTCATGGTCCTCGTGAAACTGAAGTAAAATTTACCACTCAGGAGCTCTGCCTCTGGGGCTGATTGA
The DNA here is from genome assembly GCF_024166365.1 of Elephas maximus indicus. Lineage (NCBI taxonomy): Eukaryota > Metazoa > Chordata > Mammalia > Proboscidea > Elephantidae > Elephas > Elephas maximus. The sequence continues at coordinate 95,854,342 of NC_064821.1, forward strand.
ACACCTGACCTTTTGGCTCCTGAAACCTCAGAAGCCTGAAGGACAGCGACAGCTCATTGCCCGCAAGAATTGGCACATCTCTCCTCTTGTCATGGGGAGGAAGCCATTCTTCCGCCTGGTGCATGACGCTGCTCTTTCTTGTCTGTGTCCAGTTAGCTCGGTGGCCAGAGCATGGGACAGTGGAGGCTCAGGCCACAGGCCAGAGCATAAGACAGCCAAGGGCCTTGCTCTGTCCCAGAGCCCTGGATCTCATCTGCACAACGGGGAGGCTCTCATATGTGGAGTGCTCACAGGGGTGTGGATGGTTCATTCTGTCCCCTTCAGGATCAGCGCCACCCAGAGCAGACAGTCCATTCAGGGAGTGTTAACCAGGGACTTACTCCAGGGCCAGGCTTGTGACAAGCCCTTTAGCAGACCTGAGGAAGGTAGAAGATGCAGCCCTGCCTTTGCAGACCTTCCCGAAGAGGGATGAACAGGAGATTTGACCCACGAAACACCTAGAGAGCAGGTAAAGACAGTTTGTAAGCAAAAGCCATGCTACGACGTAAGGGCCATCAGAGTTGCAGGGATCTTAGGCAGAGGACCTTAAAAAGCAAAGATGTCACTTTGAGGACTAAGATGTGCCTGACCCAAGCCATGGGATTTTCAATTGTCTCATATGTATGTGAAAGCTGGACAATGAATAAGGAAGACTGAAGAACTGAAGCCTTTGAATTATGGTGTTGATGAAGAATATTGAACATACCATGGACTGCCAGAAGAATGAACTAAGCTGTCCTGGAAGAAGTATAGCCAGAGTGCTCCTTAGAAAGGAGGATGGCGAGACTTCGTCTCATGTTCTTTGGACATTTTATCAGGAGGGACCAGTCCCTAGCGAAGAACGTCATGCTTGGTAAAGTAGAGGGTCAGCAAAAAAGAGAAAGACCCTCAGTGAGCTGGACTGACACAGTAGCTGCAACAATGGGTTCAAATATAGCAACAATTGTGACGATGGCACAGAACCGGGCAGTGTTTTGTTCTGTTTTACATAGGGTCACTATGAGTCTGAACCAACTCAATGGCACCTAACAACAACAACAAGGCAGGGGAAAAGAACGTCTGGAAGCCTTCATGGAGGAGGTGAGGGTTTAATTTGACCTTGATGGACCATGGCAATATTTGAAGATCCAAATGATGTAGAGGAAGTGTTCTATAGCGTCAACTTTACTTATTAAAAAAGAACATCACTTGTTGTTCCAAGTACCTTGGACAAATATATCATTTCCAGCCCTACCCCCAGCCAGGTGGCCCATCCCCAGACAGATGCCCCAGTAGTTAAGCATTCACCTGCTAACCAAAAGTCGGCAGTTTGAATCTACCAGCCACTCCTTGGAAACCTTATGGGGCAGTTCTACTTTGTCCTGTAGGGTCGCTATGAGTAGGAATTGACTTGACAGCAACGAGGTTTGTTTTGTTTTTACCCCCAGCCATAGTCATTTGGAGCCCTGGTGGCACAGTGGTTAAGTGATATGGCTGCTAACCAAAAGGTCGGCAGTTCAAATCCACCAGCTGCTCCTTGGAAACCCTATGGGGGCAGTTCTACTCTGTCCTCTAGGGTTGCTATGGTTTGGAATCAACTCAACGGCAGCAGGTTTGGTTTGGTTTTGGTATAGTCATTTAATCATTTGACAAACATTCACTTAGTGTCTTTTGTGTGTCAGGCCTTACCCTGGGCTCTAGGGATAAAGAAATGAAACAGTCATAATTTCTGCCCTCAAGGAGCTCCCAGGCTATTGGGGGAAGACTGATTTAAAATATACAGTTACAATATAGTGTGGAAAGTGCCCTGATTTCTTTGTTCATTCATCTATCAAAAGATAGCTTACTGCTAAGTTAGGTTATGCCACCCTCACACATGGTAACTGTTGTAAGAACTGGAGGAAGGAGAGACTGTTGCTGGGGTTCCAGCTGTCATGCCTGTTCTCCATCCCATTGTGGTGGTGTTAGCTTCCCTCAAGTCGGTCCCAACTCATGGGAGTTGTGACCCCATGCACAATGGAAGTAGATCATCAGGTCTTTCTTCCTAGTCCACCTTAGTCTGGAAGTGCCGCTGAAACCTATTCAGCATATAAAAACACACAAGCCTCCACTGAGAAACAGGTGGTGGCTGCACATGAGGTGCGTTGGCTGGAAACTGAACCCAGGTCCCCCACATGGAAGGCAAGAATTCTACCACTGAACCACCACTCCACCCACTGTGGCAGAGGTAAATTGCAAAAATGGTCCAATCCTTCACTCTTCCCTATACCCACCCCTTTGAAATGTGACTTTGCAACTCCTTCCATCAAGATGTGGACTCTATATCCCACCCCTTGAATCTGGGCTGGCCTATGACTTACTTTACCTAATAGAATGTGGTGTAAGTGACAGTGTGCAGGTTCCAAGCTTAGGCCTCAAGAGACCTTGCATGCTTCTGCTCTTGGAACCTTGCCCAGCTGCCATGTGAACAACCTGAGCTAACTTGGTGGGGGATAAAATGACCTTTCGGTTAGCAGCTTAGTGCTTAACTATTGCCCCATTAAGGCTCTAGCTGATCTACTACCTGACCACAAAAGTATGGGTGAGTCCAGCCAAAGCCAGAAGAGCCATCTCTGAGTAACCCCAAATTGCTGAACTGCAGAATTGCCAGCCAAATAAATGATTGCCGTTTTAAGTCACTAAGTTTTGGGGTGGTTTGTTATGCAGCAAAAGCTAATTGATACACCTATAATGGGGGCATCAGGGACCCAATCGTAAGAAGTTCAGAAAGGTAGAGATAGGGGGCCTACAGCAAGGGCTGAGAATATTCCTATTTGGAAACCATCCATAGTACCTCCATCTCCTCCCCAATACACTGTGTGCCCACATCAATCTTGCTCATGGGTATACCCCCAATGCATAGTAGGTCCTCAATAAGCATTTCCTGAACAAATGAATCTCTTCACAGATAAAAACCAAGTTTCTCAGTGTATCACTGATGGCTCTTTCCAAGCTGGCCCCTGCCTCTCAGGAGCCCCCTGTTCTGCCTACTCCCACCTCACCCTTAAGATAACCTTAACTGTACTCTCAAATCATCGGCTGTTCGTGGCCTCCCTGCCTTTGTGTGTGTTGTTCCCTCTCCCTGGAGTACCCTTCACACGCACACCTCACATCCACATTTCACTACCCAGTGAACGACCATTCATCTTTCAATACCCAGCCCTAATGTTGCCTCCTCTAGGAAGCCTTCCCTGGCATCCCCAAGAGTTAAGTGCTCCTTCCTCTGGGCTCTCAGAACACTTTTTTTCATGTGCATTCTCTCAATCATTAAACTCATATTTGTTAAGTCCCTCTTCTGGGCCAGATACTGATAGTTCTATGGTAGATTGTTTGCAAAGACAGGTGCAAAAATTCCATTCCCGTGTGCATGCCCCTTTAGTGCGGTGTAGGAGCTCTGGTGGCACAGTGGTGAAGCACTCGGCTGCTAACTGCAAGGTCAACAATTCAAACCCACCACCCACTCGGCAGAAGACAGATGTAGCAGTCTGCTTCTATAAAGATTATAGCCTTGGAAACTCTATAGGGCAGTTCAACTCTGTCCTACAGGGTCATTATGAATTGGAATCGACTCAAAGGCAACAGGTTTAGTTTTTTTGTTTTGTTTTGTTTTGTTTTAGGGCAACGTAACTTTGCCACCCCTCCCATCAAGAGGTGGAATCTATTTTCCCATCCTTTGTTTCTGGGCTGATCTGGTGACTTGCTTTGATAAATAGCATTTGACAGAAGTGATGTGCTGCTTTTGAGCCTGTTGGTGTTAGTTGCCATTGAGTTGATTCCCACTCATGGCAATCCCATATGTGCAAGGCCTAGACCTCAAGAAACCTCGCCAATTCCTTTCTTACCCTCTTGAAATGAGGAAGCCCATGTGAAGAAGCCTAGGCTAGCCTGCTGGAAGAAAAGATCAGGTGGTGCATGTAAGAGCTACCCACTGAGGCCCCCTAGACCAACTAGCCCCCAGTTGAGCTACCAGACGAGACCAGCAGAACCACTCAGGTAAGTCCAGTCCAAAGTGCCCCAACTCACAGAATCATGAACAATTAAATGGTAGTTGTTTTAGACCAGAAAGTTTTGAGTAGTTTGCTAAACAGCAATAGTTTACCGATATACATCTTGTCACATATTTTGTTATAATTTTGAATGTGCCTGCCTTCTCCATTTATCTGTAAGCTTTTCCTTAGAGGAAAGAAGCCGTGTCTTTGTGCTGAATATCTTCTGTTTGCTACTTCAGATCTACTCTTTTCCCTTCTCAACTCTGCTCCATACTCTGGAACGATGACCTTTATTGGCTACATCAAGGGGCTGCCTTGCCCTCTGGATTTTGGTAGCGTTTGCCCAACTGGAATGCCAGCAGAATATATATTCCCCTAGCTCCCTCCCTGAAGGGTCACCACGGGCTGGCTGCATCTATCCTTCAAGGGACACAGCTCCTATTCCATAGCCCTCTCCACAGCTTTTTAGTCTCCAAACCCATTGCCATCGACTCATAGCAACACAGTAGAACTGCCCCATGGGGTTTCTTTATAGAAGCAGACTGTCACATCTTTCTCCCATGGAGCAGCTATTGGGTTCAAACTGCCAACCTTTGGGTTAGCAGCTGAGTGCTTAACCACTGTACCACCAGGGCTCCTTTTTTTGTTTCCAGATTCTAGTAATTTCTCCATTCTCTGCCCTTTCACGCCTAAGAGTAGTAATCAGTGTCCTAATGTTACTTGCCCTGGAGTATTCCTTTATTTCTTGTCCATGTATTAAATTGTCTCTTTATTAAACTCTTTTCATATTACCTAATTTGACAATGCCATCTGTTTGCTCCTGAAACCCTGACTGATATAGTCTTATTCTCTAATCTAGTCCAGCTGCCACCTAAAATCCATTAGCGTGGAGTCAATTCACAATCACAATCATAGTGATTCTATAGGACAGAGTAGAACTGCCGCAGAGGGTTTCCAGGGAGCGGCTGGTAGATTTGAACTGCGATCTTTTCTAGTTAGCAGCCATAGCTCGCCATAGCTCTTAACTGCTGTGCCACCATGGAGCACAAGGTATATGTTTAATAAATGCAGGGCTTTGAACCGACTCAATCCGATTCAGTTATGGCTGGCTGACAAAGTGAAACCGGAACAGACCCAAATTTTTACCATTTGGATAACCAAAACGATAATTGGAATGGGAGAAACTACAGGTCGAAGCCCTGGAATGGGAGACTTGAAAGAGGCATAGTGAACCCTTTCAGGAGCCTAATGCGTAAGATTGGATTATTGGCAGGACTGTAGGCAGCGGCAAACATGCACAGCATCGTGGTTAGCTGCCATCTTTGAGGAGAGCAACGCGTTTCCTGCTGCTCAAAATCTGACAGGCAAGAGATCTGGTTGTTATGCAAAGTGTACACTGCTCTTGTTTTCTGAGAGGGAGATTAGGTTTCTAGCAGGGAATTAACCCATAGTTTTTCCTGTTCTGGCTATCATTCTGGTTCATTCAAATTTTTAAAAATTGGGATCTGTTCCCGTTCTGGTTTCGCTTCCTTGGCCATAACTAATCTGGGAAGAATCACTTTGAAGCCCTGAATAAGTCTTGTTTGACAAAGGAATGAAGACTTCAAGGGAATCTATGGCGTAGTCATTAAGTGCTACAGCTGCTAACCAAAAGTCAGCAGTTTGAATCCTTGGAAACTCTATGCGGCAGTTCTGGTCTGTCCTATAGGGTCGCTGTGAGTCAGCCAGCAACGGGCTTTTTTGCTATTGTTATTAGTCACACTTCGGTCAGAGAGACTTGGGTCCACATTTTGACTCTGTGGCTTCCTAGCTGTGTGGCCTCAGGCAAATGTCTTCACTTCTTAGAGCCTCAGTTTCCCCATGTGTTAAATTTGGATATCAAATACCTTGCAGGATTGTTGCTAAGACTGTAGATGATGTTTGTAAAATCTTCAACTCGAGGTGAATGGTAAATATTATTTTGATGAGGAGGTAGGGAGAATTTCATATTCACTTTCCCATCTGAGCCTCACTACACCACTATGAAGATCACAATCCTCATGTTTTTTTTGTTTGCTTTTTGGCAGATAAGATCAGGGAAGGAAAACTACCTGCCTAAGGCCACACATTGAGCTGGAGGAGGAGTCAGAATTTGAATCCAGGCCTCTGACTTCCAGTTCAGTGCTCTTTCTGCTATATTGGGCACAGTCATGACCTCAGCCTTCTCCTTCAACAAGCCAGCTGGGAAAGAAAACAAAACAGGCCCTTCTGGGAGAGGCTGGCACAGTGTCCACCTACTCTACTCTCTTCTTCAACTAAACTTTTTGAGTTTTTCCAAGAAAAAAAGTGTTGACCTGGTAGCCTGCCTCACTCCCAGTAGGATCCTTCCTGAGGCTGGGCGAGGTGAGAGTGTGCTTTGGTGGGAGACCTGGGGACATGAGTGAAGTGCATTTCACAGGGCAGCCAAGGCATTAGGGTCATCTCCTTCCTCACCTCGGCCCTCTTGGACTTCTTTTTCCAGAGCCCTGGGCTTCCGGCAAGGTTTCCTGACTACTCCAGCCCTCAGTGAGTATGCCCTTCTCTGAGCTATCACAGTACCTGGCACATAGTAGGTGCACCTTAAAATCTGAGGAACAAAAGAATGAATGTGCTTATTTGCATAAATCCTCATTCTACAAATATCAGATGTGCACTCGCCTCCCAGAGACAAACCAGACAATGCCTGTCCCTCACAGATAGTCTCATGTTAGTGCCACATAATTCTCGGTATTCACCACCCTATGTGTCTGGTAAGAGTTGCATCGAACACTGTCAGAGCTGGGAGGGCCCTTGGAGACCACCTATACATTTCAGCTTTCTTGTTATATGGATGGGGAAACCGAGGTTCAGAGAGACAACCTTCTGACACAGTGTAGAGCACTGATGAGAAGTTAGGAGAACTGGGTTCAAATCCTGACTCTGCTGGCAACGCTCATCCTCTCTCTGGTCCTTGTTTTCCCCATCTGTAACATAGGACTATGAGTCAGAACCGAGTACACAGCACCAGAAAATAACATGGGATCAGAATCACTCACTGCTCCATCTCGCACAGAGGGCTGTTCTAGTGCAGAGCCACGTCTCCGCGGGAGCCTTTATCTAGGGAGGAAGGAGCTTTCTTTGTGAAACCGTCATCTTCTAAACCCCCAGCTCCGGCTTCCCAAGCCCCGCCTTCCCTCCTGGCGGCTGTGCGTTACCATGGAGATTGTAAGCCCCTTGCAGCTCCCTGCTGTTCCGCACCCCTCCCCCTTCACCGTTTCTCCAGTGGCTGCCGGTCTCCCCCGTTGTGTTGCTGGGTGCGGTGGAGTGGATTCGGACCCATAGCGACCCTATATGACAAAGCAGAACTGCCCCATAGGGCTTCCTAGGCTGTAATCTTTACAGGAGCAGATCGCCAGGTCTTTTCTCCCAAGGAGCGGGTGGTTACCACCGACCTGTGGGTTAGCAGCCCAGCGCTTAATCATTGCGCCACCAGGGCGCTTTCCGATCTCCCCCAGGGCTGATAAATTCCGGAACTCCCTAGGGCAGAAATTATTATCCCCATTTGAAATCAGAGAGACTGAGACGCTGGGATTTTCTCCAGGCCACACACATACTGTTCCTGACAGACTCTCCCCTCCCAGGCACGGATTTCCTCCAGGATGGGCACCTCAACCCTCACTACAACCACCCCTATGTGTGACGTTATGCCTCCTATCCAGAGAGGCTTCTTTTTACTCTTTTCTTCTCTCTGTTTTTCTCCTTGGTAGTTTAACTTTTTATTCTAATAAAATCAGAACATGTTCTGACAAAACCTACAGTGACTTGAAGTTCAGTCTTTACATTAAAAAACTTTAAATCTATTCGTGGATATGTTGTTTGAGTCCTTTGTGAACTGAAAATAGTGCTGGGTGATAAAGCCTGCCAAAAACTCTATCGCAGAATTTTCCAGCCCTGATTATGCTGATGCAACAAAGATGATCCCATTTTTGAGCACTGCAATGTGCCAGGATGCATTAAGAAAAACCATACGTGACCGTGCAGAATTTACCCAACAAACACTGGACACTATACCAACTGTTAGAAGTGTTTTTATAACTATGGAAGATAAGGGTATCAAAACCTTGGCTTACGGAAAATAGAATTTGTCCACAAGGCTGGGCTCCTATCCCAAACAGCCCATTTGCTCTTTTGAACAAACTTAGCCTAAAAGTATAATACATTCACCTTCATGTGATGGTTGTACAGGTATGAAAGGGCTTTGGAAGTTGTGCTATGCACAACAGATGTTATTTATTGTCGTTAAAAGAAGAGTGGAGAAGCATCCCCCAATTTTTTTCTCAAGAGCGTCCAATTGTCAGATTTTTATATTTTCTATCATTAACATATGCAATGGTAAAGGTCTGTGATTCTAGAATCTTAAGCTTGATTCTAACCTAGAGCATTCTCTGATTCTGACATTCTCTGATTCCATGCAGGTGGGAAGGAAAGGCCTGAAGGTCAGGACAGATGGAGGCCCAGGTCAGCAGGAGGGTTCCAGGTCCCTGAGGAGGAGCAATTGTCCCTGCTGCCCACCTCCTGGGCTCACCCATGGAGCCACAGCCCAGCTCCCATCAGAACTGCCATCAGCTCACTGCCTTTCTCTCCAGCCAACCTTCCTTGGAGCCTCATCACCTGTATTATCCATATTCATCACATGTTTTCTTCCTTTTAGTCCAATTAGGCCACTTTGCCAACACTGCAGAAACCAAAACCTCCCCTTGATTAGTGACCCAGTAGGGGCGGCAGAGGAGATCCCAAATTAAGACAGCTCCACCTGCAACTCTACTCCATCCCAATCCTCCCCTACCACAGCCCAGGTGCCAAGTCCCTACACTCCAGATCAGCATGGTGGCTGCAGGACCATTCTTTTCTGAAGGTTCCAGTACATGGTGTTCCCTCCCTGATGGGCTCACAGACAGTTGCTGACTCATTACCCAGGTTGCTAATGCAGCAGGCATCCATGTATTCTGATGGGGCTGATGCAGCCATGTGTGGGGGACACCACCAGCCCTGGGCTGGAGGCTTGATACCTGGGTTCTGGGTCACCACTGCTTACAGGGTATTATAGATTGACTTGTGTTCCCCCAAAAGATATGTTGAACTCCTAACCCTTCTACCTGTGAATGTGACCTTGTCTGGAAATAAGCTCTTTGAGATGTTATCAGTTAGGTTAAAATGAGGTCATACTGGAATAGAATCAAAATCCAAACCCATTACCGTCCAGTCGATTCCAACTCACAATGACCCTATGGGACAGAGTAGAACTGCCTCATAGGGTTTCCAAGGCTGTAAATCTTTATGGAAGCAGACTGCCATGTCTTTTCTCGTGGAGTGGCTAGTGGGTTCGAACCACCAACCTTTTGGTTAGCAGCTGAGTGCCTAACCACTGCATCACCAGGGTTCCTTACCAGAGTAGGGTGGGTCCTAATCCCATCTGAGTGGTGTTTTATAAAAGAGGAGAATAGACACGGAGACACACAGGAGTAATACTCAATGTGAAGATACAGCTGCAAGCCAAGGCACACCAAGGATTGCTGGGAGCCATCAGAAGCTAGGAGAGAGCCATGGAACAGTTTCTCTCTCAGAGCCCTCAGAAGAAATCAACATGGCTGATACCCTGATTTGGACTCCTTGCCTCCAGAACTGTGAGACAATAAATTTGTTTTTTGTTGTTGCCGTTAGGCACCATCAAGTCAGTTCTGACTCATAACGATCCTATGTACAACAGAACAAAACACTGCCTGGTCCTGCACCATCCTCAGAACAATTGCTATGTTTGAGGCCATTGTTGCAGCCATTGTGTCAGTCCATCTTGTTGAGGGTCTTCCTCTTTTTCAATGACCCTCTATTCTACCAAGCATGATGTTCTCCTCCAGGGACTGGTCCCTCCTGATAACATGTCCAAAGTACATGAGACGAAGTCTCGCCATCCTCCCTTCTAAGGAGCATTCTGGTTGTACTTCTTCCAAGACAGCTTTGTTCATTCTTCTGGCAGTCCAATTCTTCTTCGGTCTTCCTTATTCATTGTCCAGCTTTCACATGCATACGAGGCAATTGAAAATACCATGGTTTGGTCAGGTGTACCTTAGTCCTCAAGGGGACATCTTTGCTTTTTAACATTTTAAAGAGGTCTTTTGCAGCAGATTTGCCCAATACAACGCTTCCTTGACTGCTTGATTTCTTGACTGCTGCTTCCATGAGTGTTGATTGCAGATCCAATCAACTTGAGATTGACAACTTCAATCTTTTCTCCATTTATCATGATGTTGCTTATTGTTCCAGTTGTGAGGATTTTTGTTTTCTTTATGTTGAGATTCTTTTCTTTAAAGCCACTCATTTTTTGGTGCAGTCATGTGTTGCTTAACGTTTATGATATGTTCTATGAAATAGGATTTTATGTGATTTGGATGTGCAAACGCCATATTATGGATGAAGGTCCTTTCAGGCATTTGCTTCCAGAATAAGGCAGCTTTGTCCATACTAAAATTTTGCTGGGAAGCCCGTACAATTTCCGCGTGTCACAGCCTCCCTCTTCAGTGGTTAAGAGCTAGGATGCTAAGCAAAAAGTCAGCAGTTCGAATCCACTCCTTGGAAACTCTATGGGGCAGTTCTACTCTGTCCTATAGGGTTACTGTGAGTTAGAATCGACTCGACAACAATAATGGGTTTGTTTTTACAATTAGTTTATCTAAGGTTTAAACACATTTTTCTGCTGCCTTAGCATCAGCACTTGCAGACTCACCACTCACTTTCACGCTATGCAGCCAACATTGTCTGAAACGCTTGAACTACCCAGAGCTAGGACTAAACTCGATATTGTAGTTTAGTCCTCCTTTTCTTTAAGCAGTGATTGTCAGCGTGCTGAGAGGAATTCACTTTTGTGTTTGGTCCTCTATTCATGTCATTAGCAATTTCTCCATATCTAATTAGCCTTGTGGCTTTCAGTGGAGCCAATCCTTTAACAGCTAGGAGATTTTTTTCTTTGTTTTTGAGGATCATCGTGATTGCTGAGTGTGATGTGCCTAAATCCACTATGTCCCATTCTCTGATCAGGATTTCTGAACTCTGTTATTACCTTATGATACCACGGATCTATGTGCAGCTGGACATTGTCTGAATGGATGTTATGCGACACCTGACTGTGTTTTGTTATGGCAGCCTAGGACACTAAGACACAGAGTTACCTGGAACTAGTGATTTCCCCTCTGTCTAAAGAGAATATTCCAGCCTACATGACTTGAGGGTTTTTTTAATTTTTTTAATTGTACTTTAGATGAAGGTTTACAGAGCAAACTAGTTTCTCGTTAAACAATTAATACACATACTGTTTTGTGAGATTGGTTGCCAACCCCACGACATGTCAACACTCTCCTCTTCTCGACCTTGGGTTCCCCATTACCAGCTTTCCTGTCCCCTCCTAAATTTTGAAGCTTATGAACAAATGTATCAACAATAATGGGTTGTAGTAAAAAATGATTACTAAATACAACCTATCACTAAGATGCCCCTGGTCAGCCCACACCAGCACTACTGCTTGGCTGTATGAGCTCAGGGAGGTCATTTTAATTCTCTGAACCTTAGTTTCCTTGTGTGTGTGTGTGTGCGCGTGTGTGTGGGTGTGTGTGCAGTGTTTTGAGTGCTTACTGTATGCTGGGCACTGTCTTGTATGCTTTTGATTTACTCTGTACTAGCTACGTTCTCATTTGTAAACAACAGAAACTATTTCTGGCACAACTAAGGAAAAGAGAGTTTATTAGAAGCCTACTGGATGGCTCACAGAACTGTCAGGGAGGCTGGAGACAGACTTAGAAAACAGGCAAGAATCAGGGGCAGCTGGGCACAGCCAAGTAGACTACCTCTGGCTACACAGTCAATTTGCTGCTCACCACTGCACTGCTGCCCTCTTGTCCTTACTGCAGTCACCTGAGGTAATCTCTGTTCTTGCATCTCTGCCTAACTCCCACCAGACTCAAGGCAGGTGGGGTACCAACTTGCCCGGGCCCAGGCACACAGGGGTCAGGAGAAGGAGTTACTGCCTCTTTTGCTTCCCCAGGGAGTCGTAGGACCCTCCCTCCCTCATAGCTTGGAATTCCCCCAAAGTGTTTGGATGCTGGGAAGCCAAAAGCAATCAATGTCCACTATAGCCTTCGGCAGGCCTGAGTTGGTAATATGAATTTCCCATATTTTACAGATAAAGAGACTGAGTCTCTGAAAGGTTTATTTACTGGGTATATTAACATTCACCTCACAGGGTTAAAGTGAGGAAATGGATGTAGGTGGTCAGCAAGGTTTATTCCCTTCCCCTTTGGTAATAGCTTCTTGGTTGGCTGTTTGTTCAGCCATGGGGAAAGCTTCCAAAGACTTGTTTGCATTTTCTGTGACTCTGGAACTGGCCCCTAACTTCCTGGCAATAACCACGGTTCTAATTTACCCCAGGGGGTTGCACTTCTATGTAGACAGTCCATCATCATCATTACATTGCTTTCAGCTTATTGAAGCCTCATAAACTCCTGTGAGGTAGGTACTACCTCAGTTTATCATATGAGATAACAGGCTCAGAGAGGTTTAGTGTCTGTCCTAAGCTCATCAAGCAATTCAGAGCAGAGCCAGAATTATACCTAGGTCTCCTCTCTCCAGTTCACTCTATCACATGCTTCTATTTCAAAGAAGCAGGCTTAAAACAGGGCACCAGGGATTCAACATATACACAGAAGGTCAAGGAAGGAAGAGGCCTTAGCAACCTTTGCACTCTTTCCTCCTTTTCACTGATGAGAAAGGTGAGGCCGAGAGAGAGTAAGTGCCCAATCCAATCTCACACAGCACCATCTGTGAAACCTCCATATAAAGTTCAGGGCTTGAATCCAGTTCTCTTGCCTCCCAGTCTAGTGAGCATTCCCCACAACATCATGGAGCCCATTTTAACATTGAAGTAACTGCGAGATGGACACGTGGAGAGTAAATGGCCAACCCAACCGTTGAGATGAAGGTCTAGCTAATGGTGTGGGCCCAGAAGAAAGGACATGGCAGCAGCATACCTGGGAAGTAGGAGGCTTAGCACCCCCTGAAAATCCTGTTCTTTCATCATCAGAAAATGTCTCCACAGCTTAAGGTCAGTTACCTCTTCTGGTTGTGATTGATTGCAATAGACTTAAATTGGTAGGTTATTAGAATAGTTGGGGATAGAGTTTGAAGACAATGCAATTATAACTGAACAGATGAAATATGTCCGTTCCAAAGAACTGAACAGTCTATGATCATTAGCCCTTTGATCTGAGGCCCACACCTAGGGGCTGGGAATATCCATGTGTCCTGCCTCTTGAGGAAGACTTCCCACCACACAGATGTCCCCACCCCCATCCACAGACTTCTTCCAGAGTCAGCTGAGATAGCAACTCCTCTAGGAAATTTTTCTTGACTCCCAAGCTGGGTTGGGAACTCCTCTGGTTTCCCAGAGCCCCCCACAGCTTCCGTGTGTCACAGCCTGGACCACACTTGGTTATCATTGTCATTGTCTATGTGCCTGTCTACTCTACTAGACTGTCAACTCTGGAGTACAGAGAGGTCTGCCACAGAGGAGGCTTCAGCAAATGTTAACTAAATGAATGAGTGGATGGAGAAAAGTGGGGGAGAACCCAGCCCTTGCCCCAACTCCTCCTCTATCTGCTCCCACTCTGAATTCCAAGCTGGGGACATCAGTCTCTGTCCTGCTCTGGCCCCTGGATTTGGACTTTGAGCCAGATTCCTCTGGTAATGAAGCTTCAACTCTCCCCAACTAACTCTGACCTGGCTTCCCCTCCTCCTGCCAAGCTCCAAGGATCCTGAACTGCCTTCAGCCTAATTCCTCCAGCAGCTGAACTCCAGCCGTGAGAGCTCCATCTGCAGTCAGCATTCTGGCCAGCAGTTTAGCCAGATAATTCCTAGAATAGCCATAGGATTGGCATGCCCTCTGGACAGGCCTGAGCAAGGCACTGAGGACACAGAGATGGACAAGGTAGTCTACTAGAATCCTGAGTCTGCAAGATATTTGAGACAAATCTCAAAGGAGAGTAGGCACAGTCAGAAACTAATAGGTGTCTTGGTGTGAAATTGACAGAAACCCATGATCAGCCTTGTGCCTGTTAACCAGAGGCTCTAGCAGCCTACTGGGTCTTCACTGGGCACTTACAGGATATGTGGGAGATTTAGAAGTTTAATCTGATAGAGGCCAGGGTATCTGGAAGGAGTATTCTAGAAGGGACCTCATTACACCAACATTTCAGGACATACCAATATTCTGACATACTAATGTTCCATCAAATACAAATGGCCAAGAAGCACATGAAAAGATGGCCAAAGTCATTACCCATTGCTGTTGTTAGGTGCCACTGAATCAATTTCAACTCATATGATGCCATGTGACAGAGTAGAACTGCCCCCATAGAGTTTTCTTGGCTGTAATCTTTAAGGAAGCACATTGCCAGTTCTTCCTCCTGTGAAGCTGCTGGGTGGGTTTGAACCACCAACATTTCAGTTAGCAGCCGAGCACTTAACTGTTGCATTACCCAACAATAAAATGTTCCATCACACCCCATTCTGTCACTTCGCCATTCCAATATAGAGGCATTCCATCCCACCAATATTCCTCTCTCTACCGTTCCAATGTTCCGCCCCACCAACATTCCTCCATACCATCACTCTAACATTTTAAAATATAAGCACTACTTCCCCCCGCCCCCGCCCCCAGTGGGTCAATCATCAGCATTTATTGAAGATCTACCATAAGTCTGGCACCATGCAAAGGGTGAGGATACAAAAGAGTTAGACAACGTCCATCACAACCCTCAAAGATTCTCACTGTCTAATGGAGGAGGCTAATGCATAAATAATTACAGCACAAAATGATTCCTCTTATAACATGAATGTATGTAAAGGGCTACAGGAGTCCAACTGGTGAAAGAATGTAACTTAATTTGAGCAGGGAGATAAGTGTCAGGAAGAGTTTTACCAAACGTAACATTTAAGCATAGTCTTACAGGGTAAGTAGACTCTCCAGGTGAGAAGAAGGTGATGGAGGAATAAAAGACCAGCACTACTTTTGAAACCTTCAACCTTCCAACTTGCTCTAATAAAAGCATTTATTTCTTTCCTGGTTTATTTATAGCAGTGGCTCTTAATACTTTGGAGAACACAGATTCCTTTAGGAAATCGTTAAAAATCTATGGATTCTGGGGAACTTGGTTTGAGGGGACTTCTAAGTCAATGGGCAAAATAATTCTATTATGAAAACACTCCGCATCCCACTTTGAATTGTGGCGCCTGGGGTCCTAAATGCCAACAAGCGGCCATCTAAGATACATCAATTGGTCTCAACCCACCTGGAGCAAAGGCAAAGAAAGAACACCAAGGTCATACGACAACTAAGAACCCAAGAGACAGAAAGGGCCACATGAACCAGAGACCTACATTATCCTGAGACCAGAAGAACTAGTTGGTGCCCGGCCACAATCGGGGTCTGCCCTGTCAGGGAGCGCAACAGACAACTCCTGAGGGAGCAGGAGACCAATGGGATACAGACCCCAAATTCTCATGAAAAGACCATACCTAATGGTATGACTGCGACTAGAGGAATCCCAGAGACAATGCTCCCCAGAACTTCTGATGGCACAGGACAGGAACCATCCCCGAAGACAAATCATCAGGCATGAAAAGGACTGGTCAGTGGGGGGGAGAGAGATGCTGATGAAGAGTGAGCTAATTAAATCAGGTGGACACGGGAGAATGTGTTGGCAACTCTTGACTGGAGGGGGGATGGGAAGATAGAGAGAGAGGGAAGATGGCAAAATTGGCATGAAACAAGACTGTAAGGGCTGACTCAAGAGGGGGAGAGCAAGTGGGAGAAGGGAGTAAGACGTATGTAAACCTACATGTGACTGATTGGAATGGTAAATGTTCACTTGAAGCTTAATAAAAATTAAAAAAAAAAAATCTATGGATTCTTTTCCCCATGAAAAAACGTATATACATATAAAATTCTGCATATCATTTCTGATAATTCAGACTCTCAGCAGGGTTCATAATTCTAAGTTAAGAACTGTTTAATTTTACCCTGCCTTGATCCAGAAAAACATTTAAAATAAAACAAGATCCTTAAGTTTAAGATGGGGCAAGAAAGGATTGAAAAAAAATATTTTAGGGACAAAGTGGAGCCTGGAATGATGCTAAAAGCGTAGGACATAGTGACCTACACAGCTAAATTTGTGCCCTACATATTTAGCTCTAAGATTTCCAGCAGCCAAGGCAAAAAGGGAAACCTGTTCACTTACACAGTTCACAATGTTCATGAGATAAAAACAAACCACAGTTCCTTAGGGGATATACAACTATTCTTGGTATGAAGACCAGACAAGAATTTCTCCTGAGATCCTCACAAAGAATGATATAATGGACCATGGCCTCTACGAGGCCCTCACAATAGACCCAAGATGTCTTTTGTGGTAAGGACTAACTTTTCCCGGTTTGCCTGAGACTTTTCCTGTTTCAGTACTGACAGTCTCTTGCCCCCAGAAACCTTTTAGTTCTAGGCAAACTAGGGGATGTTGGTCACCCCATTTGTGAGTTACAGGTCATGGGTCCACTGCTCTGGGGTCAGGGTTTTCTGTTCAAAGGTGTCCTCCACCTCCACGTGCTCTGTCTCCATCTCCTGCTGCCACTTCTCCCACAGGTATTCAGCGCTGAGTTCCATTGTGGCAGAATGGCAAGGACCTTACCATAGCCAAACCCAGCCACACTGCTTCCACCCTTACTGGCGCCAGTTCTGCTGACACTGGATTTTTAACAAGGAAGTGGCTGGTGACTCTGGCAAAAACTGTTTCAGGGGCGAGTGAGAGTCCAGATAGATTCTAGGGGTTGAAGAGAGAATATGGGGTAAAAAAGTAGAAATTAAGAAGAAAGAGAACTCCATCAAGAAGACCGTGGAGAAGAGGGAGATGTTGGGTGGTAACTGGAGGTCAAGGAATGTTTCCTAAGATGAGAGAATCTTGAGCAGCTTGAAAACAAAAGACGGGGAGAGGGCTGCGGATGTAAGAGGAGGTAACTGAGGATGTGGGATCCCTGAGACTGTGGGAGGGGTCACGATCCAAAGCCCTATGGTAGGTTCAGCCTTTCAAAAAGAAGGTAGGTTGTGGATAAGTAGAAATTCATTCAGTGGGTATTTATAAGCACCTACTATGCACCAGGCATGTGATAGGTCCCTTTTATACACTATTTTATTTAATTGTCACAATAATCCCGCAAGGGAGGGATTATTATCCTTCTTTCACAAATAATAGGCTTGGAAAAATGAACTGCCCAAGAAAATGACAACGGGGATCCCAACCCAGGTCTGCTTGAGCCTACAGGCCATGCACTCTCCACTTTTCCTCTGGCTGGTGAGACGGAGCCTGGCACCCTTTCCTCTGGAATCCTGGGAACCCCAGCCCTGGGAGTGCTGCATCATTCTAGTGTCATCAGGCTATCTGATCTTCACTGACCCTCTGCAGGTTTTACCAGAGGATCCCAAAACACTTGGGGTGAGTCCCCCCCTTTTCAGTTGTAGTAACATACCCATAATATCAAATTTGCCATTAGTGACATTTAGTACTTCCACAATGTTGTGCAGCCATCCACCCCTATCTAGTTTCGGAACATTTTCATCATGCCCTCTCCTTTTAACAGGCAATTTATTCCTAAGGCCTAGAGTGGGACACAGGGTCACCATGAGTCAGAATTGACTTGATGGCAGCTAACAACAACAACAGAGTAGGACATACTTGATTATGGTGAGGCCAACTATTCGTAAGAAACCCCAACACGTGTGGGTTCCCAAATCCTCCTACAGCCAGAACATGTATTTCCCAGGGTCTTAGAATCTGAGAGCTGAAAGAGACCATAATTCACTGATTAACAAAAACTCACAAGATGCCTACTCTGGTCTAAGCATTGGGCGTAGAGGTCACAGAGTCTGAAGCAGGAATCTCAGGACTCCCTTGACTACTGGCCAAATCCCAACTCTACCACTTATCAGTTCTGTGGTCTTAGGCAAGTTACCTGCTCCTTCTAAGGCTCAGTTTATATGTCTGTTATATGGAAACAATGTAAAATAACACCTACCTCATAGGATTGTTCTGAGGATTAAATAATAAACATTTATATACAGTACTTAGTATATGTCAGACACTGCTTCAGTGCTTTATATATGTAAACTCATTTAATCCTCACACTAACCCTGGGCAGCAGGTGCTATTCTTAGTTACATTTTCCAGAAGAAGAAACTGAGGCACAGAGAGGCCAATTAACTTGCCCCAAGACACATAACTAATAAGTAATAGAGCCAGGATTGAACCCAGGCAGTGTGTCTCTAGGGCCTGTGTTCTTGCCACTCTGCTATCCTCCATACTTTGAATGAAGTCTTCAGCACAGTTCCTGACATATGTAAACATTCTGCAGATGTTAGCTGCCAGTATTATGATTACACTTTTTAACAGCTTTATTGAGATATATCTTACATATTATGATTTCATTTTGACTGTTAGAAAAGTGTTTCTGACACTAGGCTGAAATCCCCCTCACGTCTACTACCCCCAGAATCTCCTTAGGGCTTGTGTTCTTCCTTGCCAGTTACAGTCCCTTAAACATTTGCAGTCATAGGCCAGAACTGTCTGGTGGGGCTTGGCCTGGCTTCTCTCCTCTCTGTTGGTGCCTCAGCTGACGGGGTTTGTCTCCTCTGCCCGAGACTCTTCTGAAATCTTGAAAGTATTCTTCTCACAGAAGCAAGGCCACTGATAAGGCAGCCCAGGCTTGATTCTTAGCTCTGCCACTGGAATCTCCAAGCTCCAATTTCTCATCTATAGAATGGGATCTATACTTCTAGACCTGTCTTACAGTAGATGCCCTGCACACAAAACCCATCACTCTTGAGTCGATTTGGACTCATAGCGACCCTATAGGACAGAGTAGAACTGACCCATGGGGTTTCCCAGGCTGTGATCTTTACGGAGGCAGATTGTCACATCTTTCTCCTGTGGAGCACCTGGTGGGTTCAGAATGGCTGGTGGGTTCAAACCTCCTACCTTTTGGCTAGTAGCTGAGTGCTTAACTACTGTACCACCAGTGGGGCCCTTAATGAGCGTAGCTGGTATTACCCCAGCCCAGAGTACTTAAGTCAAAGCTTGCTACTACTCATGTCTGAAGCCTGCTGGGGCCTCCTGGAACCTGATCAGAGTCCAGCAGCTGGGGGGAGAGTATGGTCAGCTGCTATTCTTGGAGCTGATTGTACCCACCCAGGTTTCAAGTTCCTTGGGGATCCCTGGCCCAGGCAGCTCAACTGGTCATGTGAGCAGTGAGATCTGACCTCAGCATGTTCTCCTGGGCCCTCTACGTGGCCCGGGTTGGAGAGAACTCTGGGGCACACAGAGTACTACAGAGACACCACGTCCTCCTGCAGCTGACCTCTGCCTTTTTTCACTGATGTCCATTAGACACTATTCAGTGCCCAGAAGGGCCCTGGGTGCTGTTTGGGGATCTCCCTGAGACTGCAAAGAGTTTTCATCATCTGGGTTTAGGTGATGGAAAGAGGGTTTAGGGAACAGGCCTAAATTCTAATCCCAGCTGCACTACTCTGTATGTCCTTCTGCAAGCCGCTTTCTTTACGCCTCAGTTTCTTTATTGAAAAAAAAAAAAAAAATGGTGAGAATAAAACCTTCCTTAGAAGCTTGTTGAGAGGATTAGTGTCTGGCATATAGTAGATGCTCAGTAGATGATCACTATTTAGACCGTGAGCTCCTAAATGACAAAGACACTTATTGGATTCGGCCCTGTGTCCCTACCCTAAGGCCCAGGCAAGAGAAGACTCTGTATTGGATGAAGCATGGATTATGGAGGGCACTAAACTAAAATCCCTTATCTGACTCCCATCTTTCAGATCTCCCACACTCACCCCACCCCCAACCTCAAATAGAATCAGTCTCTCCACATCAGCCCTGACAGGTGAGGATCTACCCTCAGCTCACACACCCTGTGAGAGGAAGTTTACCTCCCGAGGCTTCCCATTCTGCCAAGCACAGAGTTCTTCCTACTACTCAGACCTCTGTGAACTGAGGTCTGTCTCCTATCTATTGGACCTAGTTCTGCTCTCTGGAGCAGTACAGAACAAGCCTAGTCTCGTTGCCACAGGAGAGTCCTTCAGTATGGAGATTCAGGAATAGGAGGAGGATATGGAATGTGTGGCTAATTGCCTCCATGAACAACTGCCTCCTTTCCCATGAGACCAGAAGAACTGGATGGTGCCTAACTACCATTACTAAACATTTTGATCAAAGATTCCATAGAAGAATCCTGATTAAAAGGGAGAAAACACAAAAATTGCAAATTCTCATGGACTCTAGACTTTCTGGAGCCATGGAAGGTGGATGAACCCCTGAAACTATTGCCCTGAGATAATCTTTAAACCTTAAACCAAAAATATCCCCTGAAGTCATCTTAAAACCAACAATAAAAAAAAAAAAAAAATAGCTTAGCTTAATTAGTAAAAAAGGTCTGCCTTGAGCGTTATGCTCTTTTAAGAACTACTTACATGAGATCAAATTGACAACAACAACTCAAAAAGATTAGATAGGAACCTTAGGGGGCAGTGAGTTTATGTTAATGAGGGAGGAACAGCTCAGAAAAGGAGGGTGAGAATGATTTCATAGTTTGAAGAATGTAGTCAATGTCACTAAATTATACATGTAGAAACTGTTGAATTGGTGTATGTTTTGCTGTGTATATTCTCAATGACAAAATAAGTAAAATTTAGGAAAAAAGTAAGAGAGTCCTCAGTGATTTATCACACAATTAGAATGTGCCAAACATTGAGCCAGATACCTTACTTTATTTCATTTAACTCTCACATTAGCCCTGAGAAGAATTATCCCTATACTTCAGAGAAGAAAATGATGCTTAGAGAGGTGGTGTCTTGGTTATCTAGTGCTACTGTAACAGAAATACCACGAGTGGGTGGCTTTAACAAACAAGTTTATTTTCTCACAGTTTAGGAGGCTACAAGTCTAAATTCAGAGCACTTGCTCTCTAGGGAAAGGCTTTCTCTTTCTGTTGGCTCTGAGGGAAGGTCCTTATCTCTTTTTAGCTTCTGCTCCTCAGTTCCTTGACAATCTTCATGTGGTATGGCATGTGTCTTCTCCCATCTATGCTTGCTTGCTTCTGTGCTTAATCTGTTCTTTTATATCTCAAAAATGATTGGTTTAAAACATATCCTATACTGATATGGCCTCATTAACATAACAAAGAAAACCATATTCCCAAATGGGATTATATCCGCTGACACAGGGGTGAAGATTTACAACACATATTTTGGCAACACACAATTCAATCCATAACAGGTGGGAACATAATGTGTTTTCAGTGGCAGAGAAGTGATTCAAACCCTTCTCCAAGGCCCTATCTTTCCAATGTACAATGGGATCTATTGCACTGAAAGGCAAATTGTCCTTTAGACAGTTCCCTTCCCTTTCCTTCAATAAAAATGTATTAAGTGTGCCTGGTCCTGAGCTAGGCTCTAGGAATAGAGAAATGACTTAGACTTAATCCATGCCCTTGAGACACAGCCGGGCCCAAATCTGTGTTGGAAAAAACTGAGAATGAGAAGCACAAGGGCTATTAGAGCACCACAGGCCTTGGGGGACTTGGAGGGCTTCCTAGAGCAAGTGACATCTGGACCAAGTTTTGAAAAACTTTCAGTAGTTGGCCATACTCATGCCAAGGGTGATAGGCTTTCAAGAAGAGTGTTTTGGTGGAACTGCTGTGCAGAGAGCTGAAACTATGGAGGGCAGACTGCAAAGGGGTCATCAGGCCAAGCTAAGGAGCTGAGACTTTATACTACTTGGATGGGTTGCATTATTTTAGTAAGCCTAAGAATCTGTTAAAAACTTGGGCTTGCTTATTTAAAATCCAGATTATCACCTAGTAGTCCTAAGGTGGGCCTCAAATCTCTATTTTAAGTAAGTTCTCCAGGGGTTTGAGGAACAGGGGGTACAAAGTCCACACTCTAAGAATCACTGCTATAGGGACAAGAGATCTTTGAAGGATTTCAAGGAGGGAAGAACATGGTAGATTTCATTTTAGAAAGTGCTTGGTCACTGTCTTTGTGGAACCCTACAGGTTGCTATGAGTTAGAATCAACTCAAAGGAACACAACAACAATAGACTAATCAGGGAGACAGACATGAAAACAAGTCATTATAATACAGTATAATGAAAGAAGACGTTTATTAGCATCCCAAGAAAACTGGCAAGTTTGGATTTGTGATTCCTTAGCCATGAGGGCATTAATTGGTAATATCGGTTTGCTAGCACTGACAGTTATTGAGCACATACTTTAGGTTGTCGGACAGAGTTGTGCTAGATCCTTCTCCTTCATTATTTCAAAAACCTTTTCTTTAAAAAAAAAAATCTTTCTGAACAAAGCCCAAGGAAGAACATTTGATCAACCAACCATGTGCTAAAGCCATGTTAGCTCTGGTTTAGACAAGGCGCTTTTCTTGACAAGGAGTTTCAAAAACAGCACAACCTATGGATTACACCAGTGCCTGAATGTAAAGAGGAGCCTTGGCCTGGTGTGTCTCAGCACTCACTGTCAGGAGGCAGCTAAGGTGCCACTCCGTGCTGTGTATCTCAGCAAGTAGCCCCTGATGGCCTAGTACGTCCCCAGCCTCACTCTGGGCACTAAGCAGAGACGAAGCTGACTGTTTTAACCATCTAGTGCTGCTATAACAGAAATACCACAGGTGGATGGCTTTAACAAAGAGTTTATTTCTTAACAGTAAAACCAAAACCAACCCCAGTGCCATCGAGTCAATTGCGACTCATAGCGACCCTATAGGACAGAGTAGAACTCCCCCATAGAGTTTCCAAGGAAAGCCTGGCGGGTTCAAACTGCCAACGCTTTGGTTACCAGCTGTAGCATTTAACCACTACGCCACCAGGGTTTCCTCTTAGCAGTAAACCCCCAAAAAGTAGGCTAAAAGTCCAAATTCAGGGCCTGGGCTCCAGGGGAAGGCTTTCTCTCTCTGTTCGGCTTCTCATCAATCTTCCCCCAGACTAGGAGCTTCTCCGCACAGGGACCCCGGGTCCAAGGGACGACCTCTACTCCTGGCACTGCTTTCTTGGTGGTATGAGGTCCCCAACTCTCTGTTTGCCTCCTTTTCATCTCTTGTAAGATAAAAGGTGGTACAGGCCATACCCCAGGGAAACTCCCTTTACAGTGGATCAGGGCTGTGACCTGAGCAAGGGTGTTACGTCCCACCCTAATCCTCTTTTAAACTATCGGCAGATTGATTTCCAACACGTAGGAAAATCACAAAATGGAGGACAATCACACAATACTGGGAATCATGGCCTAACCAAGTTGACACGTATTTGGGGGGGACACAATTCATTCCATGACACCAACCAAGCATTTGCTCTCCTGGAGCTCGCCGTCTCAAGGGGACTGGAGACACAAAGACGGATAACTCAGTGTGATTAGTGCTATTATGGATGACCACTCAGGGTTTAAGAGGGCACAGAAAAAGCCTCTACCCGAGACTGGGGATCGAGGGAAGGTTTCCTAGAGTCTTAAAGATAAAGGTGAAAGGTGGGGGAGGGCATTCCAGAGGAATAACTATCAGCAAGTGCATGGCAGTAAGAAACAGCCCTGGGAGTTCTGCTGTCACTGGGTTCTGTTTTGTTTTTGTGGCAGCGCAGAGCTACAAGCCATCCTATGTTGCAGAAACCCAAGTTGGGAAGGAGTGGTGAGAAGGGGCTAAAAATGGAGACAGGGACCGTATCATGGGGGAGGGGAGACTTATATGTTGGGCAAGGAATTTTGGCCTTTAGGACAGTGGGGAGGCCTGATTTATACGCTGTAATACAATCACCATTCCTCAAGCCCGGGGAGGGGCATCAGCTAGGAATATTTTCTGCTCTGGGCCCCCGGCAGGTGCAAGTCTTCTCAGTGACTTTCTCACTACTGGGGGAGCAGTGTAAGGAGGAGGTAGGAGGCAAGAGACCCTCCCTCCGTCACCCATTAGGCCTATCTCCTGCAGCTGTTTTGTGCTGTGAATACCCCCAGCAAGCCTCACCATCAGCTTTCAGGATATTAAAAGAATGGCAGCAAAGGCAGCCTCTTAAAAGTTGGACCCCCTCACAAGCTGACAATGCCACTTGGAGAGAAAAACAATTACTTAACCGTAATTTTTTCTTTTTTAATAGAGAAACATTTATTATAAGGGCTACTATTTAACCCTCCCAACAACACTATTTGGTGGCGCAGTGTTTAAGACCTTGGCTGCTAACCGAAAAGTCGGCAGTTCGAATCTACCAGGTGCTCCTTAGAAACCCTATGGGGCAGTTCTACTGTACTACAGGGTCACTATGAGTCGGAATCACCTCGATGGCAATGGGTTTGGTTCTGGGGTTTGTGTGTGCGTGTGTGCTTTAGGTGAAAAGTTTACAGCTCAAGTTAATTTCTCATACAAAAAATTTATGCATACATTGTTATGTGACCCTAGTTGCTCTCCCTATAATGTGACTACACATTCCTCCTTTCCACCCCGAATTTCCTGTGTCCATTCAACCAGCTCCTATCCCTTTCTGCCTTCTCATCTCATCCCCAGACAGGAGTTACCATTTTAGTCTTGTGTATCTACTTGAACTAAGAAGCACACTCTTTATGAGTATCTTTTTGTCTTACAGTCCAGTCTATGTCTGAAGAGTGGGCTTCAGGAATGGTTTTAGTTCTGGGTTAACAGAGAGTCCAGGGGCCATGTCTTCTGGGGTTCCTCTAGTCTCAGTTAGACCGTTAAGTCTGATCTTTTCACTAGAATTTGAGTTCTGCACCCC
Organism: Elephas maximus indicus; assembly: GCF_024166365.1. Classification (NCBI taxonomy): domain Eukaryota; kingdom Metazoa; phylum Chordata; class Mammalia; order Proboscidea; family Elephantidae; genus Elephas; species Elephas maximus. The sequence continues at coordinate 95,879,316 of NC_064821.1, forward strand.
GCTTTTCTCCTGCACCATCAGGGACTCTCTGTTGTGTTCCGTCAGGGTGGTCATTGGTGGTAGCTGGGCACCATCTAGTTCTTCTGGTCTCAGGCTGATGGAGTCTCTGGTTTATGTGGCCCCTTTTGTCTCTTGGGCTCATATTTTCTTTGTGTCTTTGGTGTTCTTCATTCTTCTTTGCTCCAGGTGGGTTGGGACCAATTGATGCACCTTAGATGGCTGCTCACTAGCTTTTAAGACCCCAGAAGCCACTTACCAAAGTGAGATGCAGAACATTTCCTTAATAAATTTTGTTATGTCAACTGACCTAGATGTCCCCTGAAAGCAGGATCCCCAGACCCCTGCCCCTACTTCAGTATCCCTTGAAGTGTTTGGCTGTGTCCAGGAAACTTCTTAGCTTTCAGATTAGTCCAGTGGTGCTGACTTCTCCTGTATTATGTGCTGTTCTTCACTTAATTCTTGTCTATTATCTCTTTAGTGAATACCCCTCTCCCTCCCTCCCCACCCTCATAACCATCAAAGAATGTTTTCTTCTGTGTTTAAACCTTTTCTTGAGTTCTTATAATAGTGGTCTCATACATCCCTTTTATGACTAATTTCACTCAGCATAATGCCTTCCAAATTCATGCATGCTATGAGATGTTTCAAAGATTCGTCATTGTTCTTTATCATTGTGTGAATATACCATAATTTATCCATTCATCAGCTGACGGGCACCTAGGTTGTTTCCATCTTTTTGCTATTGTAAACAGTGCTGCAGTGAACATGGGTGTGCATATATCTATTCCTGTGATGGCTCTTATTTCTCTAGGATATATTCCAAGGAGTCAGATTGCTGGATCACATGGTACTTCTATTTCTAGCTTTTTAAAGAAGTGCCAAATTGATTTTCAAAGTGGTTGTACCATTTTACATCCCCACTAGCAGTATTAAGTGTTCCAGTCTTTCCACACTGGTTTTGGTTTTTTAACAACGCTATTAGAAGGCATAGCTATCCCCTGTCTAAGCGGTGACAAAACCAAGACCCAGGTTAGTTAACTTGCCCAAGATCACACAGCCAATTAAAGGTCAAATCTAGCATGGATGAACTTGAAAGTATTATGCTGAGTGAAGTCAGTCAGTCATAAAAGGACAAATACTGTATGATTCCACTTACATGAAATATCTAGAACAGGCAAGTGTTCAGAGATCAAAGTTTATTAGTAGTTAGTGGGGCACACTGGAGAGAGGGGGAAAGGAAGACACAACACTAGGGGGACACTGAACTATTAAGAATGATAGAAAAATCTGAGAACCGTTAAAGGCGAGGGTTGAACAACATGATTAACGATGTCACTGAACTGTGCACGTGAAGGCTGCTGAAATGGCAAATGTTTCGTTACCTATATATTCACCAAAATTAAGGAAAAAAAAAAGCCAAATCCAGATCAGAACCCAGGTTAAGACCTTTGGACCTAAGAATTGGAGAGTCTCGTGTCCCCAGCCCTAACGTAGAATTCAAAATCAAAGAGATCTTAACTGCAAAATGAGTTTAGGAAGTCAGAGATGTCTCAGTTTTTTTTTTCCCCAGAGTGAATACTGGATGCTTTTAAAAAATATAAAATTGGGGGTTTTAATTTATTTTTTCACTTTTAGTTAGGTGCCCTCAACACACATGCTTAGTCTGCCTTTTGACTAATCCAGAATTGCAGAAAACCGCAGGATCCAAAGTCTAGGCATTTTCCCTCTGCCATGCTGCCTTTCACAAAATCTTTCACGCAATTTCCAAAAAATATTTTTAAAAATTAATTTATTACTTTACTTGTGGTAAATGTATACGTAACAAAACATTCAACATTTAACAACTCGATTTTATAAAATTTCAACACACTAAAATGCAAATTATTTCTAAATTAAAAAAGAAAAATCACTGAACAGCACAAGTAACTTTCTTGTCACCATTCCCATCCTACAGGCTCTATGTCAATGCAAATGGCTCTCACTGTCCACCCAATTGCCCAAGCTAGACATTCCCCCCCCACCCTCTGCTGGACTCTACCCTCTCCCCACCCCCATTCCCAACATGGCTGACTTTTGCTCATTTAGCTGCTTGAATCTCTCAGCCCCTCCTCCCTCTCCATGCTGACACTGCCTTACCGCAGATGCAACCATTTCTCACCTGAACCTTATTGCCAATCTCCTAACTATTCTCCCTGCCTCTCTAGCCTTTTCCCCCTTCCAATTCATCTTCCACACTGGGGTCATCTTTCTATTTCCAAATGTGATCATCTCATTCTTCTGCTCAAAACCCTTCAGTGACTGCATTACTCTTAAGAAAAAATCCAAATTCCCTGCCTTCTCCTGCTTCTGGAACTCTTGCTTCCCTCTCACAGCATGGATCACTGTACTATAAAACATTAGTGACAACACTAATGAGGACACAAACCACTAGTCAATTATGAATCTTCTTCCTCATTAGACCATCCAGGCCATCTCTGAAATTCCTGTATTCAGCCCAAGCCTGGGATGGAGGGAGCACACTGGAAATAGTTACCAATGATGATTTAAATGCCTGCTGGCTAGAAGACACAGTGATACTGCTTGCTGTGACCAGTGTCTGAAAGTCCATTTTCAAACCTGACCCTCAAAGATTGTACAAAAGTGAGAAACTCCTCCATGTGGGCTCTTAGCAACCACTGCCTCCCACAGCAGCCTGGGTATGAAATAGCCTTGACCTCTCTGGATTACAGTAAGTTATACTGTGTTTTTAATAACTTTCATGAAATGCAACACTTTGTTACTGTTAATACTCACTCCATTGTTTTCAGCCCTATTTCAATATGTGATCCAAGGAAGGGAGGCACCAGGGTCCCAGGCAGGAACTGGTCTATAAAAAAAAGCCCCAGCACACCTGCTGTCTACAAATCAGATTAACCTAATTCTTCAGAACTACAAAATTCATTATTTAGTTGAAAAGTTGTGATTTTTAAAAAGTGATTAAACACCACCATTAGGACAAAGAATGTCAGAAGGTGAAGAATACTGAAGTGTAACTGTTTCTTCTTTCTCTTCTTGTATTTTCTGAAGTGCATTTAATGAGAACACATTACTTCTATAACCCCAAACCTTTCATTTTATTTTTAAGAACACAAAAAAGCTACCTCACATTTTTTAAATGAACTTGAGAACATCCCTCTCCTATGTCAACCTGAGAAGCTGGCTGGCTGGGCTTACAAACCTGCATCTACACAGCAAGCCTTCCTTCTACAACAGCTGCAAAACTGGAAGCCACAAGCAGTAGGTGGTGACAGAAATAACAGTAATGTTACCAGCAGGAAAACGACAATCTCGCCCCCTAGTGACAAACTCAGGAGGTAAGAGAAAAAGCAAACGTTCCTAAAAGACACACCCACCGTGAAGAACATGCTCTCTGCCCTACCTGGGCTAAGAACATAAACTACTAATAAATCAAAATAATTTATTTAGGGGAAAAAACGTGTCATAAGGTCCTTGCTTACAGATTTCTGGCTGAAGTTGCCTTGGGAATAATCTGCTCACTTAGCATGATGAACGCTGCTAAGTGAGCAGACTGGGGATGCTAATTTGTAACTAAGAAAGTCTTCTCCAGAGGAAGCCAGCCTTATCCTTCATTCACTTTAGCAGCCCCGAAGCATAGCAACCTTTAACCTTTACGTTGCACATACCTCCTGACCTCCATGAATTTAAATTATTTAAAGATCTTATCCTAAAGGCAAAAGGAAGCTCACATCAACGATGATGCAAGTCAGAGAGAGGGTGGCAGTTGTGACTGTTTAACTGTTCTTAGCTCCTTGAGCTCTCTGTTATGTAAATCAAGACACTTGATTTTCAAGTTCTCCTCCTTGAGGCAGTAGCAGTAATAATAATAATAATGTCTGATTATTATTATTCCTGCAGCTTCTAATTTCTCCAACTTCCTGCAATTTTTTTTTCCCTCCACAAATGTCTATGGCTGTCAAACTTGCTCCTATTTTTCAAAGGGCTATAGGAGTTTGAGAGCAAAGACTCCCTGAATTTGGGTGCCTTCACAGAACACACCCAGATAAAGGAATACTGACTGAAATGAACTTGGAGGCTACATCCCAGTGGGTGACACTCCGGGTCAATGGGTCTATGTAACCAGAGCTACTAGTATCAAGTACCAAGTCTTCCTGCTCCAGAAAGTTGACCTCCAAGGGCTGCATCAATTCTCAGAAACGGGGAGGTGACAGCCTCAAGTTATTTCTTGCCTCGGAGGATGGGCCACGCTACCCAAATGTTAAAGGATGGACACTTTTCTGCTGTTCCTTATGCAACTGCTGGGCCCGATTTTTTAGCACCTCGGCCTTGGCCTCATCCTTATCGACACCATCCCCTAACCTGTACATGCGGCTAGCATTGGCACAGGCCCAGACATGGCCCAGGTCGCAGGCTCTCATTGAGTACTGGCATGCCAGGTTCATGTCCTTGGAGATGCCAGGGGCACCCTGGAGGAACATGGCACTGAGGTTGAAACAGCTGGCAGCATAGTTGCCCTCACAGGCCCTTGTGTAGTAGTCCCTGGCCTTCCCCAGGTCAGGCTGACCGTCCTCATTGACCTTTCCATCATGTGCCAGGAGACCAACATTGTGACATGCCTGCATGGACCTCTTTCCTGGCTTCTCACATGCGATCAAAAAGCAGTTAGAGGCAGCTTTCAGGTCCTGAGTCAGTCCACCTGGGAGAAAGGAAAGGGAAGAAAAAGTAAACCCAAGCCAGGGCAGAACCTGAATGTCTCAGACCAAAGTCAGGGAAGGCTTCCTTAATAAAATTTATATACTGTGAGAAAAACCCAAACCCATTATCGTTGAGTTAATTCTGAATTATAGCGATCCTATAGGACAGAGTTGAGCTACCCCATAGGGTTTCCAGGAAGCTCCTGGTGGATTCGACCTGCTGAACTTTTGGGTTAGTAGCCAAGCTCTAAACCACTGTTATCACCAGGGCTCCACTGTGAGATAAGGTAGCAGGAAAAGAAGGTGGCCTGGTATAGTGCACAGACTTTCCAGGCTTTTTTTGGCCATGGAATCTTTTGTTCAAATGACATCTTATGAGGAAGCACAAATAAGTAAAGGAAATTAAAAATGGGAATGAAAACATCTACCTCACAGAGTTAAAATGAGCAGCTGGCACCTTAAAAGCAATTAATTAAATGTTCATTATTGAAATACATACCAAATGCCTATTATTGGCCAACTACTGTGTTAGGTCCTAGGGAACAGGCATTGTCCCTGCCCTTATGGATCTTATGGTTTAATGAAACAGACATTAAACAACCACACAAATAAATACATGACTGTAAGTACACAGGTATTCAAAGAAAAAGTACAGGGTACTATGAGAACTGTATCTGGCCCCAACTTAGAGTAGGAGGTGAGGTCAAGGAAAGCTTCCCTAAAGAAGTGACAGCTGAGCTCTGATCTAATGGAATAAATAAGGAAAAGTATGAGGTGGGGTTGTTCTAAGTAGTGGGATTAAGATACAAAGAAGAAAGGACCAATGTGGCTTCCTCCCCCTCACCCCCCCGCCACCATCTGCTTTTGTCAGTTGTCATTTTAACTTAGTGAGACAGCGTAACACAGTGGTTAATGAAGCCTCCTGGATTCCGTAGTCAGTAAAGGCCAGGCAACTCCTGGACTACACCTGCGTTCCATCTGTAAAGCTTGTCTTTAAGTCGAATTTGTAAGGCAGAACAGTTAGGTATCTAACTGTTTGTATCTGATGTCAGTCAAATGTTTGTCTTAGTATACAGTGTACCTTTCTAGGCATTAAAAAAATTAAAGAACCACTTCCAGGTACACTAAAATATCTTTATAGTAATACATAATTATAATACAGTAATAATAATAATGTTTTGATGTGTGTTGCAAAGTAGCGCTGGTTTGTAATTATGAACCACCGTATGTACTTTGAATTTTTAATATAATAGGCTTTACAGGGGTTGGTTTGTAACTGCAGGTTGTACTTAAATCGAATGTTTGTAACCCGAGGGCTGCCTGTCATCCATTACTTATTGACTGTGTGACCTTAGGTAAGTTACTTAACCTCTGCGAGCCTCAGTTTTCCTTATCTGTAAAATAAGGATAATAGTATCTACCTTATATGTTGGAGGTTCAAATTGGTTAATTCCTACAAAGAGCCTGGCACATAATAAGTTCTTCGTAATTATTATAGCTATGTTTTTATGCCATAAAAACAAACAAACAAAAAACCAAAGCCCACTGCCACTGAGTCGATTCCAACTCACAGCAACCTAGAGGAGAGCAGAACTGCCCCACAGGGTTTCCAAGGAGCAACTGGTAGGTTTGAACTGCTAACCTATTGGTTAGCAGCCAAGCGCTTACCCACTGTGCCACCATGGCTTCTGTGTTTATTACTCCACTTACACTCAATGTAAGTATTGCTATACTTGAGTTTAAGTCCACAATCTTGTTTCTCATTTGTTTCAAATAGTTTTTATTCCTTTTTTCCCCTCTTTTGAATTGAATATTTCTAATATTCTATCTCTATAATTGGCTTTTTAGCTATGCTACTTCTTTTCTGAGTGGTTTATCTAGGGATTAAAATATGCACCCTTAATTAATCACAATCCATCATGAATTATAATACTACTCATATAATAGCCTTACAACAATATGTGTTCATTTTCCACATTCTCATCCTTTTGCTATTGCTGCCACATATTTTCTACATATTCTATAAGCCTCACAATGCATTGTTATTAATTTTTCTTTCAAGTCTTTTTTTAAAAAAATATTTATTTTTGGTAAAAATAGGCACAGCTCATACACCCATTCAACAATGTCTACATGTACAGTTCAAGGACACTGGTTACATTCTTCATGTTGTGTCACCATTCTTGCTCTCTCTCCCCATACTGTTCCACCACCACTGACTTGGATGCACTGCCCTATAAACTACTCATCTGTTCTTTAATGTTGTCGATTTGATCTGACATTTATAAATAAATCTTTAAAAGAGTGCAAAGCTCAAGGAGAATATTCTTTACTAATTCGGCCAAACTGTTGTATAGTTTGAAGATGACTTCAGGAAATAGTTTAGGTTCAAGGTTCAAAAAGTTTCTTGGAGCAACAGATTCAGGGGTTCCTCTAGCCTCAATGGGCTCAGTAAGTCTGGATTCTATGAGAAATCTGAAATTCTCTTTAAACAGACTCTTAACAACATTAAGAAATAAGGGGGGAAAAAGTCTGTATTTATCTGCTATATACAAAATCCCCCACGCATCTGTCAGTTTGTGGTACTGTGGGGGCTTGTGTGTTGCTGTGATCCTGGAAGCTATGCCACCGGTATTCAAATACCAGCAGGGTCGCTCATGGCCAAAAGATTTCAGCTAAGCTTCCAGACTAAGACAAATTAGGAAGAAGGACCTAGTGCTCTACTTCTGAAAAGAATTAGCCAGTGAAAACGTTACTAATAGCAGCAGAACACTGTCTGATATGGCGCCGTAAAATGAGCCCCTCAGGCTGGAAGGCACTCAATATACGACTGGGGAAGAGCCACCTCCTCAAAGTAGAGTTGACCTTAAAGAAGTAGATGGAGTCAAACCTTCAGGACCTTCATTTGCTGATGCAGCAAGACTCAAAATGAGAAGAGCGAGCTACAAATACCCATTAATAATGGGAACATGGAACGTACAAAGTATGAGTCTAGGAAAATTAGAAATCATCAAAAATGAAATGGAATGCGTAAAGAGTGATATCCTAGGCATTAGTGAGCTGAAATGGACTGGTATTGGTCATTGTGAATTGGACGATCCCATAGTCTACTATGCCGGGAATGACAACGTAAAGAGGAATGGCATTGCATTCATCATCAAAAACATTTCAAGATCTATCCTGAAGCACAATGCTGTCAGTGATAGGATAATATCCAGACACTGACAAGGAAGACCACTTAACATGACTATTACTCAAATTTATGCAACAACCACTAAGGCCAAAGATGATGAAATAACAGTCTGAAATTGACTGAACATGTGATCGGGATGCGCCGATAATTACTGCTGATTGGAATGCGTAAATTGGAAACAAAGGATCAATAGTTGGAAAATATGGCCTTGGTGATAGAAACGATGTCGGAGGTCACATGATTGAATTTAGGAAGACCAACAACTTCTTCATTGCAAATACCTTTTCTCACCAGCATAAACAACGACTATATACATGGACTTTGCCAGATGGAATAGACAGGAAACAAATCGACTACATCTGTGGAAAGAGACGATGGAAAAGCTCAATATCATCACTCAGAACAAGGCCAGGGGCCTACTGCTGATCACACCATGCAAGTTCAAGTTGAAACTGAAGAAAATTGAAACAAGTCCACAAGAGACAAAGTATGACCTTGGGTGTATCCCACCTGAATTTAGAGACCATCTCAAGAATAGATTTGACCCACTGAATGCTAATGACTGAATGCCAGATGAGTTGTGGAATGACATCAAGGATATCATACATGAAGAAAGCAAGAGATCATTAAAAAGACAGGAGAGAAAGAAAAGGCCTAAACGGATGTCAGAAGAAACTCTGAAACCTGCTCCTGAACGTTAAGTAGCTAAAGCAAAAGAAAAAATGAAGTAAAAGAGCTGAACGGAAGATGTCAAAGGGCAGCTCGAGAAGACAAAGTATTATGATGACATCTGCAAAGACCTGGAGATAGAAAACCAAAAGGGAAGAACATACTCAGCATTTCTTAAGCTAAAAGAACTGAAGAAAATATTCAAGCCTCGAGTTGCAATAGTGAAGGATTCCACGAGGAAAATAAACAACGCAGGAAGCATCAAAAGAAGATGGAAGGAATACACAGAGTCACTGTACCAAAAAGAACTGGTTGACGTTCAACCATTTCAAGAAGTAACATATGATCAGGAACTGATGGTACTGAAGGAAGAAATCCAAGCTGCACTGAAGGCATTGTGAAAAATAAGGCTCTGGGAACTGACGGAATACCAATCAAGATATTTCAACAAATGGCTGCAGTGCTGGAAGTGCTCACTTGTCTATGCCAAGCAATTTGGAACACAGCTGCCTGGCCAACCAACTGGAAGAGATCCATATTTATGCCTATTCACAAGAAAGGTGATCCAACCCAATGTGGAAATTATTGAACAATATCACTGATATCACACGTAAACAAAATTCTGCTGAAGATCATTCAAAAGCAGCTGCAGCAGTATATCGACAGGGAACTGCCAGAAATTCAAGCCAGATTTTGAAGACGACATGGAACCAGGGATATCACTGCTGATGTCAGATGGATCCTGGCTGACTGCAGACAGAGCCAGGTAGATGTTTACCTGTGTTTTATTGACTATGCTAAGGCATTCGACTGTGTCCAAACCAAAAAAAACCAAACCCAGTGCCGTCAAGTCGATTCCAACTCCTAGTGACCCTATAGGACAGAGTAGAACCGCCCCATAGAGTTTCCATGGAGCGCCTGGTGGATTCAAACTGTTGACCCTTTGGTTAGCAGCCGTAGCACTTAACTACTATGCCACCAGAGTTTCCTTTCAACTGTGTAGATCATAACAAATTATGGATAACAATGCGGAGAACGGGAATTCCACAACCCTTAATTGTGCTCATGATGAACCTGTACAGAGATCAAGAGGCAGTCATTCCAACAGAACAAGGGGATACTGCATAGTTTAAAGTCAGGAAAGGTGTGTGGCAGGGTTGTATTTTTTCACTTACCTATTCAATCTGTATGCTGAGCAAATAACTCAAGAAGCTGGACTATATGAAGCAGAACGGGGCATCAGGATTGGAGGAAGACTCATTAACAACCTGGGTTATATGCAGATGACACAACCTTGCTTGCTACAAGTGAAGATGACTTAAAGCACTTACTGGTGAAGATCAAAGACCACACCCTTCTATGAATTACACTTTAACATAGAGAAAAATTCTTACAACTGGACCAATAAGCAACATCATGGTAAACAAAGAAAAGATTGAGGATGTCAAGGATTTCATTCTACTTGGATTCACAATCAACACCCATGGAAGCAGCAGTCAAGAAATCAAAAGACACATTACACTGGGCAAGTTGGTTGCAAAAGACCTCTTTAAAGAGTTGAAAAGATGGGTTTTTGTGTGAGAGACTGACTTGATTTGTAAACTTTCACTTAACGCACAATAAAAATTATTAAAAAAAAAAAAAGTTGAAAAGCAAAGATGTCACCTTGAGGACTAAGGCGCACCTGACCCAAGCCATGGCATTTTCAATCACCTCATATGCATGCAAAAGCTGGACAATGAATAAGGACAACTGAAGAAGAGTTGATGCCTTTGAATTGTGTTGGCAAAGAATACTGAATATACCATGGGCTGCCAAAAGAATGAACAAATCTGTCCTGAAAAGAGTATAACCAAAATGCTCCTCAGAAGCAAGGACGGCGAGACTATGTCTCATATACTTAGGACATGTTATCAGGAGGGATCAATCCCTGGACAAGGACCTCATGCTTGGTAAAATAGAGGGTCAGCAAGAAAAAGGAAGACCCTTAACGAGATGGACTGACACAGTGGCTATAACAATGGGCTCAAGCATGGCAACAATTTTGAGCGTGGCATAGGACCCGGCAGTTTTGTTCTGTTGTGATGGGGCTCCTATGAGTCGGAACCAACTCAAAGCACCTAACAACAACAATATACAAAACCAAACCAAACCCAAACCCACCGCCATCAAGTCAATTCCAACTCGCAGCTACCCTACAGGACAGAGTAGAGCTGTTCCATATGGGGTTTCCAAGGAGTGCCTGGTAGATTCGAACTGCCAGCCTTTGGTTAGCAGACGAGCTCTTAACCACTGTGGCACCAGGGCTCCAGCCACTATACAGTGAAGAATTTAACCTTGTCCAAAAAGAGGTCTGGTTTCACCCTGAGCTTCTGGGAAGTAATCTCTAAGTCTTCAGAAGGTCATGCTTCAAAGGAGCGTTTCTGTTTGCCTCAGGGCCTTGGGTCACAGAGTAGTCTAACAATGTGATTTAGGGTGGAAACTTTGGTTTGCTCAACCTCTAACCTCCAGAGGGGCTGGAGACTGGTATCAGCAATGCTGGCAGTCAGCCGTGCCTATGTGATGGAATAAAAACTATGGACACCAAGACTTGGGTAAGCTTCTCTGGTTGGCAATACTCCATGCATATTGTTGCACACTATTAGCAAGAGTGTAGTACTGTCCATGATTCCACTGGAATGGATAACTGGAAGCTCCGTGCTTAGAATTTTCCTTGACTCTGCCCATGCTCTTCCCTTGGCTGATTTTAATCTGTATCCTTTCCCTGCAATAAACCATAATCATGAGTATAACAACTTTTAGTGAGTTCTATAAGACCTTCTGGAAACCCTGGTGGTATAGTGGTTAAAGCTGCTACCAAAGGTAGGCAGTTCGAATCCACCAGCCGCTCCTTAGAAACCCTATGGGGCAGTTCTACTCTGTCCTATAGGGTCGCTATGAATCGGAATCAACTCAATGGCAATGGGTTTTTTTTTCCTTTGGTTTTTGAGACCTTAAGTAGCCCTGGTGGCACGGTGGTTAAGTACTTGACTACTAACCAAAAAGTCAGTGGTTTGAACACACCAACTGCTCTGCAGGAGAAAGATGTGGCAGTCTCTGCTTCTGTAAAGATTTACAGCCTTGGAAACCCCCTATGGGGGCAATTCTACTCTGTCCTATAGGGTTGCTATGAGTCAGAATCAACTCAATGGCAATGGGTTTGGTTTTGGTTTTTTATGAGCCCTTTAGCAAATTATTAAACTTCAGGATGGTCTTGTGAGCCACCGAACCTGCAACTGGTACGGGAAGTGAGGGCAGTCTGGAGGACTGTACCCAACTCTGCACCCACATATGTCTAGTACTCTTCATTCTTTGTGTTGATCCTAGTTTCTATCTGTTATAATTTTCCATTCGCCAAAACAACTTTAACATTTCTCGTAGTGTAAGTCCACTAGTGACTCATTTTCTCAGCTTTTGCTTATCTGAAAATGAATTTATTTCACCTTAATTTTTAAAAATATTGTAGTGGAGTAGAATTAAAGGTTGACAGTTTTTTCTTTCAGCATTTTGAAGATGTTATTCTTTTGTCTTCTGGCTTACAATGCTTCTGATGAGAAGTGAGAGGTAATTCTTACCATCGTTCACTGAATGCAATGTGTCTTTCTCGCTGGGTGTTTTTCAAATCTCGTCTATCTTTGGTTTTCATCAAACTGATATAATGTGCCTACATGTGATTGTCTTTGTTGATCCTGTTTGGGTTTGCTGAGTTTCACAGATATGCAAGGTGACATTTCTCACCAAATTTGGGAAATTTTTCAGCCATTATTTCATCAAATATTTTTTTCTGTCCCAGTAGCTCTCTCTTCTCCTTCTGAGACTCCAATACATATATGGTAGGCTGATGGATATTGTTTCATAGGTCACGGAGGCATTGTTCTTTTTTGAGGTGGGGAGGCTTTTTTTCTTTTTGTTTTAGTTTAAATAGAATCTATTGTCCTTTCTTCAATTGTACTGATCAGCCTGCCAATGGATTTTTATTTTAAATATTATGTTTTTCAATTCTAGAATTTCATTTCGTTCTTTTTGATAGCTTCAGTTTCTCTTCTGAGATTCCCCATCTGTTCACTCATTATGTCCATCTTTAATTTAAACCTATTTATAATAGCTGTTTTAAAGTCTTTACTAATTCCAAGATTTGTTATCGCTGGGTCTGTTTCTATTGACTGCTTTTTTCTCTCATGTTTAGTAATTTCTTATTTTATGCTGGACATTACAGATGATACTCTGTTCAGTCTGGATTTTGTTATATTCCTTTCAAAACTGTTGTGTTTTGCTCAGGCAGGTAGTTAATACACCAGCAAATCGGCCTGATCTTTTTGAAGCTTGTTTTTAAGTTTTGTTAGAGCAGATCTAGAATAGTCTTACTCCTAAGGCATGAGGTCTCAATTGAATCTGTAGTGTTCAGTAAGGTCTCTGTATTTTGGCTGGTTGGAAATCGAACCACTCAGCACTACGTGATTTCTAAAACCTTCTTTCAGTTTATGACTCCCTACTAGTTTTTCACTACCAGGTCTCTTAGTCTTACCCTAGGCATGTACAGCTCAACATGAGACTGGTAACTTAAGAGGACCCCTATATGGATTTCTGAAGGTCCTTCTATGTGCAGGTCCTCTCTCACTGGTATCCTGCCTCACAATCTCGAGCTGCCTCAGTGGCCCTAAGTCTGATCTCTGCCTCCTCAGTTCAGCAAGACTGCCAAGCATTGCTCAGTCGCCACCTCTTTATGCCTAGTCTGGGAAGTACCACCAGGCACAAAGCCAAAGTGATTGTGGGCGGGGCTCACCTCGTGTTACTTCCCTTTACTCAGGGATCACAGCCCTGTACTGCCTGTTATCCACTGCCTGAAAACTGTTTTTTCATGTATTTTATCCAATTTTATGGTTTATTGTCTTAAAAGTTCATTTTAACTGTCTGTTGAAAGAAGACTGGAGTCCTAAATGAATCTCATAACTATAATGCAAGCAGAAGAGGAGGGTGGTTTGGATAAGAATGGTGGCAGAAGACAGGAAAGAGGGGTCAGATTCCAGAGATAGACTGGCCATAAGCTACTAGGTAGAAAGAGATGCCAATTGCTAAAACTGAAGACACTGGGGGCATAATAAATCAGGGTAAGAATTAATAGGTCATCACCTTCATCAAGCTTTTACTGAGTACCTTTCTAAACCAGGGTTTTGCTGGGCATTGGGAATTACGGATGAATGAATCATACCATCCTAAAGGAGCTCCTGATTTAGTGAAAGGAAAAAAATACACAGCTGTCTATTAAAGATCATGAACCCTCTAGGTGGTACAAACAGTTAAGTGGTTGACTACTAGCTGAAAGTTTGGTGATTCAAACCGACCCAGGGGCACCTCAGAAGACGGCCTAGCAATCTGCTTCCAAAAGGTCATAGCCTTAAAAATCCTATGGAGCAGTTCCACTCAGCACAAATGTGGTCGCCGTGAGTCAGAATCAACTCGATGGCAACCAACAACAACAACATTAAAGATCATATTCCCCAATTGTGGTGGCTTTAAAATATGTCCATAAATTCTTTGATATTCCTCCCTTCCAGGGGTGGAACTGAATTCCTCTCCCCTTACTGTGGGCTAGATTTAGTGACTCACTTCTAATAAACAGAATGTGATAAAAATGAAAAAAAGTGTGAGTTTTAAGGGTAGTCATAAAAGAGTACAGATTCCATCCTGCTCACTCTTGGAGCACTCACTCTAGGGGAACCCAGCTGACATGTCACAAGACACTCAAAAAGCCTATGGAGGAGCCATGTGGCAAAGAATTGAGGCCTTTGCTAATAGCCACGTGAGTAAGCCATCTTAGAACTGGGTCCTCCAGCCCTACTCAAGCCTTTGAATGACTGCAGCCCTGGCTAATGTCTGGAACCACTCAGCTAAGCTGCTCCCTAATTTCTGACCCACAGATACTGTGAGATAATAAATATTTGTTGGGGTAATTTGTTATATAACCAAAACCAAACAAAACCCGTTGCCGCTGAGTCGATTCTGACTCATAGCAACCCAATAATACACAGTGAGTAGTACAGAGTTTCCAATGAGTGCCTGGTGGAGGTGAACTGATAACCTTTTGGTTAGCAGCCGTAGCTCTTAACCACTACGCCTCCAAGGTTTCCAAAATTTCTTACAGAGCAATAAGTAACTAAAATACTACCCTAGTGATAGCTGCAATTAGGGCATGAGGAGAAGAGATATAAGGAAGTTAATAGTTATTGATCCTTTACTCTGTGCCAGGCACGGTGCTGCTCTGTTTACTTACATTATCCTATTTTATCCTCACCAACAGCCCTAGGAGGCAAGTACTATCTTCCCCATTTTACAGGTGATAAAACTAAGGCACAGAGTTAAAGTGACTACTTGCAAACAATATTCTCTCAAGACTGTCTAACTGGAAAGAAACTGTGCTCTTTCCCCCATCATTCTGCTGGATTCTTGTCTATAAATCTTCTTATACTGTGCTTCGCCAATGCCTGTAAGGACCCCTCTGTGAAGAGGGCTCAGCATGGGCCCCAGGATGGGACATCAGGAGTGGTGTCAAAAACAAGGACCAAAAGAAAGCAGGATTCTCCTTACCTTTCCCAGTCACATAATAGGCCCCCAGTTTGTAGCAGCTGTCACTGTGCTGGTTCTCTTCACAGTTGAACTTCAACACTTTGGCAGCCTCATCAAAATTCTTCTGGATTCCTTCCAAATAGTCCACCAGACGATAGCAACCTGTAAAGAGAGGGCAAGAACTGTTCTTCATGTCTAGGGTTGCTGCTAGGTGGTGGAGAAGACCTAGGTGTGGCAACTTGACCTTACCACAAAGAACGTAGGAGGCGTTCAGATGCTTGTACAAACAGCACCATCTCCCCTTAGCCAGAGACTGAGCAATATAGGGACTGGAGAGACCTTGGCCCCTGCACTGGCTTCACCACTCACCAGGTCTACTGCATCCTGTCAGTCAGGCCCAAAGACCTACTAACTTCCAGGATTGAAACTTGCCAGCTTTGGAACTTTCCCTCAGGCTGTTCAACAGTAAAACACTGAAAATCAAAGGGGCCCCCAGGCTAGTCTTTATAGCAGCAAGAAGGGGCTGCTGAGATGACTGTACCTTACTACTCCACCAGGCTGAGAACCTGAAGCCCCAAGAGAGGTGGGGAGCAGCTACTAAAGAAGCTGGAAAAAGGCTCCTCTCCCAGCAGTCTCCCAGTCCCAGCGAGTCTCTCCCTTTAACATATCTCTGCTCTGTCCTCTGCTCTTCATACTCAATGACACTGCATATCAACTCTCATTCATTTTTATCCGACAGATATTTGCGTACCTATGTATATGTATGTACCAGATACCATTTTAGATGCTGCGGATACGATCACTTGCCCTCTTAAAATTTATATTCTAGAGAAGGAAACAGAAAATAAAATAAGTAGATAAGTGAACGAGATGTTTTCAAACAGTACTAAATATTATGAGTGAAATAAAACGGGATGATGAGTTTGTTGTGCATGTTGAGGGAATGGCTAACACAGATTGGGTGATCAAAGAGGGCCTCATTGAGGACACGATGCCTGAGCTGACACCTGAATGAAGAGAAAGCGCTAGCTATTTAAAGACACTGAGGTGGGGAGGAGCAGAAAGCTCCTGGCACAGGACTAGTAAATACAATGACCCAAAAGAGGAAATAAGTTTGGCGTGAATAAGGTATGATCGTAGCTAAACTGAGGAGGAGAGGAGCAGAAAATGAGAAAAAGGCAAGTCACAGGGCCCTGGAGAACACATGCAAGAGTTGGGATTTTATTCCAAGTGCAATGGAAAACCACTGGAGGGTTTTAGGCAGAGCAATAATATAATGATTTGCATCTTTTAAAGGTTCCTTTGGTATACGTTTGTATATGTCTGGACAAGTATGGAAGAAGTTAATGTGTGGGGGAATACACTTTGGCACTAATAACAAATGTGCTATGTCTGTCATTTAAAATCTAACAAACATTTAATATGACAAAATTAAAATATTACTGTCTACAAGTAAAAAATAGATTATAAGGGAGTGAGGTTGGAAACACAGACCACTTAGAAAGCTATTTTAGTTATACAGGTGAGAAATTATGGTGACTTTCAAGGAAAATACTCTATCGGTAGCTATAGTAACTACAGCCTCCTGTCAGATTCTCCTTCTAAATGGCCCCAGCCAGTTCTTCTATCTCCACTTCCTTCCTCCATTGCTCTGTATATTCCCCACAGCACACTACCAGAAACTCTCTCCTCAAACAACATGTATGGCCTCCTGGCCTGCAGAATAAAACTAAACTCCTTACCCCAGCATTCAAGGCCTGACATATGTTGGCCCTAGGCCCCCCCTTCAAACTTAACTCTGATTATATCCTGTCGTCAGTGTTCCAAAAGGCAGCATTTTCTTCTCCCACTATCTCCATCTAACCAACACCTGCCTATCCCTCAGGAGCCCTGGTGGCGCAGTGGTCAAAAAAGGTTGGCAGTTCAAATCCACCAGCCGCTCCTTGGAAACCCTATGGGGCAGTTCTACTCTGTCCAACAGCGTCACTATGATGTCAGAATCCACCCGACAGCAACAGGCTTTGGTTTGGTTTGCCTGTGCCTCCAGGCTCCCCCCAGAAGTGTTCCCCCACCACTCTACTCCTCAGTAGCTGACTCCTCTGAATTCCTTCTACCCTTAGGAATATGGACTAGCCCTCAAAGAACAACCCTGGGTTCTTTTTAAGCCATCATATGGGTTTACGGCAGAGCAACTCTGTGTACTTGGTCAGCTTCAGGCAATTGCTATATCCTGTTCTGGAAACTAGACTGCAAGCTATTAGAAGGTAGGGCCAATACCATTATTTTTATAATTGTTATTATTTTAACAAAGTAGAAAGAAAACCACCCAAAGGCACTGGCTGCTGTGGGCGGCCTTCTCTGGGCCCACCATCCACCCATACACTCAAGCCACCTCAATGTTTACAGAACACACAGGGTAGATTCCTGCCTCAGGGCCTTTTCACTAGCTGTTATGTCTGGCTGGTATATATATGCACGGTTCACTTTCCTTCCTTCTCCAAGGCTCTGTTCAAATGATAACTTCTCAGTGATTGCCGGACCACGGAATTTAAAATTGCACTCCTGAGTTTCTGATCCTTCTCCTTCCAATCCCGTTCTTTTTCCCAATGCACTTATCACTTTCTAACCATTTCATTTATTTCCTCATGTTTATTGTCAGATTCCTAACAGCAGAATGGACTCTCAATAAGGACAGGAGATTTTATCTGTTCAGCGATGCATCCCCATCCCTTCTGCCCAAAATACCCCAAGCACATCTTCTCTTCCTCCCCCGCCTCCAGGGGAAGCATGCTCCCTCTGCGTACCCCGAAAGCCCTCATGGAACCCAACACTATCCCCTTCCCCCTCGCCCCAGGACCGTGGGCGTCCCACAGACCCGGTCCGGATGAGTCCTCTGCCCGACACGTGAGCCGTTCCAGACCCCCCTTCAGAGATCACTCACGTGGCTCCTCCAGCCCTTGCTCCTCCCCCACGAGTCCCCGCGTGTCCCCAGGCCGCGCCGGCGGCGCTCACCGTCTGGGTCCTTCTCATGGTAGCACTGATAGTTGCATTCCACCTCCAGGTTCTGCAGGAAAGACTTCACCTGCTCCTCGTCCTGGAAGTCCACCACGCCGGCCATGGCTGTTGCTTGCCCGGTAGCGGTCACCCAGGCGTCCCCAGCAGCCTGCCGCACTCCCGCCCCACGGTAACGTGAGCCAGCGAGGGGGCGGGGCTTGGGAAGGCCGTGTCGCGATGTCTGCGTTTTGCCCGGGATCCTTGAGGCCGAGCGCAGGAGCCTGGGCTTCCCATCAGTCCTCGCGCTGTTAAAGTCTGGTCGTTACGTCTCTTCCTCTGCTAACCCCGTTACTAAAGGTGGTGGCCGTGTTTCCACAGCACCTTAAAGGTGCCTGCTTTGTGGCCGTAATGATTTCCTGCCTGCAGTCATTTATCCATTCATCCATCCATTCATTCACTAGTCCGGTAATCCCTAAACACCTGTTTGCCTAACCAGGTGCTTGATTCTAGGACTACAATAGCCAGGAAGTACGGTCCCTGCCTTCAAAGACCTTACAGTTTCGTAGAAATACATTCCATTCATTCATTCATTTATTCAGCAAACAATTCTGAGCACCTACTATGTGCCAGGCATAGCTGGACAAACCAATAATTATAAGTCTGTACAAGTGCCATGGGAAGTCTGGTCCATCCCTATATTCTTTCCAGGCCTACCCCGGCCCCCAGGGTGAATGACCTAAGGAAGGAACGGTTGTGGGAGATGATGACTGGACACAGTGTAGTAGAGGTTTTAGTGGTAATATACTGTTAACATAGCTAATGTTTAAATAGCATGGAACTTGATGCCAGACCCTATTCTTAGAATTTTATACAAATTAATTTTCACTGTGACACTATGGGGTAGGTGTTATTATCCCCATTCTCAGATGAGGAAACTGAGGTAGAGAGAGGTTAAGTAACTTGTCCCAGATCACAAGTAACTGATGGAGTTGGTATGCAATAAATAAATACGTATATTATTATTATTTTTGTGTTTTAGGTGAAAGTTTACAGGGCAAATTAGTTTCCCATTCAATAGTTGGTACATGAAGTGTTTCCTGACCTTGGTTTCATTTTGGTATCAGCGTGTCAGCACTCTCCCCATTTCTGCGCTGGTTTCCCCATTTTCTTTCCTCGATTTTCTAACCCTTCCTGCCTTCTCATCTTTGTTTTTGGGCAGATCATGCTCTTTTAATCTTGTGTAATTGGTTGTTCTGAGGAGTACGTCCTTTTCAGGTGTTATTGTTTATCGTATGTGCTTGTCTGTTGTTTGGCTGGGAGGTGGTCTTCTGGAATGGCTTCCTTTCCAGATCAGAGGGGTGTCTTAGGACCATAATCTCAGGGATTCCTGTAGTCTCTGTCAGACCAGCAAGCCTGGTCTTTTCTGTGAATTTGATTTTTTGTTCTATAGTTTTCTCTAGCTCTGTTCAGAACCCTCTGTTGTGATCCCGATCAGAGCAGTTGGTAGTGGTGGCCGGGCACCATTTCATTCTTCTGGCCTCCAGGTCGTATAGGCTGTGGTTCATGCGGTCCATTAGTTGTTTGGAGTAATTGCTCCCTTGAGTCTTTGGTCTCTTTCACTGTCCCTCACTCCAGACAGAAAGAGACCAATAGTTGTATCTTAGATGGTCGTTTGTAAGCTCTTAAGACTCCAAATGCTACTCATCAAAGTAGGTTGCAGAACATTGTCTTTACGTATTATGTTGTGCCAATTGACCTCGCTATCCACCGAGTCTATGGTCCTTTGTCTTCTAACCTAGGAACTTTATCCTACGAGGGTGTTTGGTTATGTATAAGATGTTTCCCTGACTATATCCCTTTGTTCCCCTAACTATACCCCTTCCCAGGCTAGAAGACAAAGGATCATAGACTTGGGGGACATCTACATCAATTGGCTCATATAGAACTGCACCTACAGTCATATGTGTAGAAATCTACCACCAAACCTGTATTTGCCAGTGGGTGTGTTCCCTTACATCCTGCACATCTCTTGGAATATCTATCTACCTATATGTCCATTCGTAAATTATTGTTTGTTAATACTATTGCTGCAGGGTTGTCAAAACTATAGTAGTTACCCTGTTGTTGTTGTTAGGTGCCGTCAAGTAGGTTCCAACTCATAGTACAACAGAACGAAACACTGCCTGGTCCTGCGCCATCCTCACAATTGTTGTTATGCTTGAGTCCCTTGTTGCAGCCACTGTATCAATCCATCTTGTTGAGGGCCTTCCTCTTTTTCACTGACCTTCTACTTTACCAAGCATGATGTCCTTCTCCAGGGACTGGTCCCTTCTGATAAACCCAGTGCCCTCGAGTCGATTCTGATAAGATGTCCAAAGTATATGAGACGTAGTCTCTACATCCTTGCTTCTAAGGAGCATTCTCGCTGTATTTCTTCAAAGACAGATTTGTTCGTTCTTTTGGCAGTCCATGGTATATTCAATATTCTTCGCCAATACCTAATTCGAAGGCATCAATTCTTCTTCGGCCTTCTTTATTCATTGTCCACCTGCTGGATGCATATGAGGCGATTGAAAACACCCTGGCTTGGGTCAGGTGCACCTGAGTCTTCAGGGTGACATCTTTGCTTTTTAGTACTTTAAAGAGATCTTTTGCAGCATATTTACCCAATGCAATGCATCTTTTGATTTCTTGACTGTTGCTTCCATGAGTGTTGATTGTGGATCCAAGTAAAATGAAATCCTTGACAACTTCAATCTTTTCTCTGTTTATCATGATGTTGCTTATTGGTCCAGTTGTGAAGATTTTTTATTTCTTTATGTGGCGGTGTAATCCATACTGAAGGCTGTGGTCCTTGATCTTCATCAGTAAGTGCTTCAAGTCCTCTTCACTTTCAGCAAGCAAGGTTGTGTCATCTGCACATTGCAGGTTGTTCATAAGTCTTCCTCCAATCCTGATGCCACATTCTTCTTCATATAGTCCAGCCTCTTGGATTACTTGCTCAACATACAGATTGAACAAGTAATGATGAAAGGATACACCCCTGATGCATACCTTTCCTGACTTTAAACCACGAAGTATCCTCCTGTTCTGTTCAAACGACTGCCTCTTGATCTATGTACAGGTTCCTCATGAACACAATTAAGTGTTCTGGAATTCCCATTCTTTGCAATGTTATCCATAATTTGTCATGATCCACACAGTCAAATGCCTTTGCATAGTCAATAAAACACAAGTAAACATCTTTCCGGCATTCTGTGCTGTCAGCCAGGATCCATCTGAAATCAGCAATGATATCCCTCATTCCACATCCTCTTCTGAATCCAGCTTGAGTTTCTTGCAGTTCCCTCTTGATGTACTGTTGCAGCCGCTTTTGAATGATCTTCAGCAAAAATTTACTTGCATGTGATATTAATGATATTGTTCCATAATTTCCATATTCAGTTGGATCACCTTTCTTGGGAATAGGCGTAAATATAGATCTCTACCAGCATGTTGGCCAAGCAGCTATCTTCCAAATTTCTTGGTATAGATGAATGAGCACCTCCAGTGCTCCGTCAGTTTGTTGAAACATCTCAATTGATATTCCCTCAATTCCTATAGCTTCGTTTTTCCCTAATTCCTTCGGTCCAGCTTGGACCTCTTCCTTCAGTACCATCAGTTTCTAATCATATGATACCTCCTGAAATGGTTGAACATTGACCAATTCTTTTTCATATAGTGACTCTCTGTATTCTGTCCATCTTCTTTTGATGCTTCCTGCATCATTTAATATTTTTCCCATAGAATTGCATAGTATTATAGATCGAGGCTTGAATTATTTCTTCAGTTTTTCCAGTATGAGAAATGCCAAGCATGTTCTTCCCTTTTGGTTTCCTAACTCCAGGTCTTTGTTCGTGTTGTTATAATACTTTGTCTTCTCGAGCCACCCTTTGAAATCTTCCGTTAAGTTCTTTTCCTCATTTCTTCCTTTCACTTTAGCTACTCTATGTTGAAGAACAAGTTTCAGAGTCTCTTCTGACATCCATTTTGATCTTTTCTTTCTTTCCTGTCTTCTTAATGACCTCTTTCTCTCTTCATGTATGATTTATTTGATGTCATTCCACAACTCATCTGGTCTTCAGTCATTAGTGTTAAATGGGTCAAATCTATTCTTGAGTTGGTCTCTAAATTCAGGTGGGATATTCTCGGGGTCATACTTTGGCTCTTGTGGACTTGTTCTAATTTTCTTCAGCTTCAACTTGAACTTGCATATGAGCAATTGATGGTCTGTTCCGCAGTCAGCCCCTGACCTTGTTCTGACTGATGATATTGAGCTTTTCTATTGTCTCTTTCCACATACGTAGTCAATTTGAATCCTGTGTATTCCATCTGGCGAGGTCCAAGTGTATAGTCACCACTTACGTCATTGAAAAAAGGTATTTGCAATGAAAAGGTCGTTGGTATCGCAAAATTCTATCATACGATCTCCAGCATTGTTTCTATCAACCAAGGCCATATTTTCCAACCAACTACTGCTCTTTCTGCATTGTTTCCAACTTTCACATTTCAATCACCAGTAATTATCAATGCATCCTGATTGCGTGTTCAATCAATTTCAGACTGCAGACATTGGTAAAAATCTTCAATTGCTTCATCTTTGGCCTTAGTGGTTGGTGGGTAAATCTGAATAATACTTGTATTAACTGGTCTTCTTCGTAGGCATGTGGATATTATCCTATCACTGGCAGCGTTGTATTTCAGGATAGATCTTGAAATATTCTTTTCGACGATGAATGCGACACCATTCCTCTTCAAGTTGTCATTCCTGGCATAGTAGACCATAAGACTGTCCGATTCAAAATGGCCAATTTCGCCTGTTCCTCTCAGTGTCCTCTCTTGCCTTGTTCATGCTGTACTGACTTCCACTACATTATGTATTGCCTTTCCCTTCACCAATACTAACTCATGTCTTCTAATTGATAATTTTCCTTCCCTCCCCTCCCATCCATGGTAACTGTCAAAGAATGTTTTTTCTTTTTCTGCATGTAAACCTTTTGTTGTTACTCTATAGTAGTGATCTCATACAACATTTGTCCTTTTGTGATTGACTTATTTCACTCAGCATAATGTCCTCCAAATTCATCCATGTTGTGTGATGTTTCGCAGATTCGTCATTGTTCTTTGTCGTTGGGTAGTATTCTGTTGTGTATGGGTACCACAGTTTATTAATCTCTTCATCTGTTGATGGGCATACTTAGGTTGTTTCTATCTTTTTGCTACTGTGAATAATGCTGCAATGAACATGGGTGTGCACATGTCTATTTATTTCATGGCTCTTATTTCTTTAGGGTATATACCTAGGAATGGGATCGCTGAATCATATGGTATTTCTATTTCTAGCTTTTTGAGATAGCGCTATACCATTTTCCAAAGTAGTTGTACAATTTTACGTTCCCACCAACAGTGTCTAAGAATTCCAATCTCCCCACAACCACACCAACATTTATTATCTTCTGTTTTTTTTAACTGGCACCAGTAATATCAGGGTGAGATGGTATCTCCTTGTAGTTTTGATTTGCATCTCTCTAATAGCTAATGATCAGGAGCGTATCTTTGTGTTTGTTAGCCACCTGAATGTCTTCTTCAGTGAAGTGTCTGTTCATATAGTATCTTTTTTAAAAAAAAAGGATGAATGAGGTAGAAGAGGAACATATCAGGGATACAGGAAAAGGAGAGAAATTTTGCCTATGTTTTGTTTTGTTCTCGTGTTCAAAACCATCAGTTCAGAAAAGCGTGGACTGAAAGCTCTCCAAAGATAGTCAGTCCTATTCATCTTTTAATCTCTTCCAGGCCTAGTCTAGAGCCTTCAGCAAAGCTCAATTTTTAGTCTTTAATCTCCTATAGCAGTGCTTCCCAAATAGCTCCACCACTAAACTGTCAGTGTCCCAGTCACTACATTCAACCGTTTCCTTACTAGGAAGCAGTTTACTGCAGCTCAGACATACCTTTGGAATGCTAGTTTTGTTCTTAAAATTCATATGATTATACATTAACTTCCATAATACCTCTTGCATGGGATAACACAAGATTGCCTTTTTGAGTAAAACTGACATTCTAGGTGATGTGCCACATTTTCCTGTGGTTTCATATGACCCTGATCACCTTGAGAACTCCCCAGTACACATGCCCTAGGTTATAAGCCCTGACCTTTGGGTTGGAGCTCACCTTCCCTAGCCTGGCCTTCGAGGCCCTGCACAATCTGATTCCAGTCTCATCTCCTGCCTCTCTTCCTCCCATACCTCGTCCAGTCTGCCGTTCTCATAAGAGGTCCCAGCCTTGTGTCCCTGTTTACTGCAGCTCTTGGTGCTTAGACCACCCTTCTCTACCCAAATCAGAGACTCTTTCCTCCGTAAAGTCTTCCCACCCACACACGCCCAGCGTAGAGTTAGATGCTCCCACTTCAGTGTTCCATATCACTTGGTCCAACCTGATATAATATAGTAGAAAAGGGTTGGCTTTCCAGTACAGATAAACCTTATTCAGAATCCATGTACCATTGTTTACTAAATCGTGACTTTGAACCAATCACATTTGTGAGCCTGATTCGTCTTCTGTAAATGCAAATCCCTTGTATGGCTTTTGGTAAAACTAAAAGTTCATGTATGTAATGTACTTAACACAGTGCTTGGCTCAGACTCATCCCTGTTCCACGTGTTTCCTGTCATGGCCATATTGGCATGAAAGTCCATCTCCTCCACCAGACTGTGAGCTCTGTGTCCCCTGTGCTGGTCACAGGGCCAGGAATAGAGCAGAGCTCAGTGACAGTGAAGTACGTAATTCAAATCAGGTATAGGGTCACTAAGAGTCAGAATCAACTCGATGGCAACAGGTTTGATTTTTTTTTTCTACTGGCCACAAACAGTACTTCCCTTAATCCTATCTGCTGTGTTAAACTGCATCAAAATGAGATCACCTGGACAGGAGAGGGCGCTAGAGAATTGGTGAAAAGATAGACGAGATGCTGTACCAAATATGAAGTCACATATTTTAAAAGGAAATTTAAGGTCACCAAAAGGACAGCCAACTTCTTTTTTTAGTTCATATCTCTGTTGGCTTTTTTTCCCTTGTAAGTGTTCACATTTACTTTTAAAACATATTTGTTTTCATTTACATGAATATTAAAAATTTTTTTTTTTAATTGTAAATCAATCTCATGTTTTTCTCCTAATAATCCTGTTTGATAAGCATAGTACAACTTGCAGATATTTTTCGGACTGAGAAACTGAAGTCAGAGGAGTTAAGTGGTTTACCCTATGTCACACAGTGAGAAGACTAGGAGAAGTCAGGTCTCTTGGAATGGTAGAGTTCACAGCAACCATCCTGGATGATCCTGGAGAGAAGAAATCAAGGACATTATAGCTCTCACCATCTGACTCAAGATTTAGGTTCAACTAATATTTATTGAGCACAAACCCTTGTGGTCGCCAAGAGTCGGAAGCGACTCGATGGCACTAGAAAAAAAAAAAGAAAAACTATGGGTTAAGTACTTTAGATATGTTACCTTATTTATTCTTCATTGCATTCTTTCTCATTTATTCAAAAAACATTGCTCAGGAAACAAATGAGATACTTCTCCTAATGATTACTCATTGCTGTTCAGTCAGTTCTGACTCACAATGATGCCATGTGTTACAGAGTAGAACCACTCCCTAGGGTTTCCTTGGCTGTAATCATTCTACAAACAGATCACCACGCCTTTCCTCCAAGGTGCTGTTGAGTGGACTTGAACCACCAACCTTTAGGTTAGTAGTCCAGGGCCAACCGTTTGCACTACCCAGGGACTTTTCCTGATGGTTAAAGGAAGGCAAGTTAAAAACAGTGTGATGTCATTTTTCATATATCTATTAAAAACAAAACAAAACTAAACACATTGCCACGCAGTCGATTCTGACTCATAGTGACCCTACAGGAAACACTAGAACTGCCCCACGGGGTTTCCAAGGAGTGCCTCGTGGATTTGAACTGCCAACCTTTTGGTTAGCAGACTTAGCTCTTAGCCACTACACCACCAGAGTTTCCAAAAAACAACCAAACCCATTGCCAAATGCTGAATCATAGTGCCCCTATAGGACAGAGTAGAACTGCCCCATAGGTATCAAAGGAGCGGCTGGTGGATTCGAACTGCCAAACTTTTACCTAGCAGCTTAGCTCTTAATCACTGAGCCACCGGGGCCCCAGTGACCCTATACCAAACCAAACCCACTGTCACCTAGTTGATTCCGATTCATAGTGACCCTATAGGACAGAGTAGAACTGCCCCAGATGGTTTCCAAGGAGCGCCTGGTGGATTTGAACTGCCGACATTTTGGTTAGCAGCCGTAGCTCTTAACCACTACGCCACCAAGGTTTCCAGTATTCTATGCTTGTGTGGTTGCTGGGAAACCAACGTTTGCATATACTGTTGGTGGGAATTATAGGTTGATGCTTCCTTTTTTGAGATCACTTTGGTAATATGCACTTCTCTGTCCTATAGGTTCACTATGAGTCGAAATCCACTCCAAGGCACACAGCAATAACAATTAACATTTAAAATGTGCTTGATAAAAAAAAAATGTGCTTGAATTTTTGACACAGAAATTCAACTTTCAAGAAAGTGTCCTACAGAAATTCTCACACAAAATAAACATTTGTTACAGTTTTTGTTGTTGTTGCTGTTGTTATAATTGTTGTTATTGTTAGGTGCCATCGAGTCGGTTCTGACTCATAGCAACCTTATGCACAACAGAAGAAACACTGCGCAGTCCTGTGCCATCCTCACAATTATTGCTATGCTTGAGCAGCAATAATTGTTGCAAGGGTCCTGGACAGAGCTGCAGAAAAATGTAGAACAGAATTCTAAATCAAAAAGAAAGACCAGACTTGCTGGTCTGACAGAGACTGGAGAAACCCTGACAGTACAGCCCCCAGACACCCTTTCAGCTCAGTAATAAAGTCACTCCTGAGGTTCATCCTTCAGCCAAAGATTGAACGGGCCCATAAAACAAAATGGCACACCAGCCAGGGGCAAGGAATAGAAGGCAGAAGGGAACAGGAGAAAAGCTGGTAATAGGGAAACCAAGGTTGAGAAGAGAGAGTGTTGACATGTTGTGGGGTTGTTAACCAATGTCATAAAACAATATGTGTACTAACTGTTCAATGAGAAACTAGTTTGTTCTGTAAACCTTCATCTAAAATATAATAAAAAAAAAATTGTTGCAGCTACTGTGTCAGTCCATCTCGTTGAGGGTCTTCCTCTTTTTCACTGATCCGCTACTTTACCAAGCATGATGTCCTTCTCCAGGGACTGATCCCTCCTGACAACACGTCCAAAGTATGTGAGACGCAATCTCACCATCCATGCTTCCAAGCAGCATTCTGGTTGTACTTCTTCCAAGACAGATTTGTTCATTCTTTTGGCCCAAGAAACAAAAACCCAGTGCCCTCGAGTCAGTTCATGGTATATTCAATACCCTTCGCCAACACAGTTCGAAGGCGTCAATTCTTCCTCAGCTTCCTTGTTCATTGTTCAGCTTTCGCATGCATGTAAGGTGTAAATACCGGAAAATGTACTCATAAGATTTTCACTGGTGAATTCTTTTCAGAAGTAGACTGCCACATACTTCTTCCTAGTCTGTCTTAGTCTGGAAACTCAGCTGAAACCTGTCCACCATGGGTCACCCTGCTTGTATTTGAATATACCAGCAGCATAACTTCCAGCATCACAGCAATACATAAGCGCCCACAGTATGAAAAACTGACAGACATGTGGGGACTTGTTATAACAGAAATAATAAATGTCCAATAATAGTGGCTTTGAATTTAGTGTAGCCATTAACAATGATGAGATAGGTCTAGTCATGCTGACATTGAATGATGTTCAAATGTATTAAGTGAGGAAAAAGTTATATAGTATGACTTATTTTTGTTTGTATATATATATATATATGACTTTTTTCCTCATTTAACGCATTTTGAACCCATTGCTAAGGCCAAAGATGAAGAAATTGAAGATTTTTACCAACTTCTTCTGCACTCTGAAATTGGTCAAACATGCACTGAAGGTGCGTTGATAATTACTGGCGACTGGAATGTGAAAGGTAGAAACAAAGAAGAAGGAATAGTAGTTGGAAAATATGGCCTTGGTGATAGCAACGATGAAGGCAATCACATGATAGAATTTTGCAAGATTAACGACTCCTTCATTGCAAATATCTTATTTCAACAACATAAACGGGACTATACACGTGGACCTCGCCAGATGGAATACGCAAGAATCAAATTGACTACATATGTGGAAAGAGACAATGGAAAAGCTCAATATTATCGGTCAGAACAAGGTCAGGGGCCAACTACAGAACAGGCCATCAATTGCTCATATGCAAGTTCAAGCTGAAACTGAAGAAAATTAGAACAAGTTCACAAGAGGCAAAGCATGACCCTGAGTATATTCCACCTGAATTTAGAGACCATCTCAAGAATAGACTTGATGCATTGAACACTAATGACTTAAGATAAATTGTGGAAGGACATCATGCATGAAGAGAGAAAGAAGTCGTTAAAAAGACAGGAAAGAAAGAAAAGACCAAGATGGATGTCAGAAGAGACTCTGAAACTTGCTCCTGAATGTCCAGTAGCTACAGTGAAAAGAACTGAAGTAAAAGAGCTGAACAGAAGATTTCAAAGGGCGGCTCGAGAAGACAAAGTATTATGATGACATGTGCAAAGATCTGGAGATAGAAAACCAAAAAAGCTCAGCGTTTCTCAAGCTGAAAGAACTGAAGAAAAAATTCAAGCCTTGAGTTGTAATATTGAAGGATTCTATGGGCTCAAGCATAACGACAATTGTAAGGATGGCGCAGGACCAGGCAGTGTTTCATTCTGTTGTGCACAGGGTCACTATGAGTCGGAACCAACTCGAGAACACCTGACAACAACAACATGGGGAAAATATTAAATGACGCAGGAAATATCAGAAGTTGGAAGGAATACACAGAGTCACTATGCCAAAAAGAATTGGTCAATTTTCAACCATTTCAGGAAGTAGCATATGATCAAGAACCAATGGTTCTGAAGGAAGAAGTCCAAGCTGCCCTGAAGGCATTGATGAAAAACAAGGCTTCAGGAATTGATAGAATACCAATTGAGATGTTTCAACAAAGAGATGCAGCACTGAAAGTGCTCACTCGTCTATGCCAAGAAATTTGGAAGACAGCTATCTGGCCAACCAACTGGAAGAGATACATATTTATGTCTATTCCCAAGAAAGGTGATCCAACTGAATGTAGAAATTATCGAACAATATCATTAATATTACAAGCAAGTAAAATTTTGCTGAAGATCATTCAAAAGTGACACCAGCAGTATAGCAATAGGAAACTGCCAGAAATTTAAGCTAGATTCAGAAGAGGATGTGGAACCAGGGATATCATTGCTGATGTCAGATGGATCCTGGCTGAAAGCAGAGAATACCAGAAAGATGTTTACCTGTGTTTTATTGACTATGCAAAGGCATTCAACTGTGTGGATCATAACAAATTATGGATAACATTATGAAGAATGGGAGTTCTGGAACACTTAATTGTGCTCGTGAGGAACCTATACGTAGATCAAGAAGCAGTCATTCGAACAGAACAAGGGGATACTGCATGGTTTAAAGTTAGGAAAGGTGTGCATTAGGGTATATCCTTTCACCATACTTAATCTGTATGCTGAGCAAATAATCTGAAAAGCTGGACTATATGAAGAAGAACGAGGCATCAGGATTGCAGGAAGGCTCAGAAACAACCTGCGTTATGCAGAGGATACAGCCTTGCTGAAAATGAAGAGGACGTGGAGCACTTACTGAGGAAGATCAAAGACCACTGCCTTCAGTATGGATTACACCTCAACATAAAGAAAACAAAAATCTTCACAACTGGACCAATAAGCAACATCATGATAAAGACAGAAAAGTTTAAAGTTGACAAGGATTTCATTTTACTTGGATCCACAATCAACACCCATGGAAGCAGCAGTCAAGAAATCAAACGATGCATTGCATTGGACAAATCGGCTGCAAGAGGCCACTTTATTAAAAAGCAAACATGTCACCTTGAAGACTAACTTGTGCCTGACCCAAGCCATGGTGCTTTCAATCACCTTATATACATGCAAAGCCTGGATGATGAATAAGGAAAACTAAAGAAAAATTGATACCTTTGAATTATGGTGTTGGCAAAGAATATTGAATATACCACGGACTGCCAAAAGAATGAACAAATCTGTCTTGGAAGAAGTACGCCAGAATGCTCCTTAGAAACAAGGG
Organism: Elephas maximus indicus; assembly: GCF_024166365.1. Classification (NCBI taxonomy): domain Eukaryota; kingdom Metazoa; phylum Chordata; class Mammalia; order Proboscidea; family Elephantidae; genus Elephas; species Elephas maximus. The sequence continues at coordinate 95,909,812 of NC_064821.1, forward strand.
TGATGAGACTTAGTCTCACATAATTTGGACAGGTTATCAGAAAGCCTCAGTCCCTGGAGAAGGACATCATGTTGTAAAGCAGAGGGTCTGTGAAAAATAGGAAGACCCTCAATAAGATGGATTGACACAGTGGCTGGAACAATGGGCTCAAGCATAATAACGATTGTGAGGATGGCACAGGTCCAGGCAGTGTTTCATTCTGTTGTATGTAGGGTCGCTATGAGTCAGAACCGACTCCACAGCACCTGACATCAACGACAACTTTTGTTTAAAAAATAACATCGTGTATATTCGTAGAAAAAAGAGGGAAAATACTGAACTGTTAATACTTGTTAAATGTGGACTGAAGGGAGCAAGGGAATAATGTACAAGGGACTTCCACTTTTTCATTTTTTTTAAATAATAATCACATTACTTTTGTAAACAAATGTTAAAAAAAAATTTTAAAGACATACCTGTCTTTAGACATGCTCACTATCTATGGATCGCTTCAGGACACGTATTAATAGCTGTATTTTATAAACGAGGTTCAGAGAAGTAAAGTGATTTCCTCAAGGTCACACAGCTAGCCAAACCTTCCTCAAAGGGGTTACTGGTAAGTGAGTAGACAGGACTTGGTGGTGCAAAGAGACGCCACCCAATCCTGTTTGCCGTGAGGTCACTTCGAAGGCCTGGGATTGGTGCTCCTGTCTGCGCTTGAGATCGCCTTCCTCAGCCGCTGGTGCAGCGGGGCGGGGTTGGCAGGAGACGCGAGGTGATTTTGCTTTCCCGAGGTTGCCCGAGGGGCACCATCTCTCCTTCCTCTGCAGACCCCTCAGGACCCTCAGCACTGGGTGGGTTAGCCGTGGAGGCACCTGCCCTTCCTGTGGTGGCCGGTCAATCCCCGAAGCCCTTATGCTTGTAGCTTGCAGCCCGCCCTCCTTACGCACCTCCCGCTGAAGACAGGGCGTGGCCGTGACAGGTGCCAGCCCTGCTCAAACTCTCGTTTCACCAGCTGTGATTGCACATCACGTAGTCCCCACATAATCTACCTGGCCTGAAGCCAGCACAAAGCAATCAGAAATAGGACTCAATGCAACCTCTATTGCCTTGCCTGTTTGTGAGGCTCGCGGGGCTGTGCTTCAAGCTGAAAAGGCCCCTTTGGAGAAGAGGACAGAGGCCCAGAAGGAGGGAGGGGCTTGTCCCAGGGCACAAAGCAAGTTAGCGACAGAGCCACGGACTCTTTCCCCAGGGCAGCAAGTTAGATAGTAACCTTTCTGACTTTATCTTTGCTTCCTCCTGACAAATAACCTCCTCCCTGTCTTTGGTCTCCGGTGTGTGCCCTGCCCATGTGTCCTGTCCTGAGGCTGCATGGTGTACCAGAATGATAACTTTCAAATCTCACTACCCTCTACCATGGACTTGCTGTGGGATCTTGGACATGATGTGTCACTTTTCTGGCTTGTTTTCCTCATCTGCCCCTAGGATATTAATCCCTGCCCTATTCACTTTACAGGAATAAAGGAGAAATTGGGAGGTAATTTGTTATAGACCAGTAGTTTCAAAGTGTGGTCCCTGGACCAGCAGCATCCACATCACCTGGGAATTTGTTAGAAATGAATATTCTTGGGCTCCACCCCAGACTTATTGAATCCGGAGGTCTTGGTGTAGGACACAGCAACCTCTGCCTTAGCAAGTCCTCTAAGTGATTCTCATGCATGCTAAAGGTTGAGAACCACTTGTTTATAAAACGTAGAACACTGGATTTGGAGTCAGACAATTCTGGGTTCTACCAAAGTGTCCTAGCTCTTTGTTTCCCTGCTTCTTTGTTTACTCATCTGTGAAATGGGGGTAATGTTCATTCATTCATTCAACAATTCTTTTTTGAATGCTTATTGTGTGCGAGGCACTTTTCTAGTTTCTAGGGATATGTTAGTAGACGTAACAAAATCCCTGCACTCATGTAGTGAACATCCTAATGAAAATTTTGAGAATTAATTAAGACAATTACAATAACAAAGTATACAGCTTAGTACAACACCAGCACATATTAAGCACTCAGCAAATGGCAGCTATTAGCAATAATGGGGAAGGGACTTGTCAACAGTGAAATGCTATATTAGGTTAAGCTGTGCGCTCCCCTGAACTGATTCACATCTGTGTCATCAGAATCTAACACAAGGCCTGGCACCGAGTGGGGTTTGGTAAATATTTGAGGAAAATGTGTGTGCAAAAGTCAAAGACTGATTTTGATATCTCTTTTATCTGTGAGGTCTTCCTCTACAATCCATCTTTAGAGGTGATAGTGCAACAATAAGCCACATCCTCCAATAAGCCTTCCTCTCCCCGTACATTTGTATATTGTACTCTTTCCAGCTGTTGAAAGGTGACTTCCTCCACATTCACATGTGACAGGTCTAGAATATAGTTGGTATAGGTAAATGCCTATGAATGAATGGATGGACTCTTCAAGCAGCACAGGCAATTGGAAATAGCGCTGGTACTCCAGGAGTCAGAAGGTGTCTGTTTTAGACTGGGTTCCCTTGAGGAACAAAACCAGTGAGACATATATATAAACATATACCCATTGCCATTGAGTCAATTCCAACTCATACTGACCCTATAGAACAGAGTAGAACTACCCCTTAGGGTTTCCAAGGAGTGGCTGCTGAATTTGAACCGTCAACCTTTAGGTTAGCAGATGAGCTCTTAACCACTAAGCCACCGGAGCTCCATGTAAATATATAGAGAGAGATTTATCTCCAGGAAATGGCTCACGCAGTTGTGGAGGCTGGCAAATCCCAAATCCATGAGTCAGGCATCAGGCTGGAGGCTTCTCTTGACTCACACGGTTGCAGGAGCTGAGAACCCAAAATCAGCTGGTCAGGTGAGATACTGTTGACTCATGGGGGTTGCAGGAGCTGGCAAATCCCCAGATCTGTAGGTCAGGTGGCAGGCTACTGGCTCACATCCCAAGAACCAGAGGTTAGAGGATGATGAGTCGGATGCAGGATCCAGAGCAAGCAAGCAAGCTTTGCCAGAACATCTGTATATATTGGATGCAGGACACAACCCTGAGGAAACTTGTCTTACAACTGATTGGCTGATCACATCATGGAGGTCATTACACTGTATTACATTACAGAAAAGCAATCAGTCCACTATCTGCCAAACTACTGAGAATCATAACCTAAGCGAGTTGACAAATAATCTTGACCATCACAGAAGGCATTAATTCTAAGTCCTGTTCTGTCACTTGGCTAAATCCACCCTTTTCTCAGATCCTCAGTCTCCTAATCTGTAAAATGGGCTTCACAATCCCTACCCTATTCCACTGCTGGGAGGAGACAGGCCAACCTTAATACCTAAGTTTCAAGGATGTTTTATACAATCACAAATTTATTTTCTCCCTATGTCTCGGGAAGAATTGCTAAAAGCAATTAAGGGGATTAGGTAGGCATATCTCTTTGCAAATCTTAAAACACAGTAAAAAATAGGATACTATTTCTAATCAGATAATCTACAATATATAGAGTTTACAGGTTAGAAAAGATAACTCTAAATCCTCGAAATTCAATGTGTGGTGTGAGGACCAGTAGCATTGGCATCATTTGAGATCTTGGTAGAAATGCAGAATTTGGGACCCCACCCCAGACTAACTGAACCAGAATCTGCATTTTTAAAAGATCCTCAGGTGATTCATATGCACAATAAAATTTTTGAGAAGCACTGCCTAAATCAGACTCATAGAACACATAAGGAGCCCTGGTGGTACAATGGTTATATACTCAGCCACTAACCAAAAGGTTGGGAGTTTGAACCAACCTTGGGAGAAAGATGTGGCAGTCTGCTACCATAAAAACTACAGCCTTGGAAACCTTGTGGGGCAGTTCTGCTCTTTCCTGTAGCGTTGCTCTGAGTCGAAACGGTTTTTTTTAAAAGAGCCCTGGTGGCACAGTGGTTATGCGCTTGGCCTGTACCCACACATGCACTGGAAAGGTCTTGACAATCATCTTCAATTCCTTCATTTTACAGAAAAGTAAATTGGGGCCCAGCAATGAAAGGGACTTGTCTACAGGGACTTGTCTTTCTAAAGGGCAGATCTAATCGTGTCACCCCCATGTTGGAAACCAGTGACTCCACATTGTCCATATCCTTAGCTAGGCATTCAAGGCCTTCATGTCTGGTCTCAGCTCAGGGGCAGATTATTCAATAGCCAGGCTAAGCACTGTGCTCCAGACCATCTGTAGTGAACAATTTCATATTTTTTCACCACATCAAATACTTAGCTTCTAGGTTTGGCTTGCATCTGTCTCTCTCCCGACCCCACAGCACCATCCTACAGAATCAAAAAACCTCTTATCAAATTTTCAGTCCCTGACAGGGATGCAGAAACCCATGTGAAATTGTTCACTACAGATTAGTAAGTAAATTACACAAGTAAGCCCATAGTTACTTTGCTTACTGGGTCATCCACCTCTATCTCTTCTTAACTCTCCGCCTGGTGCTCCCCCACCTATACCCCACACACCAATCACTGGGTTCGATGCCTTCTCTTGCTCCTGTAGCCCTGTGCTTCTTTTTTTAAGAGCACTGATCATATTCTTTTGCTGTTACCTATCTTTCCCCCATTGTACATTAACACCTTGAGAGCAGGGACTGGAGCTTATTCATTTCTGTGTCCTCAGAGTCCAGCATATGGCATGACACAGAGGAGAGGTATTTATTGGGCATGTGATCCAGTGAAAAAGGAAAAAAAACCAAAAAACCAGGGAATTTGTTACCCACAGAATTCTAGTTTAGGAAGTGTTTTGCAAAGCTTCGAGTGATACCTATGGAAAAATAAATTATTTATATACATATGGCCTCTCAGGAAAGGGCTAGAACAGTGAATAGGGGGTGAGAGATGAGAATACTTGGGGAATTAGAATTCCTCCCCACTTCCAAACGATCACTAGTAAAGGCACGATCCTCTGTAGTAGCATATGCTAAGGTCAAAGTCCTAACAATCTGATTAGAGTGGCTAATCCAACCTAGCTGCCATGTCTTCCTGTTCCCAACCCTGCCCTAACAGAGAATGAGGAAGGATTAAGGTAAAGAGAATGTACTTGTGGAAACAAATTGTTATGGATTGATTTGTGTCCCCCCAAAAGGTATGTTCAAGTCCTAACCCCTCGTACCTGTGAATGTGACCTTCCTTGAAAATAACACCTTTGCACATATAATTAGTTGAGTTAACACAAAGTCATACTGGAGTATGGTGGGCCCTAATCCAATATGACTGGTGTCTTTGTGAGAAGAGGCACAGAGGCAGAGCGACACAGAGGGAAGATGGCCGTGGGAAGATAGAGGCAGAGATTGGAGTTCTGTTGCCACAAGCCAAAGAATGCCAGGCACTACTAGAAGCTGGAAGAAACAAGGAGGCACCTTCCCCTAGAAGCTTCAGAGAGAGCATGGCCCTGCCAACACTCTGAATTACAACTTCTAGCCTCCAGGCTGTGAGAGAATAAATTTTTGTTGTCATAAGACACCCAGTTTGTGGTACTTCGTTAGGGCAGCCCTAGCAAATTAATACACAAAGCCGAGACTGAGATCAGTTACTAGTCCTGGGAATTAAGTTAATTCTATAACCTGGGGCAAGTAACTCCTCTTTCTAAGCTTCAGTTTCCTCAACTGTAAAATGGGGACAATAATATCTAACTTGCATAATTGGCCAGAGAATTTTATAATAATATCTAATACTTGTGTAACACTTATGTCAAGTCCTGCTCTAAGAGCTTATATATATGAACTCAATTTTTACTTAGAACTCTATAAGTATGCTTATTGTATCAATTTTATAGATGAAGAAACAGACACAGAAGCCATATTACTTCTTCACAAATTTGCACACAACTTCATAAAAGTCACATCACTTTTTCAAGGTCATACAGCCAGTAAGTGTGGAGCTGGGAGTAAAACTGAGGCAGATTGGCTTGCTCCAGAGTCCATGCTCTTAACAAGCACTGTACCTTGTCCCTTCAATAAAGTAATGGTGAGAACATAAAGATGTCTGGTCCATAGTAGAGCATAACAAATATTAACAATAAGAGGAGTAGCCCAGTGCCTGCAGTTTATGTAGATGGCACAAAATGGATTAATATTAAGGGGACGATATTCACTCTATCACACTTTTAAAAAACTGTCTTCTAACTATTACATGTTCCCACAATTAGGTTTTCTGTCTGAATAGTCTGGGCTATTTTAAGGTATCCTAAAGGTAAGCTGGCTTTGCCTTCTCCTGAGGAACTGGAACAACCTCTTAGTACTTGAGCCAGAGGGTGTTTGATGGAACCAGGATCTTATGAAATGAATTCCTTCCAATCAGGCCCTATTGTGGGCCTTGAAGACAGAGTTAAATCAAATCTGGTCCAAGCCCTCAAGGAGCTCACGGCTTAGTTAGGGAGGGAAACTAAAGGGTCAACCCCAATACAGCACTGCTAAGAGGGAAGCTCATAGAGACACCTAACAATCATGGATGGAATGATAAGAAAATATGTTCTAGAGGAGGAGACACATGAATTTGGTGTCAAAGGGCAAGCGGAAGTCAGTTATTTGAAGAAAGCAAGAAAGGAATTCTTGGCAGAGGAAATGCCTGGAGCAAATGCACAAAAAGCTTGAAATAACACTGTATGTTCTAAGAACTATGAGTAATTTCAGTATGGCTAGAGCGGAGCTGGGAGATACGGAGTGGAAGTGTTGATGCCCAAAGGGTAGACAAAGACCAAATATGGAAGTGCCTCAGCTGTCAAATTAAAGTGTTTGGCCCTTACCCCGTAAGAGATGTAAAGCCATTGAAAAGTTTCAAACAAGGGTGCAACGTGGTTTAGAAAGATGATTTTGATAGAAAAATGGGAGTTGAATTAGAGGTTTAAGACTGGAGGCAGCCAATAAACATGAAAAGATGCTGAGCATCATTAGCCATTAGAGAAATGTACATTTGAACCACAATGAGATGCCCCTGTGCACTTGCTGGAATGCTATAATAAACATGATGGAACCTGCATGCATTGCTGGTGGGAGCATAAAAAGTGCAGCCACGGTGGAAAACAGTTTGGCAGTTTCTCAAAGATAGGCATAAAGTTACCATATGACCGAACAATTCCACTCTTATGTATATACCAGTTGCAGTTGAGTTGATTCTGAATCATGGTGACCCCATGTGTATATAACCAAGAAAAATGAAGACATTCGTTCACACAAAAACTTCTGCCTGAATGTTTATAGCAGCATTATTCATAACGGCCAAAAAGTGGATACTCAAATGTCCATCAACAGATGTGGTAGGTACATACAACAGAATATTATAGAAAAAGGAGTGAAGTCTTAATACATACAACATGGATGAACCTTAAGAACACTATGCTGAATGAAAAAAGTAAGCCACAAGAGGCCACATATTATAGTGTTCCATTTATAGGAAATGTTCAGAATAGACAAATTCACAGAACATTTATGGCTTCCAGGGGCTGGGGGGAAGGAAGAATGAGGAATGGGATGAAAATATTCTAGAATTAGTGGTGATGGTTACACAACTTTGTGAGTATACTAAAAACCACTGAATTGTACCCTTAAAAAGAGTAAATTCTATGATATATGAATTAAATCTCAATTGAAAAAAAAAAAAAAAGACTGAAGCCAGAATGACCAGAGAAGGCTACAGCAAATAGTCGAAGCAGCAGGCTTCAAACAGGGGAATCCATACCCCTGGAGGTTCATGAAAACTTTCCAGCGGTTACACAAGCATGGATAATTTTAAACATTTCATATTCCAGATTCCCAACTTTTATGCATATGAACTCTTGCACAATTAATCTTGCTAAGAATGCACCTTTCATCCCTCCTCTTTCACAAAGCTTTATTCCCACTTTTAAAAGAAAGGCATACCTAGCATTAATTCTGAATATCACTATGAGCATATTGCCCTGGGGATAAAAATGTCTGGCGAACCAGTGCAAGGGATGATTTGAGTATTCAGGGAGTGATGATCTGAATATTCTGAGGGACAGTCCCAGGACAGGAAGCAAGAGCCTTTCAGTAAGCAATTATTAAATTATTAAATAGATCATAAAAATGTAGATGTCAAGTTAAAAGTGTGTGAGAAGGATCATAATTTTTCAAAATTCTTTTAGAGGGTACCAGAGGACAAAGTCTAGAACTTTTACCTTAGAATCACCTGGGGTACTTAAAAAATAAAAATTCCAGTTCTGGAGCCCCAGCCCAGTCCAATTAAATTCAGTTATTTGGGTGGTAGGCTATGGCTTCATAGTTTTAAAAGCTACTAGATGATTCCAATGTGAAGTTAGGGTTTAGAATCACTGAACTAGGGGGAAGGATGCTGCTGTTTAACGTGGGCACTGGTAACAGGGATAATGAGTAGGAGGAACAGATTTAAGAAATCACCCAAAGAACTCCTGGTTTGGGAAAGGCTTTGCAAAACTTGAAGAATAAATTAGTAATTTCCATATGACCTCCATGAAGGTAAAATTGGGGGAACTGGGGTGATTGCTTGGTAAGGGGTGAGGGAGAGGAAGGTGTCAAGGATGAATCCCTGGGAACCCTTAAAAACGCATCTGTGGGCATCTGTTGCTAAAACGGGGAGCACATGACGAAGAACAAGTTTTGGGGAAAGATGGAGAGTTAATCTTTGGATCTGTTGATATGAGATACCAGTGGGATATCCAGGCAGAGTCTGCCTTTGCTTTGGCTATGCAGATCTGAAATTTGGGGAAAAGATTTAGGCTAGAGAGAAAACTGTCTCCCTGTGTACACTGAAAACATGAGTTCGTCATCATTCAAGGAAAGCATGGAAAGTATAAAGATAAGAGAGTTTGATCAGTGTGTAGGATGTTTTCAAACTTCAGACATGAAACAATTTTGAATTTTGGCAAAGTTGAGTGTGCAGCCTGTGAGTGGGTGGCTGAAGTGGAAGAGAGGGTTATTAGAATTGAGGACATCAAGAAACAAGCCAAATCGCTGGATGGGTCCTTGAGGTGAATGCTTAAGCCACCCAAATTGCTGTAGAATTGAAATAGCTCCGGGGCTCTTAAACTCTAATCTGTATCAGAATCATCTGGAAGGCTTGTTAAAGCACTGATTGCTGGGCCTCACACTTAGAGTTTCTGATTCAGTCAGTCTCGGTGGCCAAAGAATTTGCATTTCTAACAAGTTCCCAGGTGATGCTGATAGGACAATCATTGCAATACAGTGGAGACTCAGTCAGGTGCCAAGTCCTCGGTGAATGTGATTAGTAGTGACAGCAATGAAGAAGGAAAGGTTCTGTCATGGATTGTGTCCCCCTAAAATAAACCAGTTTGGCTAGGATGTGCTTCCCAGTATGGTGTGATTGTCCACCATTTTGTCATCTGATGTGATTTTCCTATGTGTTGTAAATCCTACCTCTATGATGTTAACGAGGCAGGATTAGAGGCAGTTATGTTAATGAGGCAGGACTCAATCTACAAGATTAGGTTGTGTTTTAAATCAATCTGTTTTGAGATACAAAAGAGAGAAGCAAGCAGAGAGACAGGGGAACCTCATACTACAAAGAAGAGCCGGGAGAATAGTGTGTCCTTTGGCCCGGGGTCCCTGCGCTGAGAAGCTCCTAGTTCAAAGGAAGATTGATGACAAGGACCTTCCCCTAAAGCCAACAGAGACAGAATGCCTTCCTCTGGCGCTAACGAATTCAGATTTCCAGCCTACTAGGCTGTGAGAGAATAAACTTCTGTTTGTTAAAGCCATCCACTTGTGGTATTTCTGTTACAGCGGCACTACATAACTAAGATACCAAGTCTAAGTATTTGGTTTAGAATGAGGCCTTGACTCTTGGACCCTTCCCTTGATGGTCAGTGTTTGTTTATTTTTTGTGCACCTTGAGCACATATTTCTCCTTACCCTACTCCAGAAGTTTGAGTAACCTTCATCTTCATTCCTTGTTCTTAATTTTAAACTCTATGTCTCAGGGCTTTCTTTGTTCACTGGAATACATGTCCTGTTAATATCTGAATCAGAAATAGTTTGTTGTTAAGTGTTGTCGAGTCAGTTCCGACTCATAGCAAACCCTGTGTACAACAGAACGAAACACTGCCTGGTCCTGTGACATCCTCACAATTGTTGCTATACTTAAGCCCATTGTTGCAGCCATTGTGCCAATCCATCTCATTGAAGGTCTTCCTCTTTTTCACTGACCCTCTACTTTACCAAGCATGATGTCCTCCTCCAGGGACTGATCCCTCCTGATAACATGCCCAAAGTATGTGAGACATAGTCTCACCATCCTTGGTCCTAAGGAGCATTCTGGTTGTGCTTCTTCCAAGACAGATAGTTCATTCTTTTGGCAGTCCATGGTATATTCAATATTCTTCACCAACACCACAATTCAAAGGCATCGATTCCTCTTTGGTGTTCCTCATTCATTGTCCAGTTTTCACATGCAAATGAGGCAATTGGAAGCACCATGGCTTGGATCAGGCACGCCTTAGTCCTCAAGGTGACATCTTTGCTTTTGAACACTTTAAAGAGGTTTTTTGCAGCAGATTTGCCCAATGCAATGCGTCTTTTGATATTTTGACTGCTGCTTCCATGGGTGTTGATTGTGGATCCAAGTAAAATGAAATCCTTGACAACTTCAGTCTTTTCTCCATTTATCATGGTGTTGCTTATTCGTCCAGTTGTGAGGATTCTGATTTTCTTTAGGGCGAGGTGTAATCCATACTGAAGGCTGTGGTCTTTGATCTTCATCAGTAAGTGCTTTACGTTCTCTCCGCTTTCAGCAAGCAAGGTTGTTAATGAGTCATCTGCATACCTGAGGTTGTTAATGAGTTTTCTCCAATCCCAATGCCACTTTCTTCCTCACAGAGTCCAGCTTCTTGGATTAGTTGCTCAGCATACAGAATTGTATAGGTATGGTGAAAAGATACAACCCTGACACACACCTTGCCTGACTTTAAACCACACAGTATTTCCTTGTTCTGTTTGTACGACTGCCTTTTGGTCTAGGTACAGGTTCCTCATGAGCACAATTAAGTGTTCTGGAATTCCCATTCTTTGTAATGTTAACTGTAATTTGTTATGATCCACACAGTCGAATGTCTTTGCATAGTCAATAAAACACAGGTAAACATCTTTCTGGTATTCTCTGCTTCCAGCCAGAAATAGGTAGAGGCACCTTTATTCTAAAACCAGCCACTTGGGGGGTTAGGAGAAAAAACAGACCGAACTGCCAAGCTGCTTTCTATCTCCAGAGATTGCACTGTGTGTTGGAAAATTAAGAAAGGAAAAGAAAACAATAGAAAGGTCATTTATAAATTAAGTAAATAATGGCAGGCATATTTCTCAAATGAATGCTCTTTCTCACAATAAACATATTTTGTGCCTTCATGCGATTTTCTGAAACATATTTTGCAAGTTTAAGGCGTTAACCTTATCCCTTCACCTTAAAATTGAATAAAATACAATAATTTGTAATTTATAATAGAAGACAAAGAGTAGTAAAATGTAATCTTACTGGAGATCTTTGCCTCAGCTTGACTAGTTAGATAAGAAGGTTTTGTTTACATAAACGTACTTAGAGGCCCAAGGAGTTTTCTTCCTGTCTGTACAAAATTCCCTGTCCATTGTTCTATTTTAATCAACACAGGAAAAGAAGAAACTTAATTAATTTTTTAAATTCACATTTCTCTTCTCTGGAGACACTCTTTCTGCTTCCACAGTTAAAGAGGTCTCATCAGCTCCCCCATGAAGTTTTGGAGCGGCTGTGTGAAGAGAACTTCCCAGGCACACTCAGATTTGCCAAGGTTCTGTGTCTCATGTTAGCTACTAGTTATTTTCTGTTCTCCCTGGAGTTATAGGTACCTAGAGAAACCAAGACTCTGGCTAGATAAGTAAAGCCAGAATATCAGAACCACTAGGGACTTGGTGGAAACTCTGGTGGTATAGTGGTTAAGAGCTCTGTCTGCTAACCCAAAAGTTCAGCAGTTTGAATCCACGAGGCACTCCTTGGAAACTATGGGGTTCTACTCTGTCCTATAGGGTTACTATGATTCAGAATCAACTTGATGGCAACGGGTTTGGTTTTTTTTTTAGGGACCTTGGAGCGTACTCCTCCTCTCAGAACATTTTACAGTTGATAAAATGGCCCAGAGAGAGGAAAACTCTGCCCAAAGTCTCAGCATCTGAGGGTTCCAAGTGGCCTTAAAGGTCATCAAATCCTGCTTCCCCAGTGTCAAAGCCAGGGACTAGAATTCCACCCTTCTGATTCCTGCCACAGTGTTCCTCAGTCTTATCCTGAGATAGTATACTTGTGCCTCAGAAGCAGTCTTTTTGTTAGGTGCCATCGAGTTGGTTCTGACTCATAGTGACCCTATGTACAAGAGGACAAAACACTGGCCCTGCACCATCTTCAAAATCATTGCCATTTTCAAGGCTACTCTGCAGCCACTGTGTCAATCCATCTCGCTGAGGGTCTTCTACTTTTTCGCTGACCCTCTACCTTACTGAACATGATGTCCTTTTCCAGGGACTGGTCTCTCATGAGAACATGTCCAAAGTATGTGAGACCAAGTCACACCATTCTTGCTTCTAAGGAGCATTCTAGTTATACTTTTTCCAGGACAGATTTGTTTGTTCTTCTGGCAGTCCATTCAATATTCTTTACCAACACCATAATTCAGAGGCATCAATTCTTCTTTGGTCTTCCTTAATCATTGTCCAGCTTTCGCATGCATGTGAGGCTGTTGAAAACACCATGGCTTGGGTCAGGCACACCTTAGCCCTTAAGGGTAACATCTTTGCTTTTTCAACACTTTAAAGAGGTCTTTTGTGGCAGATTTGCCCAATGTAATGTGTCTTTTGATTTCTTGCCTGATGCTTCCATGAGTGTTGTTTGTGGATCCAAATAAAATGAAACCCGTGACAACTTCAATATTTTCTCCATTCATCATGATGTTGCTTATTCATCCAGTTGTGATTTTTTTTTTATTTTGAAAAAGTTTATTCCATACTAAAGCTGTAGTCTTTGATCTTCATCAGTAAGTGCTTCAACCCCTTTTCACTTTCAGCAAGCAAGGTTGTGTCATCAGCATATCACAGGTTGTTAATGAATTTTCTTCCAATGTTGATGCTGCATTCTTCTTCATATAGTCCAGCTTGTTGGATTATTTGCTCAGCATACAGAACTGAATAAGTATGGTGAGAGACTACAACCCTGAAGCACACCTTTCCTGATTATAAATCACACAGTATTCCCTTTTTCTATTTGAAGGGCTGCCTCTTGGTCTATGTACAGGTTCCTCATGAAGCACAATTAAGTGTTCTGGAATTCCCATTCTTCGCAATGTTATCCATAATTTGTTATGATCCACACAGTCGAATGTCTTTGCATAATCAGTAAAATACAGGTAAACATCTTTCTGGTATTCTCTGCTTTTAGCTAAGACCCATCTGATATCGCAATAATATCCCTGGTTCCACATCCTCTTCTGAATCCGGCTTGAATTTCTGGCAGTTCCCTGCCAATGTATTGCAGTAACTGTTTTTGAATTATCTTCAGCAAAATTTTACATGGGTGTGGTATTAATGATATTGTTCGATAATTTTGGCATTCTGCTGAATCACTTTTCTTTGGAATGGGGACGAATATGGATCTCTTCCAGTTGGTTGGCTAGTTAGATGTCTTCCAAATTTCTTGGCGTAGACGAATGAGTGCTTCCAGCTTTGCGTCCATTTGTTGAAACATCTGAATTGATATTCCATCAATTCCTGGAGCCTTGTTTTTCGCCAATGCCTTCAGTGCAGCTTGGGCTTCTTCCTTTAGTACCACTGAGTCTTGGTCATATGCCACCTCCTGAAATGGTTGAACATCAACCAATTCTTTTTGGTACAGTGATTCTGTGTATTTCTTTCATCTTCTTTTGATGCTTCCTGCATCGTTCAACATTTTGCCCATAGAATCCTTCAATATCGTAATTCGAGGCTTGAATTTTTTCTTCAGGTCTTTGAGCTTGTTCTTTCCTTTTGGTTTTCTAACTCCAGTCCAGGCCTTTGCACATTTCATTATATACTTTATCTTCTTTAGTCACCCTTTGAAATCCGTTCAGGTCTTTTACTACAGGTATTTATGGGGGTGTTTTTCTGCTCACTTGCCCTCTGGCATATGATAGAAGAAATAGAGAAGGAAGGATAGAGTAGAATAGCGGCTTTCCAAGTGTCCTCCTGGACCAGCAGCATCAGCATCAGAATCACCTGGGAGCTTTCTAGTAATGCAAATTGTCTGGCCCCACCCTGAGCCCTAAAGCCAGCCTGTTGCCAGTTGCCTTGAGCCAGTTGCCAGTTGTCTTGAGCCTAAAGGATCAAAAATTCTGGGGACGGGGCACATCAAACTGGTTTGACAAGCGCTTCCAAGTGATTCTGATAGACTCCAAAGGTTGAGATGCACTATCATAGAAAATTAATTCTGCATTCTTAGGAAGACCTCCTGTTCATCTAGTGCTTTCTACCCTAGAAAGAAATTTCAGTCATCTCCAAGATTCTGTGAGATATTGGAATGAGCTCTGGGTCAGATTTAACTCTTCTACTGTGGACTTGTGAGGTTTCCTCTCTCTGAGCAGGTATCAAATGGGATAACAACTCCTACCAGACTCAAGGGATTGTTGTAAGGATTATCTGTGAGGCTGGCTGATAAATTGCTTTCTAAACAAACTGTCTGCTGTGAATTTGTGAGAAATTGCCAGAGTTGATATCTGGATTGCTAATTTCAACCCTAAAAAGTGATTCTGCCTAGGTCTACTACGAGAACATCCAGCCCACTGAGCAGGGGGCTTCTCTTAATGAATGTTGATTATAGGAAACATCTGCCCTGTGCCTTGGGTTCTGATGAGACGCTGGAATGCAGCTCAGCAATGCATGCTGAAAGAGTGGTCAGCTAAATCTAATCATACTTAGTATTTTGTTGTTTCCCTCATTAAAGTGTTAAGGAGGAGTTTGTTTGCTTTTTAACTGGGAGTCTTTTTCATTATCCAGCAGAGTTCACAAAAGACAATAGACCTTCATAATGGTCCCTTCCCTCAAAGTCTCAGGGCACTGAATATTAAAAATAATAGGAAATCCTGCCTTGGAAATCAGTGAGTTGTGTTGAAATTCCTATCCTTTGTTTTTGCCCATTTAACTGCTTGAACCACTGATTTTCAAAATTAGAAGGAATCTTAGCAATTAGTAAATCCAATTTTTTACTCATTATGCAGCTCCTGTCTATGATATCCACAATATTTTGTCAGTCAGCCCCTTTTTGCACAACCCTGGTGACCAGGAGCTCACCACCTCACAAGTAGCCCATTCCATATGGGGTAGTTCTTCCTTTTATTAAAATGAAATCTACTTTCCTATAGCTTCTCCCTCTTCCTTTGTGTCTTGCTCTATCTTCTAGAGCAAAAATGAAGCAAATTAATATTCTCTTCATAATAATAACAAAAGCTATCATTTAAAAATATGAATGAATCTTCTAAATCCTGTAAACAGTGGACTTTCTGTAGGAATAAATTATCATAAGCCCTGAACACTTTAGATTCAGCCTTGGTTAGGCTGAGACCACAGGTCATAAGATTCAGAAGAAGCAATTTTGAAAAACACTGAATTAACCATTAACCTCTGTTTACATAGATAAGAAGAATGAATAATGATATACCATTTATCCTTGAATTTAAGTTAAAGCTATACTTAATCTGAATCCTTCATCATAAAGTTGGGTTTCTGTCTATGTTTATCAAAAAGAGAAGAGGTTCCCAATAATACAAAAATGTTTATTTTAATAGGGATCTTGATTTGTAGTCTTGAGATTATGAAAAAAGAATTTTTTTTTTTTTAGGAAACTATATTTATTAGAATGTTTGTTGTAAAAAACAATGTTTGTTCACTTGAAGTTGTAAACCATGTCAAAGGAGGTTGATTATATTTACCAGCCTTATGATGAGTAACCACCCAGAATAAAGACTACACATTCACTCAACCAGAGTAAAAGACTATACAGTCCGTCTTAAGATTAGGAGCGTAAAGGGATTCCTTTTTGTAAAACTGTATTTTACTTGTAAAATAAATATTGTTGTTATTGTTTGTTGCCATTGAGTCAATTCTGACTTATGGCACCCAATGTGTGCAGAGTAGAAGGGCTCAGTAGGGTTTTCAAGTCCCTCGGTATCCTTGGGGGTTGGTTCCAGGGGTCCCCGAGGATACCAAATCCAGGGATGCTCAAGTCCCTTATATAAAATGGTGTAGTATTTGCATATAACTTAGACACATCCTCCCATATACTTGTATACTTAAAATCATCTTTAGATTACTTGTAAAACGTAATACAATGTAGATGCTATGTAAATCGTTGATTCATCACAATCAAAGACTTGCTCTGGAAGGCAGCCTTTCTCTTCTCTGAATTTCTTGAGCTCTTCTGGGAACATGCCTGCTGCCTCGCATCAGCTGTTGTGGATGCTTCCGTGATCTTGAATTTCTTGAGGCTGTAGTGCTTTACATAGTCGGCCAGCCAGCCCTTCTTAGCTTTTAACTCCTTCCCCTCACTCTCCTCGGCCCCTCACACTTAGCATTTGAGGAATTACTTTGACTACTTCATTGCTTTGTAGGAGCCATTTTTTCACAAAAACAAAGGGTGCACATAACACAAGTAGCAACCAGATGAGACATGGGGCGAACAATGCTCAATGAGTGCTGGAGAGAGACTAAGGAGTTGTGAAATGGCAGGAGGCTACAGCAGGGGATGCCTGCACATGGCTTCATTCATGTGGATTCAGCATAGTGCTCGGCGGGTAGCAAACTGAAGTTTTGCTTTTTGTAACTTTTTGAAATATTTTTGATGCAGTTGGTTGAATCTGTGGATGAGGAACCAATGGATACGGAGGGCTGACTGTAGATTGCCAGGCCAGTCTTCTGCGGTGCCTCTGGGTGGGTTCAAACTGCCAACTTTTTAGCTAGTAGTCAAGCACTTACCCATTTGCACCACCCAGGGACTTCTTGTAAAATAAATAATTATCTAAATAATTCCGTCTTAGTTATCTAGTGCTGCTGTAACAGAAATACAATAAGTAGACGGCTTTAACAAAGAGAAAATTATTCTCTCACAGTCTAGTAGGCTACAAGTCCAAATTCAGGGCATCAGCTCCAGGGGGAAGGTTTTCTCTGTCAGCTCTGAAGGAAGGTCCATGTCATCAATCTTCCCTAGGTCTAGGAGCGTCTCTGTGCAGGAACTTCAGGTCCAAAGGACACACTCAGCTCGTGGCACTACTTTCTTGGTGGAATGAGGTCCCCCGTCTCTCTGCTCACTTTTTTCTTTTATATCTCAAAAGAGATTTGTTTAAGACACTATCTAATCACGTAGATCTCATCAATATAACTGCTGCTAGTCTATCACAGTGGCAGGATTTACAACACATAGGAAAATCTTATCAACTCACAAAATGGTGGACAATCACACAATACTGGGAATCATGGCCTAACCAAGTTGACACATATTTTGGGGAGAAACAAGTCAATCCGTGACAAAGTATATTTTAAATTTTTAATTATTTACTTTTAGAATAGGCAATAAAAAATAGATTGATGTAATTCAAAATTCAAAAGATATAAAATGCTATCCTGCAAAAAATCTCTCTCCTACCTGTCTCCCTGCCGTCTGGCTCTCCCAGGCAGCAATTGGGCGATTGACGATATCTGTTTCTGTTAAATTCTTCCAGGCATATTTTACACATATATAAGTAAATATGAATATATATTGCCATGACCGCTTCCTACACGAATGATAGTATTCAGTACTACTGTTGGGCTTCGCTTTTTCACTTAACAATAGATCTTGAAGATTATTCTATATCAGTACACAAAGAGCTTTCTTTTTCTTCTTTATGATGACTGTAGATTATGTCAGAATATGCTGTTACTTATATACTGTTATTTAACCAGGCCCCTATTAAAAAGTATTTAAGCCATTTCCAGTCTTTTGCTATTATATAGAAAACTTGCACATGTGCTTCAGCATAGCTGTAGATTAAATTTTTAGAGGTGGAATTGATAGGTCAAAGGAAATGTGTATTTAAAAATTTGATAGATATCACCAAATTGTCCTCTATAGAAGTTGCTCCAATTTTTATACCCCTGCCAACTAAATATGAGAATGTCTGTAAACAGTCCCCCACCTTCCCACACAGTGTCTTGTCAGTCTTTTGAATCTTTATCAATACAGCTGAAAAATAGTATTCAAAGAAACTCTAATTTTCGTTTTTCTTATTATGAGTAAGAGTGAGTATTTAAGAGCCATTTCTATTTCTTTTTTGTTGAACCATCCGTTCATATACTTTGCACATTTTTGCCTTTGGTTTTTTGTTCTTATTGATTTCAGTTCTCTGAGGAAATGTAGAAATCAGTCCTTTGATATGAACTGCAAATATATGTATACAGTCATTTGCCATCTGACTCTCCTGTGGCGACTTTTGTCTTACAGTCATTTTTAACCTTTACATAGCCGAATTTATCAGTATTTTTGTTTATGGTTTCTAGGTTTTGTTTTGTGCATAAAAAGACTTTCTTCTCTTTGAGGTTACAGGCAGGCCCTTGTTTTATTGCTCTTCACAGATACTGCGTTTTTCACAAATGGAAGGTTTGTTGCAACCCTGCATTGAACAAGTCTATGGGCACCATTTTCCCAATGGCACATGCTCACTTCGCGTCTCTGTGTCACATTTTGGTAATTCTAGCAATATTTCAAACTTTTTCGTTATTATTATATATATTATGGTGGTCTGTGGTCAGTAATCTTTGATATTAGTATTGTAATTGCTTTGGGGTGCCATGAACCACGCCCATATAAGATGACAAACAATAAATGTTGTGTGTATTCTGACTGCTACACCAACTGGCTGTTCTCGTCTATCTTCCTCTCCTCGGGCCTCCTTATTTCCTGAGACATGACGATATTGAAATTAGGCCAATTAATAACCCTATAATGGCCTCTAAGTGTTCAAGTGAGAGGAAGAGTCACACATCTCTCACTTTAAATCAAAAGCTAGAAATGATTAAGCTTAATAAGGAAGGCATATTGAAAGCTGAGATAGGCTGAAAGCCAGGCCTTTGCATCACTTAGCTACGCTGTGACTGCAAAGGAAAAGTTCTTGAAAGAAATTGAAAATGTTACTCCAGTGAACACATGAATGATAAGGAAGTGAAACAGTCTTATTGCTGATATGGAGAAAGTGCAAGCGGTCTGGATAGATCAAACAAGCCAAAACATTCCCTTAAGCCAAAGCAAAGTCCTAACTCTCTTCAATTCTATGAAGGCTGAGAGAGGCAAGGAAGTGTCAGAAGAAAAGTTTGAAGCTAGTAGAGGTTGGTTTATGAGATTTAAGGAAAGAAGCCGTTTCCATAACATAAAAGAGCAAGGTGAACTAAATATAAAATCTAAAACGATAAAGATCATGGAAGAAAAAATAGGGACAATGTTAGGAGCCCTAATACATGACATAAACAGCATACAAAACATTATTAAGAATGCAGAAGAAAAACTAGATAACTGGGAGCTCCTAAAAATCAAACACCTATGCTTATCCAAAGACTTCACCAAAAGGCTAAAAAGACTACCTACAGACTGGGAAAAGTTTTAGCTATGACGTTTCCAATCAGTGCCTGATCTCTAATATCTGCATGGTACTGCAAAAACTCAACTACAAAAAGACAAATAACCCAATTAAAAAATGGGCCAAAGATATGAATAGACACTTCACTAAAGAAGGCATTCAGGTAGCTAACAGTTACATGAGGAAATGTTCACCATCATTAGCCATTAGAGAAATGCAGATCAAAACTACAATGAGATTTCATCTCACTCCAACAAGGCTGGCATTAATCCAAAAAACACAAAAGAATAAATGTTGGAGAGGCTGTGGGGAGATTGGAACACTTCTACACTGCTGGTGGGAATGTTAAACGGTACAACCACTTTGGAAATCGATTTGGCACTTCCTTAAAAAGCTAGAACTAGAACCACCATATGATCCAGCAATCCCACTCCTTGGAATATATCCTAGAGAAATAAGAGCCTTTACACGAACAGATATATGCACACCCATGTTTATTGCAGCACTGTTTACAACAGCAAAAAGATGGAAGCAACCAAGGTGCCCATCAACAGATGAATGGATAAATAAATTATGGTATATTCACACAATGGAATACTACCCATCAATAAAGAACAGTGAGGAATCTGTGAAATATTTCATAACATAGAAGAACCTGGAAGGCACTATGCTGAGTGAAATAGTCAGTTGCAAAAGGACAAATATTGTATAAGACCACTATTATAAGAACTTGAGAAATAGTTTAAACTGAGAAGAAAACATTCTTTTGTGGTTACAAGATGGGGGAGGGAGGGTGGGAGAGGAGTATTCACTAATTAGATAGTAGATAAGAACTACTTTAGGTGAAGGGAAAGACAGCACACAATACAGGGGAGGTCAACACAAGTGGACTAAACCAAAAGCAAAGAAGTTTCCTGAATAAACTGAACGCTTCGAAGGCCAGCGTACCAGGGGCAGGGGTCTGGAGACCATGGTTTCAAGGGACATCTAAGTCAATTGGCATAATAAAATCTATTAAGAAAACATTCTGCATCCCACTTTGAAGAGTGGCGCCTGAGGTCTTAAACGCTAGCAAGCAGCCATCTAAGATGCATCAACTGGTCTCAACCCACCTGGATCAAAGGAGAATGAAGAACAGCAAGGACACAAGGTAATTGCAAGCCCAAGAGACAGATAGGGCCACATGAACCAGAGACTAGAGCATCCTGAGACCAGAAGAACTAGATGGTGCCCAGCTACAACTGATGACTGCCCTGACAGGGAACACAACAGAGAACCCCTGAGGGAGCAGAAGAGCAGTGGGATGCAGACCCCAAATTCTCATAAAAAGACCAGACTTAATGGTCTGACTGAGACTAGAAGGACCCCGGTGGTCACGGCCCCCAGACCT
The DNA here is from genome assembly GCF_024166365.1 of Elephas maximus indicus. Classification (NCBI taxonomy): domain Eukaryota; kingdom Metazoa; phylum Chordata; class Mammalia; order Proboscidea; family Elephantidae; genus Elephas; species Elephas maximus. The sequence goes on from NC_064821.1 coordinate 95,930,845, forward strand.
TCTGTTAGCCCAGGACAAGAACCTTTCCCGAAGCCAACTCTTCAGACAGGGATTGGGCTGGACAATGGGTTGGAGAGGGATGCTGGTGAGGAGTGAGCTTCTTGGATCAGATGGACACTTGAGGCTATGTTGGCATCTCCTGCCTGGAGGGGAGATGAGAAGGTAGAGGGGATTAGAAGCTGGCGAAATGGACACGAAAAGAGAGAATGGAGGGAGAGAGCGGGCTGTCTCATCAGGGGGAGAGTAATTGGGAGTATGTAGCAAGGTGTATATAAGTTTTTGTGTGAGTGACTGACTTGATTTGTAAACTTTCACTTAAACAAAAAAAAATTATTAAAAAAAACCCCAACCCCGCCCCCCCCCCAAAAAATTACAAGGTAAAGCAGCAAGTGGTGGTGTAGAAGCTGCAGTGAGTTATCTAAAAGATCTAGCTAATTGAGGAAGGTGGCTATACTAAACAACAGATTTTCATTTTGTTTTGTTTTTAATTTATTTTATTGTGCTTTAGGTGAAGTTTACAAATCAAGTCAGTCTCTCATACAAAAAGCCATACACACCCCGCCATGCACTCCCAGCTGCTCTCCTCTTGATGAGACAGCACATTCCTCCTCTCTACCCTGTATTCCCTGTGTCCATTCAACCAGCTCCTGTCCCCTCTTCCTTCTCATCTCGCCACCAGACAGGAGTTGCCCACATAGTCTCACATGTCTACTTGAGCCATGAAGTTCGCTCCTCACCAGCATCATTGTGTATCTTATAGTCCAGGCCAATCCCTATCTGTTGAGTTGGTTTCAAACTCTATGGGGCAGTTCTACTCTGTCTTATAGGGTCGCTATGAGTTGTTTTCGGGAATGGTTCCAATCTTGGGCTATCAAAGGGTCCAGGGACCGTGACCGTCAGGGTCCCTCCAGTCTCAGTGAGACCATTAAGGCTGGTCTTTTTACAGGAATTTAAGATCTGCATCCCAGTGTTCTCCTGTTCCATCAGGGATTCTCTGTTGTGTTCCCTGTCAGGGCAGTCATCAGTTGTAGACGGTACCATCTAGTTCTTCCGGTCTCAGGCTGATGGAGTCTCTGGTTTATGTGTCCCTTTCTGTCTGTTAGGCTCGTATTTACCTCGTATCTTTGGTGTTCTTCAGTCTCCTTTGCTCCAGGTGGGTTGAGACCAATTTATGCATCTTAGATGACCACTTGCTAGCGTTTAAGACCCCAGAAGCCTTTCACCAAAGTGGGATGCAGAACATTATCTTAATATATTTTATTATGCTAATTGGCCTAGAGGTCCCCTGAAACTATGGTCCCCAGACCCCCCTTTCTGCTACTCTGGCCTTCGAAGTGTTTGGCTGTATTCAGGAAATTTCTTTGCTTTTGGTTTAGTCCCGTTGTACTGACTATCCCTGTGTTATGTGTTGCCCTTCCCTTCACCTAAAAAAATTTTTGTCTACTATCTAGTTAGTGAATATCCCTCTCCCTCCCTCCCCACCCTCGTAACCATCAAAGAATATTTTCTTCTCTGTTTAAACTTTATCTAGAGTTCTTGTAATAGTGATCTCCTACAATATTTGTCCTTTTGCAACTGATTAATTTCACTCAGCATAATGCCTTCCAGATTCCTCCATGTTATGAAATGTTTCACAGATTCATTGTTGTTCTTAATCATTGCATAGTATTCCGTTGTGTGAATATACCATAATTTGTCCATTCATCCATTGAGGGGCACCTTGGTTGCTTCCATCTTTTTGCTATTGTAAACAGTGTTGCAATGAATATAGGTGTGCATGTATACGTTCATGTGAAGGCTCTTATTTTTTTTAGGGTATATTCCAAGGAGTGAAATTGCTGGGTCATGTGGTAGTTCTATTTCTCGCTTTTTAAGGAAGTGCCAAATTGATTTCCAAAATGGCTGTACCATTTTACATTCCCGCCAGCAGCGTATAAGTGTTACAGTCTCTCCATAACCTCTCCAACATTTATTATTTTCTTTTTTGGGGGTTAGTGTCAGTCTTGTTGGGATGAGATGGAATCTCATTGTAGTTTTAATTTGCATTTCTCTGATAGCTAATGATTGCGAGCATGTCCTCATGTATCTGTTAGCAGCCTGAATGTCTTCTTTGGTAAAGTGCCTGTTCATATCTTTTGCTCATTTTTTGATTGGGTTATTTGTCATTTTGTTAAGCAACAGATCTTTAATGTAGACAAAACAGTCTCGTGTTGGAAGAAGATCTCATCTAAGACTTTCAGAGGAGAAGTCAATGCTGGCTTCAAAGTTTCAAAGGACAGGCTGACTCTCTTACTAGGGGCTAATGCAGCTGGTGACTTTAAGTTGAAGCCAATACTCATTTACTATTCCAAAAATCCTAGGCCCTTAGGCATTGTTCTAAATCTACTCTGCATGTGCTCTATAAATGGAACAACAAACCCTGGATGATGCCACATTTGTTTACAGTGTGATTTACTGAGTATTTTAAGCCCACTGTTGAGACCTACTGCTCAGAAAAGAAGATTCCTTTCAAAATATTACTGCTCATTGACAATGCACCTGGTCACCCAAGAACTCTGATGGAGATGACCAAGGAGATTAATGTTGCTTTCATGCTTGCTAACACAACATCCATTCTGTAGCCCATGGATCAAGGAGTAATTTCGACTTTCAAGTCTTGTTATTCAAGGAATACATTTCATAAAGTTATAGCTGCCATAGATAATGATTCCACCAATGGATCTGGGCAAAGAAAATTGAAAATCTACAAAGGATTCACCATTCTAGATGCCATTAAGAACATTCGTGATTCATGGGAGGAGGTCAAAATAATATCAAGAGGAGCTCGGAAGAAGTTGATTCCAAACCTCATGGATGAATTTGAGGGGTTCAAGACTTCAGTCAAAGAAGTAACTGCAGATGTGGTGGAAATAGCAAAAGAAATAGAAGTGGAGCCTGAAGATGTGACTGAATTGCTGCAATCTCATAATAAAACTTTAATGAATGAGGAGTTGCTTCTTATGGATGAGCAAACAAAATGGTTTCTTGAGATAGAAACTACTCCTGGTGAAAATGCTATGAACATTGTTGAAATGACAACAAAGATTTAGAATACTACGTAAACTTAGTTGATAAAGCAGTGGCAGGATATGAGAGGATTAACTCCAGTTCTGAAAGAAGTTATACTGTGAGTAAAATGCTATCAAACAGCATTGTATGCTACAGAGTAATCTTTAATGAAAGGAAGAATCAATCAATGTGGCAAACTTCATTGTTGTCTTATTTTAAGAAATTGCCACAGCCATCCTAACCTTCAACAACCACCACCCTGATCAGCCAGCAGCCATCAACATTGAGGCAAGACCCTCCACCAGCAAAAAGACTATGACTTGCTGAAGGCTTAGATGATAGTATTTTTTAGCAATAAAGCATTTTTTAACCAAGGTATGTACATTGTTTTTTTAGATATAATGCCATTGTACACTGAATAGACTACGGTATAGTGTAAACATAACTTTTTAAAAATAATTTTTATTGTGCTTTAAGTGAAAGTTTACAAATCAAGTCAGTCTGTCACATATAAGCTTATATACACCTTACTCCATACTCCCACTTACTCTCCCCCTTAATGAGTCAGCCCACTCCCTCCTTCCAGTCTCTCCTTTCGTGACAATTTTGCCAGTTTCTAACCCTCTCTACCCTCCCATCTCCCCTCCAGACAGGAGATGCCAACACAGTCTCAAGTGTCCACCTGATACAAGTAGCTCACTCTTCATCAGCATCTCTCTCCAACCCATTGTCCAGTCCCTTCCATGTCTGATGAGTTGTCTTCAGGAATGGTTCCTGTCTTGGGCCAACAGAAGGTTTGGGGACCATGACCGCCAGGAGTCTTCTAGTCTCAGTCAGACCATTAAGTCTGGTCTTTTTATGAGAATTTGGGGTCTGCATCCCACTGATCTCCTGCTCCCTCAGGGGTTCTCTGTTGTGCTCCCTGTCAGGGCAGTCATCGGCTGTGGCTGGGCACCATCTAGTTCTTCTGGTCTCAGGATGATGTAAGTCTCTGTTTCATGTGGCCCTTTCTGTCTCTTGGGCTCATGGTTATCGTGTGACCTTGGTGTTCTTCATTCTCCTTTGATCCAGGTGGGTTGAGTCCAATTGATGCATCTTAGATGGCCGCTTGTTAGCATTTAAGACCCCAGACGCCACATTTCCAAGTGGAATGCAGAATTGTAAACATAACTTTTATATGTACTGAGAAACAAAAAAATTCATGTGACTCACTTTATTGCAACATTTGCTTTATTGCGGTGGTCTGGAACTGAACCCACAATATCTCCAAGATAAGCCTGCATAAAACATTACCCCATTGTTTCTTCTAGTAGTTTTTGGTGTCATTATTTTACATTTAAATCTTCGATGTATTTAAAATTTATCTTGGTGATCAGTGTGAGGTATAGCTTGAACTTAATTTTTTCTAGATAGCTATCTAACACAAAATGTAACCCAATGCTGCTGAGTCAATTCCGACTCACAGCAACCCTGTAGGACAGAGTAGAACTGCCCCATAGGGTTTCCAAGACTGTTATCTTCACAGAAGCAGACTGCCACATCCTTCTCCTGAGCAGTGGCTGGTGGATTCGAACTGTCGAACTCTTGGTTAGCATCTGAGCACTTAACCAGTGTGCCACCAGGGCTCCTTAACGGAAAATATAGTTCCACTTTTTTTCTTACTGATTTGAAATTTTACCTTTATCATACTAAATTCCCATGTATATTTGGACATATTCTGGTCTGTCTATTCTGTTCCAGTGATAACAGATAAACCGTGGCTCTACTCTTGTTTGATGGCAGAGGCCTCATTTTTTATGGTATTTTCCCTCCACTACTACCAGATCCTCACCTGGAAGTCACTTGGAAGATGACTTCCAGATCAGACACAGAAAGTAAATAATAATTCGTCTAAGCTCGTATTAATGGTCTTATTCTCTATGCTATTTATTTGTTTCTTCACAGGCACGTGACCCAATCCTGGCTAACGGGACTTGAGGGGAAGTCTACTGGGTTGCTACTATGAAAAACAGTAAAAAAAAATTTTTTTTTTTTATTAGGCATATTAGACATAGCAGTATTGCACTGGGCAAATTTGCTCAAAAAACTTCTTTAAAATTTTAAAATACAAAGGTTTCATTTTGATGACTAAGGTGTGCCTGACCGAAGCCATGGTCTTTTCAATCACCTCATATGCATGTGAAAGCTGGGCAATGAAAAAGGTAGACCTAAGAAGAGCTGATGCATTTGAATTGCAGTGTTGGCAAAGAACATTGAATATACCCTGAACTGTCAGAAGAACAAATCAGTCTTAGAAGAAGAACAACCAGAATGCTCCCTAGAAGCAAGATGCCGAGACTTTGCTCTCATATTTTGGGCATGTCATCAGGAAAGACCCATCGCTAGAAAAGGGAACCATGTTTGGTAAAACAGAGGATCAGTGAAAATGAGGGTAACCTTCAATGAGATGAGTTGACACAATAGCCACAACAACGGACTCAGCATAGCAATGATCATGAAGATGGTACAGGATTGGGCAATGCTTCATTCTTTAATACATAGAGATGCATGAGGTAGAGCCAACTCAACAGCAGCTAACAACAACAACGATTAGACATACAAGGGAGATGTTTATTAAGCAGTTGGACATTGTTGTTGTTAGGTGGCATTAAGTTGGTTCTGACTCATAGCAACCCTACGCGCAACAGAACAAAAAACTGGCTGGTCCTGCTCCATCCTTACAATCATTACGCTTCAGCCCATTGTTGCAGCCACTGTGTCAATCCACCGTGAGGGTCTTCCTCTTTTCCACTGACCCTGTACTTTACCAAGCATGATATCCTTCTCCAGGGACTGATTCCTCCTAACACCATGTCCAAAGTATGTAAGATGCAGTCTCGCCATCCTTGCTCCTAAGGAGCATTCTGGTTGTACTTCCTCCAAAACAGATTTGTTTGTTCTTTTGGCAGTCCATGGTATATTCAATATTCTTCGCCAACACCACAATTCAAAGGTATCAATTCTTCTTCGGTCTTCTCTATTCATTGTCCAGCTTTCACATGCATATGATGCAATTGAAAATACCATGGCTTGGGTCAGGTGCACCTTAGTCTTCAAGGTGATATCTTTGCTTTTCAACACTTTAAAGAGGTCCTTTGCAGCAGTTAAGCCCAATGCAACGCGTCTTTTGATTTCTTGACTGCTGTTTCCATGAACACTGATTGCTGATCCAAGTAAAATGGAATCCTTGACAATGTCAATCTTTTCTCCATTTATCATGTTGTGGCTTATTGGTCCAGTTGTGAGGATTTTTGTTTTCTTTCTGTTGAGGTGAAATCCGTACTGAAGCATGTGGTCTTTGATCTTCATCAGTAAGTGCTTCAAGTGCTCTTCACTTTCAACAAGCAAGGTTGTGTCATCTGCCTAACCCAGGTTGTTAATGAGGTTCCTCCAATCCTGATGGCCTGTTCTTCTTCATATAGTCCAGCTTCTCGGATTATTTGCTCAGCATACAGATTGAATAGTTATGCTGAAAGGACACAACCTTGATGCACAACTTTTCTGACTTTAAACCACTCAGTATCCCCTTGTTCTGTCCGAACAACTGCCTCTTGATCTGTGTACAGGTTCCTCATGAGCACAATTAAGTGTTCTGGAATTCCCATTCTTCATAATGTTATCTATAATTTGTTATGATCCACACAGTCGAATGCCTTTGCATAGTCAATAAAAGACAGGTAAACATCCTTCTGGTATTCTCTGCTTTCAGCCAGGATCCATCTGACATCAGCGATGATATCCCTGGTTCCACGTCCTCTTCTGAATCTGGATTGAATTTCTGGCAGTTCCTTGTCGATATACTGCTGCAGCTGCTTTTGAGTGATATTCAGCAAAATTTAGCTTGCATGTGACCTTAATGATATTGTTTGATAATTTCCGCATCCAGTTGGGTCAACTGTCTTGGAAATAGGCATAAATATGGATCTCTTCCAGTTGGTTGGCCAGGAAGCTGTCTTCCATATTTCTTGGTATAGACAAGTAAGCACTTCCAGCGCTGCATGTGTTTGTTGAAACATCTCAATTGATATTCTGTCAATTCCTCGAGGCTTGTTTTTTGCCAGTGCCTTCAGTGCAGCTTAGACTTCTTCATTCAGTACCATCAGTTCCTAATCATATGCTACCCCTTGAAATGGTTGAACGTCGACTAATTCTTTTTAGTGTAATGACTCTGTATATTCCTTCTATCTTCTTTTGATGCTTCGTGTGTCATTTAGTATTTTCCCAGCAGTTGGATATATGTCTGATATTCAGAAGACAGGTCCAGAATGGAGATGTAATTTTGGGAGGTTATTGCTACATAGATCATATTTAAGGTAATGCAATGGGATAAGATCATGAAGCAGTGAGTGCACGTGGAAATGGTAAAAGGTCAGATTATTGAGCCCAGGGGCACTGTAGCATATACAGATCGGAGAGATGAGGAGAAACCAGGAACAGTCAGTAAGATAGGAGAAGAACCAGGAGGGTGGAGTATCCTGGAAATTATAGATTAATTACAGATTACTACCTAAACTTTAGGTACAGATTAATAAGTAAACACAATTAAGCCCTTGCATACCTCATACCTTGCTTACTGAAAGCCTGTGCGTACCTTGCTTACTGGTTAATCCGTCCCTGATGGCTGCAACTGTTTTTGAATTATCTTCAGCAAAATTTTAATTGTGTGTGATATTAATGATATTGTTAGATAAATTCCGCATTCTGTTGGATCACCTTTCTTTGGAATGGGCACAAATGCGGATCTCTTCCAGTCAGTTGGCTAGGTAGCTGTCTTCCAAATTTCTTGGCATAAATAAGTGAGTTCTTCCAGCATTGCATCCATCTGTTGAAACATCTCAATTGGTATTCCATCAATTCCTGGACCCTCATTTTTCACCAATGCCTTCAGTGCAGCTTGGACTTCTTCCTTCAATAACATCAGTTCTTGGTCAGATGCTGCCTCCTGAAATGGTTGAACGTCAAAGTGAAGTAACTCTGTGTATTCCTTCCATCTTCTTTTGATGCTTCCTTCGTTGTTCAATATTTTCCCTGTAGAATCCTTCAATATCGCAATTTTTTCTTCAGTTCTTTCAGCTTAAGAAATGCTGAGTGTGCTCTTCTGTTTTGTTTTTCTAACTCCAGGTCTTTGCAGACTTCATTATAGTACTTTACTTTGTCTTCTCGAGCTGCCCCTTGAAATCTTCTATTCAGCTCTTTTACTTCATCATTTCTTCCATTCGCTTTAGCTACTCCATGTTCAAGAGCAAGTTTCAGAGTTTATTCTGACATATTTTTTGGTTTTTACTTTCTTTCCTGTCCTTTTAATAACCTTTTTATCTTCATATATGATGTCCTTGATGTCATCCCACAACTCATTTGCTCTTTATTCATTAGTTTTCAATGTGTCAAATTTATTCTTGAGATGGTCTCTAAAGCAGGTGGGACATCCTCAAGGTTGTACTTTGGCTCTAGTGGAATTCATGGTCTGTTCCACAGTCAGCTCAAGGCCTTTTTTTGACTGATGATATTGAGCTTCTCCATTGTCTCTTTCCACAGATGTAGTCAATTTGCTCCCTGTGTATTTCACCTGGTGAGGTCCACATGTACAGTTGCCATTTATGTTGTTGAAAAAAGGTATTTGCAATGAAGAAGTCATTGGTCTTGCAAGATTCTATCACCAAGGCCATATTTTCCAACTACCAATCCTTCTTTATTTCCAACTTTTGCGTTCCAATTACCAACAATTATCAATGCGTCCTGATTGCATGTTTGATCAATTTCATGCTGCAGAAGTTGGTAAAAATCTTCAGCTTCTTCATCTTTGGCCTTAGTGGTTGATGCATATATTTGAATAATAGGCTTATTAAGTGGTCTTCCTTGTAGGGGTATAGATATTATACTATCACCAGCAGTGTTGTTCTTCAGGATAGATCTTGAAATGTTCTTTTTGATGATGAATGCTATGCCATTCCTCTTCAATTTGTCATTCCCGGCATATTGTCCAATTCAAAATGGTGAATACCAGTCCATTTCAGCTCACTAATGCCTAGGATATCAATCTTTATGTGTTTCATTTCATTTTTGATGACTTCTAATTTTCCTGGATTCATACTTCTTACATTCCACATCTGATTATTAATGGGTGTTTGTGGGTGTTTCTTCTCATTTTGAGTCATGCCACATCAGCAAATGAAGGTCCTGAAAGCTTGACTCCATCCATGTCATTAAGATCAACTCTACTTTGAGAAGGCAGCTCTTCCCCAGTCGTCTTTTGAGTAACTTCCAACTTGAGGCATTCATCCTCTGGCCCTATATCAGACAATGTTCTGCTTCTGTTCTTAAGATTTCACTGGCCAATTGTTTTAGAAGTATATTGCCAGGTCCTTCTTCCTAGTCTATCTTAGTCCAAAAGCCCCATTGAAACCTGTCCATCGTGGTTGACATTGCTGGTCTTGAAATACCATTGGCATAGCTTCCAGTACCACAGCAACATGCAATCTACCATTGTACGACAAATTGACAGAGATAGGAGATGTAAAACAGTTGTCCAGGAGAGTGGGAGAGCATATGGACCTAGAGAAATGTAGTGGTATAGCTAAGCGTTAAAGACCCCTTTGAGGATAATGGGAGATTTCATGGTGCAGCAGTTAATCCCTCGACTGACAAAAGGTTGGTAGTTTGAACCCACCAGCAGCTCTGTGGAGGAAAGTTGTGCCAGTCTGCTTCCTAAAGATTGGAAACTCTGTGGGGCTGTTCTACTCTATAGGGTCACTATGAATAGGAATTGACTCCAGGGCAATGAGTTCTAGATGGCTTTTGAGGATAATATTGAATTTAGAATGACACCAAACCAAAAAGCCAAACTCATTGCTGTCAAGTTGATTCCGACTCATAACGACCCTGTAGAACAGGATAGAATTGCCCCATAGAGTTTCCAAGGAACACCTGGTGGATTTCAGCTGCCGACCTTTTGGTTAGCAGATGTAGCTCTTAACCACGGCACCACCAGGGTTTCCCAGAATGACACCAAGTAGGCATGATTTTGTATTTTTCTCCATCCCTCACCAACCCCCAGCCCCGGTTTTGCTCCAGGTTCAGTCTTCGAGTTTCATCAGGTCAATACAAAGAAAGGAGAGGACTGGAGAAATTAATGCATGAGAGTGATTTTCCTGATGGACAGTAGAATCTAATCTATTTAAGGAGAAAAGTGAGGATGAGGGCAGTGAGGGATAGATAGCGAAAAGGTAGTACGGGCAATGTATTTTGGGTCTCCAGGGAGTTGGAGAATTTTTGGAGTTGGGGTATTAGAAGGAGTGAGCTAGAAAGGGAGGAGGTTGTGATTGGAGAGTTGGGTGATTAAAATGATTATAATTGCAGGGGTTACAATTATTGGTAACGATAAGATTTAAAGTATGAGCATGAGAAAGGGCAGAGGCAGGGTGATTACTAGAAAAAAGAAATGGAGAGGGCAGTATTGGAAAAATTAATAAGAGATTGAAATCAACAAGAATTATGACAACATTATTGACAATGAACCAGGGCTAAAATCTTAAAGAATGAGGGAGCGTGACCCAAGGGTCTGTAGATGACTGAAACAAGTGAGTGCGCTAGTCTCCTGTCGTCACGTGACATTCAAAGCTCTTATTTTTAAAGGAAGGGGAGGACGACTTGGTGGGGGTGTGGCTCTTTTAAGGACCTGGGTGGGGAGAAGCCGGAGGTCGGGCAGAGGGGCGGGACCTCGGCTGAGTCTGCGCACTGAGGGCGGAGGCGGGTCAAGCTCTAGCTCGCGGGCGGGGGCGGGGCCTCGCGGGGGCGGAGTCTGTACTCTGGCTTGGGCTGCGGCTGCTGCGGCTGCACTACCAGCTTCTGAGGGAAGGAGGCCGAGGCCTGGGCCGAGCCCGGAGCCGCCGCTCGCCCGAGCCTCCTGGAGCCCCCGCGCCGGCTCAGCCTGGGGGCGGGCTCGGGCCTGGCCCGCCGCCGAACCCAGGACAGAGGCCGCATGCCCGAGGACCAGGCCAGCACAGCCATGGTGAGGGAGCGGGCCTGCCTGAGCCGCAGCCGCCCGCCACCCCGGCCCCCGCGGGCCTGCCCCTCCCTAGCCCTGCTGTTCTCTCCGCGCCCCGCTTTTATCTCAGCCCCCCGTTACCGCCCCCTGATGTTCAGCTCCTCCTTCCCTGTGCCCCCCGTCCACCTGCTGAGGTGAGCCCCTTCAGGTGACACCTCCTTAGTCACCCCCCTCCCCGGCGACACTTTTTTTATCACCCCAGTGACAGCCGTTTTCGCGTTCCCCTTTGCCGCCCCCTCCTCGTCTTTCACCCCTCCCTTCCTTTTCTCTTCCGTTTTGCTTTTTTGTCTTTTCTGGGTTTTCTACTTCTGCCTTTCTCCCCCTATTTTTCTCTCTTGTTCCTTGCTCTCCCTTCTTACCCTCCTTCACCGTTGTATCTTCATTGCCCTGTCTCTATCCCCTCTCCCCTTCGTATCTCCTCGCCCCTTGGTTCTCAGCCCTTCACATTTCCTTTCCCCCTTATCGGATGTCCTCTCTCCCCCGCTCTCACAGCTGTCCCCATTTCCTTCTACGGGCTTCAGGGGTCTAAGCGGGAACAGTCTGAGAGCTATTGCTTCCCAGGAGCTGTAGGGCAGCCAGATGGGAATTCTTTTTCTTTTTTTTTTTGGAGAGGGGAAAGAGGAGATTGGAGGTATTGGAGAGCGCCTGCAAGCCTTATTTCCTAGGGTCAGTGCGAAATCTGAGTGATGGTGTGTTTTAGAATGATGGGGTGAGGGCCAGCATGCAGACTCTGACCTAATGAGCTGTCTGGCCTTCTGACAGAACTAAACAAAAATGGTTTGAACTTTATTATTTTTTTAATTGTCTTTTCATGTGGAGGTACAGTGTGGGGATTTTAAAAATACTTATTTACAGGCTTGATGATTACTCAGAACAAATGATTTGTTTTTGTTTGGAGGCAGGGACCAGGGCATCTGAGGATTGAAAATTAGCTTGGCAGTCTAATATCTTCTAAAGAGTTTCTTTGTTTTGCCCACTCTGCTTTTGGTTGGGAGGACCTCATATTTGCAATTTTTTGTTCTTCCTGTTTCAAAATAAGTTGAGACTTCAGTCGGTTTTACATTGAGTTAGGTTACACGTGGGTTGCAGTGTGTTTATTGAGAACATTGCTCCATAATATGCAACAGGCTAAGTTTTGTCCTCTGGGAGGAATAAGACATTTTAGTCAGAAGTGAGTCGTGGTAATCATGCTCTCCTAGGATGTCACTCAGTTTCTGATTTTCGCTATCTGTTTTGTGGAAAAGGACTTTACTGTAAAAATTATTTCATCTATGAACTTTCCCTAACTCACTGACTCCTGCATTTTTAGGTTGTCCTTCTTCTGTGTTTGCCCCCCAGCAATCCTTCTCCCCGCCAACTCATCACTGACATTGTGTGCTAACCTGTTTCCTCCTATCAAATGCAGCTCTTTGAGGCAGAAGCTATGCCTTACTTCTGTTATTTCCAGTGTTTGAATGATTCACTTCATGGGCTTACCTTACGACTTGACAAATATATCTCAACTGAAAGTTGAGGCAACTAGTGGCCTACACAGAAGGGTTTAGTTTGGGAATCTTGTTTTTGGTGCAAAAGGGAAATTTAGTGAGATGTGATGATCTTCCCTTCAGAATAAAGAGCTGTGGTATCTAGGACATCAAATTGCCAGATTTTTGGAAGTTCTGGTCCTGCCACTGAAAATGAATGTATGAGTACAGAAGGGGGAGTTATGAACTCCTCTTTAGTATTTAGGATCAAAAACTGGCATTTGAACTGGACTGGGAAGGTTAAATAAAATTTATGTAGATCATTTTGCTTTATTGTGAATTTAAGTGGAAATAGAAAGGAATTAGGATGTATTGTGGGAAATAGGCTAGCATGAAGGGATGTGCAATAGGAAGCGAAGCTGGAAAAATTATTAGGCAAGATTATAGTTTAGACTTGGCCTCCAACCAACTTGATTTTTCCTTACTTGTTAAAGCACATATACACACACAGTAAAAGTGCATGTGCGGGAAAATGAAGAAAAGGCAAATATTGGCTTATTTTGAGCTGGGAATTATCTGTAGAGGCTGCTTTTTTGTTTTCTTTGTGCAGTATGTTTAGAAGGCACTCAATAAATAGGTGTTAAATGAATGATTATTGTAAAGCTTTGCATTTTCTATTTTTATGTTGTGTTTTGCATAGTTGATGTCTAAGATAGGTTCTCAAACTTTACTGTAAATCAAAATCACAGTGAGCACTTGCTGGTCCCCCATCTCCAGGATTTGATTCATTCCATCTGGAGTAGAGCCTGAGAGTTAGCAGTTCTAACAAGTACCAGCTGATGTTGATGCTTGCACCACCCTTTTAAAACCACTGGTCAGAGATACAGTCCTTACTTTTCATTCATCCGATAATGTTTTTGGAGTGCCATAGACTGTGTTGGCCTTGGGGATATGATAAAACAGATGTGGTCCCTGCTTTTTTGTATCTTATGTGTGTGGACTTTATAGACATCAAACAAAACGTAATTTTAAAGGTGAGTGCTACAAGAGGGGAAGTTGTGGGATCACAGAATGGGATAGTTAGGAATGGCTTACCAGAGAATATTGCTTATGAGAAGAGAACTGAAGGATTAAATTATAGGAGTTGTGTTATGGAAAGAGTACTCCAGATAGAAGGAACAGCATGTGTAAATGACCTATTGTGGTGCCCTGTCTTGCCTGCTTCACTCTGACGTTGTCTTGAAGTTCTCACTTCAAGGAACTCAGGGAAACTGGCCTGTCCACTGCCCCCACCCCCCAAAAAATCAAGGCTATACCCCTTTCTATTATGTAGCCCTTCTTCATAGCATACACGTCAATTGTAATTTTACATTTCTTTCTGTAATTAGTTGATTAATGTCTGTCTCTACCTCCAGATAGTAAAAATCACTGATGTATGGATATTTTTTGACCAATTGCTAAGGGCCAGGTGATGTTCTAGGCACTAGGGTTACAGTGTTAAAAAAAAAAAAAATACATGGTCCCTAGTAGGGGAATTAGCCAGTAAACAAGAGTTTATAAATATATGATGAGAAGTAGTTAGAAGTGCTAAGAAAAAAATAAACCAGGGTGAGATGTAAAGTGATGGTGAGTGTATGGGGAAGGGAACAACTATTTTAGGTAGGATGATTAATGCTAATAGCTAATATTTTTTTAACATAACTGTGCTGGGCCCTATTTTAAATGCTTCACATATTTTATCTCATCTAATCTTCAGAACAAGCCAATGAGATATGAAGGTAGAGATCATGTTTGTTTGACTCATTGTTGCCATCTTGAATACCTGTATAGTGCCTGGTGCATAATAAGTGCTCAGTAAGCATTTGTTGAATGAATGATTTTGGGGGAAATGACCAGAAAATCAGGGTAGCTTCATTGAGAAGGGGACATTTCAACTGGGACATTTGAACATTTATGGTTTGGTTGGGTAAGGGTTTGGGGAGGAAAGTCATTCCTGGAAAAGTGACCAGCTTCACCATAGAAGCTAAGACAGAAACATGATGTATTCTGGCACGTGTGTGACTCTAGCATAGAGAGTAGAGTAGGAGGTGAGACTAGATAAGCTTGAGGTTAGATCATGGAGGACCTTGAATTATTGTCTAAGGAGTTTTGGCTTCATTTCATTGGCTCTAGTACCTTACTGTGTCCTATAGAGTTGCTATGAGTCGGGATCGACTCGACGGCACTGGGTTTTGTACTGGGTTAGTACCTTAAAAGTTTTTGGGTTTTGTTTTGTTTTGTATCATAATCAAGAGAAGATTTTAAGGATGGTCTTTCTAAATACACTATGAAACATAAAGAAAATAGTTGGGTAAGTCTAGGTGAAAAATTAGTGTGTGAACTTTCACCCTTACCTTGTTTTATGGTAATGGTAATTTCAACTGGGGGAAGGAGAATGTAGGAAAATGAAATACAAAGATCTGGTATAACTCTGACTAAGTGAATTTTCCATAGAGGCATTACCATGGAGTTGCAGGAGAAGCGTAGTAGCATTGCAGTTTGCTCACTGCCTCTCGGTTTTCATATATGCCGCCTTTAGGGATTATTGAGAACATTAAAACAAAGTAAATTTACTATACCAGTGTCCTCTATTTACCTGTCCCAAAGTTCATGTATTAGGTCATGTAGAGAGAGTCAGCATTTCCCAATTCCCAACTTTTTTTTTTAAATAGCTTTTGTGTAGCATATGAGAAAAGAGGAATTTTAAGTAAAGAATTTTTATTTTCAAATTACGCTTGTCATAGTTAATTTAAAATATTGTTTTAATAATAAACATATTAAAATGAATTTCAGCCTTTCCCATTTAACAAATGGTGCATTAATTTTATAGATAAAGCTTTAGTTTCCAATTTTAAAATGAATATATATACAAATCAAAATCACAAAGAGATAGCCACCTCACCGCCATTAGAATGGCAATGCCCCCCCCAAAAGGAAAACAATAGATGTTGGCAGGGTGTCGAGAAACTGGAACCCTCATTCATTGTTGGTGCGAATGTACAGCCACTGTGGAAAACAGTTTGGTGGTTCCTCAAACAGTTCAGCATAGAACTACCATGTGACTCAGCAATCCCAATCCTAGGCATATACCCAGAAGTGAGAGCAGGGATGCAAACATAAACCTGTACACCAGTGTTCATTGCAGGACTTTTCACAGTAGCGAAAATGTGGAATCAGCAAAAATGTCTGTAAACAGATGAATGGATAAACAAAATATGGTAAATACACACAGTGGAATATTAGCCCTAAAAAATAATCAAGTCTGAATGCATGCCACAACATGGATAAACCTTGAAAACATGCTGCATGAAATAAAGCAGTTGCAAAAGTGCAAATACTGTATGACCTCACTCATAAGAAACAAGCAAATATATAGAAATGGAAGATTATTAGTGGTTACCAGGGCACAGTGGTTAAGGGTTCGGCTGCTAACCGAAAGGTTGGCCAGTTGGAATCCACCAGCTGCTCCTTGGAAATCCTATGGGGCAGTTCTACTCTGTCCTTTAGGGTCACTGTGATTCAGAATCAACTTGACGGCATTGGGTTTTGGTTTGGTGCCAGGAGTGGGAGGTAGGGAAGGGCGGAATTTTTGCTTAGGGGGCAGTGAGTTTATGTTAATGGTGGTGGAGTAATTTGGAAAAGGACAGTGAGAATGATTGTACAAATTGAAGAATGTAATTGTCACTGAATTATGCAGGTAGAAATTGTTGAATTGGAAAAAAAAGAATATGTATTAAGATGTAGATTGACAATAATTATATTTATGTCATCAAAATAGGCAAGAACTGACTTTTTTATTTTTAACCTTAAGTTTGGAATTCTTGCCTTTTTAGCACTTAAGAAATCAACAGGTTTAGATAATTGTTCTGTTTTGTTTCTAAATGATTAAAAGGGAAGTCCCGGGCTGCTACTTGCAATCCTGTCTCTACAAATAAGACATTGTAAGTATGGTTAGTTTATTCCTAATATATGAAAATCCGGGGATCAGATATTATAATTATTGTTATATATCTATATATTTTTCCGCAAGCACTTAGAATAATTACTGAACCGATTGCCCTGACAGGGATCACAATAGAGAGTCCTGGACAGAGCAGGAGCAAAATGTAAAACAAAATTCAAATTCACACACACACAAACACACAAAACACCAGACTTATTGGTCTGACAGAGTCTGGAGGAACCCCGAGACTATGGCCCCCAGACACTCTGCTAACTCAGAACTGAAGCCACTCCCAAAGTCCACCTTTCAGCCAAAGATTAGACAAGCCTATGAAACATTAACGCACTTAAGGAATGTGCATCTTAGTTCAATCAAGTATACCAGACCAAATGAGCAACCCCTGCCCAAAAGCAAAGAAGGGAAGGCAGGAAGGAACAGGAGATCCGGACAAACGAGCTCAGGGTGGATGGGGGAGAGTGCTGAAACATTGTGGGGATGGTAACCAATGTCACAAAACAATTTGTGTATAAAATTTTGAATGAGAAACTAATTTGCACTGTAAACTTTCATCTAAAACAAAATAAAATAAAAAATGTTACTGAGATATCTTGATGTACTATTTAAGAATCCTGGTCAGATAAAGAAACCCTGCTGGTGTAGTGGTTAAGAGCTACATCTGCTAACCAAAAGGTCGGCAGATCAGATCCACCAGGTGCTCCTTGGAAACCCTATGAAGCATTTTTACTCTGTCCTTTGGGGTCATTATGAGTCAGAATTGATTCGACGGCAACGAGTTTGGCTTTTGGTTTGGTCAGATAAATGCAACTTATAAATCTGACGAAAATGCCCTAAATAGAATTTTCATAATGATCATTATCATAAACTCTGATATTATTATCAGTGTAACTTACATTTCCTGTCTTTAACCAAGAGTTCATTATAAGAATAAAAATAATTTAAAGGCACTGTGATGGTCAACATTCAAGTGAAGCTAGAATGGACTGAGTGACTATATCATGAGCCAGTTCACTAATTTCCACTGATTCACGCATATTCGGTAGATAAGCTCTTGGAAACT
This sequence comes from Elephas maximus indicus, assembly GCF_024166365.1. Lineage (NCBI taxonomy): Eukaryota > Metazoa > Chordata > Mammalia > Proboscidea > Elephantidae > Elephas > Elephas maximus. The sequence goes on from NC_064821.1 coordinate 95,948,499, forward strand.
CTCAAACTATTGTTTTGAAAGAAGAAAATTTTAAGTAATTATTCAATGGTTAAATATATACAAATTAATGACATGAACCTATGGAACATCCATGGTAGCTAGAACACTGCATTTTTTTTTTTTATTAACTTTTATTGAGCTTCAAGTGAACGTTTACAAATCAAGTCAGACTGTCACATATAAGTTTATATACACCTTACTCCGTACTCCCACTTGCTCTCCCCCTAATGAGTCAGCCCTTCCAGTCTCTCCTTTCGTGACAATTTTGCCAGCTTCCAACTCTCTCTATCCTCGCATCCCCCCTCCAGACAGGAGATGCCAACACAGTCTCAAGTGACCACTTGATACAATTAGCTCACTCTTCATCAGCATCTCTCTCCTACCCACTGTCCAGTCCCTTTCATGTCTGATGAGTTGTCTTCGGGGATGGTTCCTGTCCTGTGCCAACAGAAGGTTTGGGGACCATGACCGCCGGGATTCCTCTAGTCTCAGTCAGACCATTAAGTCTGGTCTTTTTATGAGAATTTGGGGTCTGCATCCCACTGATCTCCTGCTCCCTCAGGGGTTCTCTGTTGTGCTCCCTGTCAGGGTAGTCATCGGTTGTGGCCAGGCACCATCTAGTTCTTCTGGTCTCAGGATGATGTAAGTCTCTGGTTCATGTGGCCCTTTCTGTCTCTTGGGCTCTTAGTTGTCGTGTGACCTTGGTGTTCTTCATTCTCCTTTGCTCCAGGTGGGTTGAGACCAATTGATGCATCTTAGATGGCCGCTTGTTAGCATTTAAGACCCCAGACGCCACATTTCAAAGTGGGATGCAGAATGTTTTCATAATAGAATTATTTTGCCAATTGACTTAGAAGTCCCCCTAAACCATGGTCCCCAAACCCCCGCCCTTGCTCCGCTGACCTTTGAAGCATTCATTCTATCCCGTAAACTTCTTTGCTTTTGGTCCAGTCCAGTTGAGCTGACCTTCCATGTATTGAGTATTGTCCTTCCCTTCACCTAAAGCAGTTCTTATCTACTAATTAATCAGTAAAAAACCGTCTTCCATCCTCCCTCCCTCCCCTCCCCCTGTAACCACAAAAGTATGTGTTCTTCTCAGTTTATACTGTTTCTCAAGATCTTATAATAGTGGTCTTATACAATATTTGTCCTTTTGCCTCTGACTAATTTCACTCAGCATAATGCCTTCCAGGTTCCTCCATGTTATGAAATGTTTCACAGATTCGTCACCGTTCTTTATCGATGCGTAGTATTCCATTGTGTGAATATACCACAATTTATTTACCCATTCATCCGTTGATGGACACCTTGGTTGCTTCCAACTTTTTGCTATTGTAAACAGAGCTGCAATAAACATGGGTGTGCATATATCTGTTTGTGTGAAGGCTCTTATTTCTCTAGGGTATATTCCGAGGAGTGGGATTTCTGGGTTGTATGGTAGTTCTATTTCTAACTGTTTAAGATAACGCCAGATAGATTTCCAAAGTGGTTGTACCATTTTACATTCCCACCAGCAGTGTATAAGAGTTCCAATCTCTCTGCAGCCTCTCCAACATTTATTATTTTGTGTTTTTTTGGATTAATGCCAGCCTTGTTGGAATGAGATAGAATCTCATCGTGGTTTTAATTTGCATTTCTCTAATGGCTAATGATCGGGAGCATTTTCTCATGTATCTGTTGGCTGCCTGAATATCTTCTTTAGTGAAATGTGTGTTCATATCCTTTGCCCACTTCTTGATTGGGTTGTTTGTCTTTTTGTGGTTGAGTTTTGACAGAATCATGTAGATTTTAGAGATCAGGCGCTGGTCGGAGATGTCATAGCTGAAAATTCTTTCCCAGTCTGTAGGTGGTCTTTTTACTCTTTTGGAGAAGTCTTTAGATGAGCATAGGTGTTTGATTTTTAGGAGCTCCCAGTTATTGGGTTTCTCTTCATCATTTTTGGTAATGTTTTGTATTCTGTTTATACCTTGTATTAGGGCTCCTAGGGTTGTCCCAATTTTTTCTTCCATGATCTTTATCGTTTTAGTCTTTATGTTTCGGTCTTTGATCCACTTGGAGTTAGTTTTTGTGCATGGTGTGAGGTATGGGTCCTGTTTCATTTTTTTGCAAATGGATATCCAGTTATGCCAGCACCATTTGTTAAAAAGGCTATCTTTTCCCCAGTTAATTGACACTGGTCCTTTGTCAAATATCAGCTGCTCATACATGGATGGATCTATGTCTGGGTTCTCAATTCTGTTCCATTGGTCTATGTGTCTGTTGTACCAATACCAGGCTGTTTTGACTACTGTGGCTGTATAGTAGGTTCTGAAGTCAGGTAAGGTGAAGCCTCCCACTTTCTTCTTCTTTTTCAGTAGTGCTGTGCTTATCCGGGGCTTCTTTCCCTTCCATATGAAATTGGTGATTTGTTCTCTATCCCCTTAAAATATGACATTGGAATTTGCATCGGAAGTGCGTTAAATGTATAGATGGCTTTTGGTAGAATAGACATTTTTACTATGTTAAGTCTTCCTATCCATGAGCAGGGTATGTTTTTCCACTTAAGTATGTCCTTTTGAATTTCTTGTAGTAGAGCTTTGTAGTTTTCTTTTGTATAGGTCTTTTACATCCTTGGTAAGATTTATTCCTAAGTATCTTATCTTCTTGGGGGCTCCTGTGAATGGTATTGATTTGGTTATTTCCTCTTCGGTGTTCTTTTTGTTGATGTAGAGGAATCCAAGTGATTTTTGTATGTTTATTTTATAACCTGAGACTCTGCCAAACTCTTCTATTAGTTTCAGTAGTTTTCTGGAGGATTCCTTAGGGTTTTCTGTGTATATAATCATGTCATCTGCAAATAGTGATAACTTTACTTCTTCCTTGCCAATCCGGATGCCTTTTATTTCTTTGTCTGGCCTAATTGCCCTGGCTAGGACTTCTAGCACGATGTTGAATAAGAGCGGTGATAAAGGGCATCCTTCTCTGGTTCCCGTTCTCAAGGGAAATGCTTTCAGGTTCTCTCCATTTAGAGTGATGTTGGCTGTTGGCTTTGCATAGATGCCCTTTATTATGTTGAGGAATTTTCCTTCAATTCCTATTTTGGTGAGAGTTTTTATCATAAAAGGGTGTTGGACTTTGTCAAATGCCTTTTCTGCATCAATTGATAAGATCATGTGGTTTTTGTCTTTTGTTTTATTTATGTGGTGGATTACATTAATGGTTTAGAACACTGCATTTTTTCATAGGTTCAAAAGGTAGCCCTCAACAACGTATTTAGCTAATAAGTGGCAGGGATAGTCAGTATTTGCAGTGGAATAAAAGGCATTTTTAATGCTAACAATCAAAATAGAAAACAATGTTAAGGACAATATTCTTTTTTTTTAATTTTTATTGTGCTTTAAGTGAAACTTTATAAATCAAGTCAGTCTCTCATACAAAATTTTATATACACCTTGCTATATACTCCTAGTTGCTCTCCCCCTAATGAGACAGCACACTCCTTCCCGCCACTCTCTCTTTTCGTGTCCATTCTGCCACCTTGTGACCCCCTCTGCCTTCTTATCTCCCCTCCAGTCAGGAGCTGCCCACATAGTCTCATGTGTTTACTTGATCCAAGAAGCTCACTCTTCATCAGTATCATTTTCTGTCCCATAGTCCAGTCCAATCCCTGTCTGAAGAGTTGGCTTTGGGAATCGTTCCTGTCTTGGGCTAACAGAAGGTCTGGGGACCATGACCTCCAGAGTCCTTCTAGTCTTAGATTATTAAGTCTGGTCTTTTTACGAGAATTTGAGGCCTGCATCCCACTGCTTTCCTGCTCCCTCAGGGGTTCTCTGTTGTGTTCCCTGTCAGGGCAGTCATTGGTTGTAGCCATCCATTATCTAGCTCTTCTATTCTCAGGCTGACATAGTCTCTGGTTTATGTGGCCCTTATCTGTCTCTTGGGCTCATAATTACCTTGTGTCTTTGTTGTTCTTCATTCGCCTTTGGTCCAGGTGGGTTGAGACCAATTGATGCATCTTAGATGGCCACTCACAAGTATTTAAGACCCCAGACTCTACTCTCCAAAGCAGGATGCAGAACGGTTTCTTAATAGATTTTATGCCAATTGACTTAGATGTAGGACAACATTCTTGTATGCTGGGTCTTATTTATAGGAACATGAGCTCATAAAATAGCTTTCGTGTAGTGAGCACACAAGGTATGAGGGAATGTACTAATTAATCTTCACAATTCCATGAGGTTAATAATGTTTTCTCATTACAAAGATAAAAAAGTAAGGCTCTGAGAAATCAACTAACCTACCTGTGATAAAATAGCTAGTGTCAGAGCAGTATCCAAACACAGGTTTGTCTGACCCGTAAGCTTGTGCTATTTCAGAGACCTTCCCCAGCCTCCATAAAGTTACAGGAATTTAAGCTGAGTTCAGACATTTAAAATATTTGTATCATTGTTTCCATTATAAAAGTAATTCATGTTTATTGGGAAAAAAATTGGTCAGGAAATGTGTAAACTCGTATGGTTCTTGATTCATACAGCCATATCACCTTCTATAAAGCTCTTTGAAGGACAGTATCAGATGTGGATGGTACTTATGTCTTCGGAATTTAAGTACTTCATTGACAAAACGCATGCTACTAGTACTAACCCTGGTGGTGTGGTGGGTAAGTACTCGGCTGCTACTCAGAAGGTTGGCAGTTTGAACCCACAAGCTGCTCTGAGGGAGGAAGATATGGCAGTCTGCTTCCATAAAGATTACTGCCTGGGAAACCCTGTAGGGTAATTCTGCTCTATCCTGTAGGATCGCTGTGAGTCAGAATTGACTAAGTGGTGACAGGTTTGGTTTTTTTTTTTTTTTTTGGTTTAATACTACTCTCATACATACTAATCATGGCTAAAATTGTTCAGGCTCATAAGTGAAAGAAAAATAAATTATTCTGCAGTAACTGGGTAAGGATGGAAACAGAGGGAAGAATGGAGTCATGTCACTCTCCTACTCAGCATTTTTTAATTCCTCCCTATTGTCTAAGGCAGTGGACCCCATTAAGATACCTTTTTAGCACTGAAAAACTTCAAGGACATGACAGGAGTATACTTTAAAAATACATCAATTAGGAAAAATATATATAATGATAAAAAGTTGGTAGAAATTCAGTAATGTTTTTAAAATGATACTGTAGTCTATTAGTCATTTATTATACACTGGAAATAGTGTCTATTTCAAGGTAATTGTTTATTGTATCTAGAGCCTCCTCGATATGCATGTGAATTTATGGACTCCTTACGATACTTATGGGGCCTAAGCTGCAGTGACCTTATAGGCTAGCTATGGACACACAGATTGAACTGCACGATTCAGGAGACAACCATACACATGGAAAACAATGGATCTACAAAGATCTGTGTCTTGTGTACTTGGTCAGACCTAGCACACAGTAGAGGCTCAGCAAATAATTCTTGAATGCAAGTGTTTTGTATAACATACTAGTCCAGTTATGACCTAACCTTTCTTAATTTTCCAGCCTTATTTCTTGTTTTATGAGAAAAAGCATTTGCGTTTCATGCTCAGTGATACTGAGCACACACTATGCTGTTTTTCATGCCTCCAAGCCTTTTTTAATACTGTTTCTTTTGCCTAGAATTGCTCTGCCTCTTGATTATTTAACCTTCAAGTCCCCCTTAAGCCATAGGTCCTTTGTGAAACCTTCAGTTATTTCCATGGAGTTTTGGGTTACCCCTTTCCATACGCCTCTCCTGTGCATTATAGATGGCTGGGTTACAACAGTTATTTTGTGGTGGTGGTATTATTCTTGTGGCTGGCTGTCTCCCCTAGACTGTGGGCTCTTTGAGGGTAGGGTTAGTACTATGTCTTTTCAACTTGGCGCAATACCTGAGACATAGTAAGTACATAAATATTTGTTCAGTGAATGAATATGTGTACTTGTAGAGAATTGCAAATGGTGATATTAACAGATGTGAGTTGTGAGAGAGGGGAAAAAGAAAGATTAACACTCTGTACAGGGGAAAGGGGTTTGATGGGTAAGAAATGTTTGATCAAATAGTTTTTCTTAATATCCTAAGTGTACTATTCACCCGGGATAAATGTTTCTGTCCAGAAGAGTTTAGCAGGAAGAGTTGGGGAGGAAGCCAAGTGACTTTGGGATTAGTTGCAAAGCAGTATCCTTTTGTATAAACACTTGCAAGTCATTTGTCTGTAATTTGTAAAGGTGTTCTTCCAGAGAGTTGAATATTTAAACTTAGACAGTAAAAAATCAGTTAATAGTAAATAAACAGAAGTGAGTAGTTTTTTTTTAAGTATTAATTCTGTATCAGAATCTTTTTTTTTTTCCTATCTCCAGTTCTCTTTTGTGTATACATTTTTCTTAGATCTCCAGCACCTTAATGTCTGTTCAGTGTCATATTTTCCTTTTTTAAGGGCGTTAAAAAAGTTTGAATGTTCTTGATTATGTAATATTATTTTCTTTTCATAGGCCTTGTAACCTTTGTCAAATCATTTCACCTCCCTGTGCCTCCATTTTTTAGTCTGAAATGAATAGGTTGTGTTAGATCCTCTCTGAGATTTCATCCACCTCTTTAAAAAAAAAAGTCATATGATACTATTTTTAGCTTCATGTGATACGTAACTAGAGCCCTTAAGTTTTGAGTAACACTGCAAGCAAGTTAAAAGTAAGTACGACAGTAGATATACTCTACAGTTGTAGTACTATTGAGACGTGGGCAAGCTGCGGTTATAGGTTTAAATTTTGTGCAAACTTGAGTTCTTACCTCCATGAATGTATTATCAAACTTTTCATGCCAGGGATCCTTCGTTTAAATTATAAGATTTGCATAGTACTTAAGCATTTAAAGGCATTTTCACACATGTTCCAATTATTCCTTACTACCACTCTGTCAGTTTGTCGTATGGTGATGGCTTGCATGTTGCTGTGATGCTGGAAGTTATGCCAGCAGTATTTCAAAAACCAGCAGGGTCACCCGTGGTGGATAGGTTTCAGTGGAGCTTGCAGACCAAGACAGACTAGGAAAAAGGACCTGGCAATCTACTTAAAAAATCGGCCAGTGAAAACCTTATAAGTAGCAGCAAAACATTGTCTGATTTAGTGCCGAAAGATGAGTCCCTCAGGTTGGAAAGCACTCAAAGTATGACTGGGAAAGAGTTGCCCCTCAAAGTAGAGTCAACTTTAATGATATAGGTGGAGCAAAGTTTTCAGGACCTTTATTTGCTGTTACAGCATCAATCAAAATGAGAAGAAACAGTTTCAAACACCCATTACTAATCGGAATATGGAATGTATGAAGTATGAATCTAAGAATTTGGAAGCTGTCAGAAATGAAGTGGACATTCTGCTAACTCAGAACTAAAGCCACTCCTGAAATCCACCTTTCAGCCAAAGATGAACCAAAAACCCTAAAACAGGCTGATAAAACAAATGATAGCACAAGTGAGAAACCTGCTTCTTAGTTCAATCAAGTACACAAGACCAAATGGGCAACACCTGCCCAAAAGCAAAGGTAGGAAGGGACAGGAAAACCAGACGAATGGAAATGGGGAACCTGGGGTGGAAAAGAAAGGGAAAGAGTGCTTACACGATGTAGGGATTGCAACCAGTGTAACAAAACAAGTTGAAAATAAATATTTGAACGAGAAACTAACTTGAGCTGTAAATCTTAACTTAAAACACAATAAAATCTAAAAAAAAAAATGAAATGGAACACTTGAAAATATATTTCTTAGGCATTAGTGAGCTGAAATGGACTGGTATTGGCCATTTTGAATTAGAAAATCATTTGGTCTGTTTTGCCAAGAATGACAAATTGAAGAGGAATGGTACATTTATTGTCAAAACGAACATTTCAAGATCTCTCCTGACGTATGATAGCATAATATCCATACACCTATGAGACAGACCAGTTAAAACAACCATTACTCAAATTCATGCACAAACCACTAATGCCAAAGACGAAGAAACTGAAGATTTTTACCAGCTTTTGCAGTCTGAAATTGATCAGACATGTGGTCAAGATGCATTGATAATTAGTGGTGACTGGAATGTGAAAGTTGCAAACAAGAAGGACCGGTAGTTGGATAATGTGGCCTTGGTGATAGAAACGACGCCAGTTATCGCACGATAGAATTTTGCAAGACCCACGACCATTCATTGCACGTACATCTTTTCAACAATGTAAACAGCGGCTGTACACGTGGGCCTCAATAGATGGAATACACAGGAATCAAATCAACTACATCTGTGGAAAGAGACGATGGAGAAGCTCAGTGTCATCAGTCATAGCAAGACCAAGGGCCGACGGCAGAACAGACCATCAGTTGCTCATATGCAAGTTCACGTTGAAACTGAAGAAAATTAGAACAAGTCTACAAGAGCTGAAATACAACCTTGAGTATATCCCACCTGAATTTAGAGACCATCTCAAGAATAGATTTGACACATTGAACATTAATGATGGATGACCAGGTGAGTTGTGGAATGACATCTAGGACATCATATATGAAGAAAGGAAGCATCAAAAGAAGATGGAAAGAATACACAGAGTCAGGTTCAAATGACAATTCGTTGATGTTCATTCATTTCAGAACATAGCATATGATCAAGAACCCATGGTATTGAAGGAAGAAGTCCAAGGTGCACTGAAGGCATTGGTGAAAAACAAAGCTCCAGGAATTGATGGAATACCAGCTGAGATGCTTCGACAACGGATACAATGATGGAAGCACCATTCATCTATCCCAAGATTTGTAATATAGTTACCTGGCCAACTAACTAGAAAAGATCTGTATTTGTGCCCATTCCAAAGAAAGGTAATCCAACAGAACGTGGAAATTATCAAACACTATCATTAATACCACACATATGTAAAATTTTGTTGAAGATAATTCAGAAATGGTTGCAGCAGTACATCAACAAGGAACTGCCAGAAATTCAGGCTGAATTCAGAAGAGGGCGTGGAACAAGGAATATCGCTGCTGATGTCAGGTGGATCACGGCTGAAAGCAGAGAATACCAGAAAGATGTTTACCTGTGTTTTATTGACTTCGCAAAGGCATTTAACTATGTGGATTATAACAAATTATGGATAATGTTGCAAAGAATGGGAATCTCAGAAACTTAATTGTGGCTACAGCAGTGGGCTCAAGCATAGCACTGATTGTGAGGATGGCACAGGACTGAGCAGTGTTTTGTTCTGTTGTATATGAGGTCACTATGAATTGGAACAGACTCAGTGGCACCTGACAGGAGGGACCAGTCCCTAGAAAAGGACGTCTTGCTGGATTGAATAGCGGGTCAGAGAAAAAGAGGAAGACCTTCAACGAGATGAATTTTCACAGTGGTTGGAACCATGGGCTCAAGTATAACAACAATTGTTAGGATGGTGCGGGTCCGAGCAGTGTTTCGTTCTGTTGTACATAGTGTTGCCGTGAGTTGGAACGGACTCGACAGCAGGAAACAATGTGCTTTAGGGGCTGTTGAGTCGGCTCCAAATCATAGCCACCTTATGTATAACAGAATGAAATGTTGCCAGGGCCTGCACCACAATATGTTGCTATGTTTCAGTCCATTGTTCAGATAGGAAACATCTACTTTTTTTAACAGTTAAAGCAGATGTGTCTAAAGTTTTCTTGCAAAGTGATACTTTGTTATCACTGTTTCCACTGGAACTTGGGAACCAGGAAGGATGGATAGGTTAAGAGGTTTTCTGCCTTTAGTTGCACAGTGGTTAAGAACTAAGGCTACCAACCAAACAGGGGGCAGGTCAAATTCACCAGTTGCTCCTTGGAGACTCTATGAGACAGTTCTACTCCACCCTGTAGGGTTGCTATGAGTCGAAATCAACTCAACGGCAACGGATTTGGGCTTTTTTTTTTTTTTTGGTAATTGGGCCACAGACAAACAACATTTGAGAACTACTAACTTTCCTTGAACTCACAATCTAGAGGGGGAGACAGCCATTAAAACAAATAAAAGTTATACTTTGGATAGCTATATAGAACTATATACGAAGTATAGTGTGGCTATATCTGCCTGTGTATTGGGATGTGAGGAACTGCTTCATGGAAGAGTAGACACATGTATTGGCTCTTGGAGGATGAGTAGGAGTTTCATAGATGAACAGGTGGGGATGGGCATTGTGAGAAGAGTGAAGAGCGTGTTCGAAGAAAGGGAAGCATGGCTACTATTAGTAACTTCTTTGAACTTCAGCTTCCTCAACAGTAATAGTACTTTATAGAGTTGTGATGATTGTTTTGAAAACACTTTATAAACTGAATTGCTAGACAAATGTAATGGTAAAGATTCCTCTTATCACTTATTTATATTTTTTAACATTTGAGAGCCTTCTGTGTCTGTCTTGTATACCTGGTTTTGATAGCAGGAAAAATCCTTTAATTGCTTATGTAAATATATAACTATTTAAGTTGTAAACTATGTGGTCTGGTGTTAAGAGCAATGTCATAATCCGTGGAATGTAATCCCGCAACCCAAAAGTCATTCTGAATTAAAAACAACTAGCTAATAGAAGAAATCAGAGAGGGAATAAAAAAATTCCTAGAATTGAATGAGAATGAAAAAACACCATATCAAAGCCATTAGGGCACAGCAGAGACCAAAGCTCAGAGGTCAGCTTATAGCAATAAACACACATCAAAAAAGAACAAACCAAAATCAAAACTTTAGCCTTAGAAATTGAACAAATAGGGAACAGCAAAAGAAGTTCATAGGCATCAGAAGAAAGGAAATAATAAATATTAGTCAGAAATAAATGAACCGTTGTTGTTAGGTGTCATCAAGTGAGTTCCGACTCATAGTGACCATATGTACAACAGAACGAAATACTGCCAGGTCCTGTGCCATCACACAGTCATTGCTGTGTTTGAGCCCATTGTTGCAGCCACTGTGTCAATCCATTTCATTGAGGGTCTTCCTCTTTTTCACTGACCCTGTACTTTACCAACCGTGATGTCCTTTTCCAGGGACTGGTCCCTACTGATAACGTGTCCAAAGTATGAGATGAAGTCTTGCCATCCTCACTTCCAAGGAGCACTCTGGCTATACGTCATCTAAGACAGACTTATTTGTTCTTCTGGCAGTCCATGGTATGTTCAGTATTCTTTGTCAACACCATAATTGAAAGGTATAAATTCATCTTCTGTCGTCCTTATTCATAGTCTGCTTTTTGCATGGGTATGAGGTGATTGAACATTCCATGGCTTGGGTCAGGCGCACTTTAGTCTTCAAGGTGACATCATTGTCTTTGAACACTTTAAAGAGGTCTTTTGCAGCAGATTTGCCTAGTGTGACGCGTCATTTGATTTCTTGACTGCTGCTTCCATGGGTGTTGATTGTGGATCCAAGTAAAGTGAAATCCTTGACAACTTCAATCTTTTTTCCTTTTATTGTGGTGTTGCTTATCGGTCCAGTTGTGAGGATTTTTGTTTTCTTTTTTGTTGACATGCAATCTATATTGAAGGCTGTAGTCTTTGATCTTCATCAGTAAATACTTCAAGCCCTCTTTGCTTTCAGCAAGGAATCTTGTGTCATCTGCACATTGCAGGTTGTTAATGAACCTTCCACGAGTCCTGATGCCACATTGTTCTTCGTATAGTCCAGCTTCTCGAATTATTTGCTCAGTGTAGAGATGGAATAAGTATGGAGAAAGGATACAGTCCTGATGCACACCTTTCCTGATTTTGAACCATGCAGTATTCCCTTGTTCTGTTTGAACAACTGCCTCTTGGCCTATGTACAGGTTTCACATGAGCACAATTAAGTGTTCTGGAATTCCCATTCTTCACAGTGTTATCCATAATTTGTTATGATCCACACAGTCAAATGCCCTTGCGTAGTCAGTGAAACACAAGTAAACATCTTTCTGGTATTCTCTGACATCAGCAATGATATCCCTGATTCCATATCCTCTTCTGAATCCAGCTTGAATTTCTGGCAGTTCCCTGTTGATGTACTTCTGCAACTGTTTTTGAATAATCTTCAGCAAAATTTTATTTGCATGTGATATTAATGATATCATTAGATAATTTCTGCATTCTTTTGGATCATCTTTTCTGTGGAATGGGCACAAATATGCATCTCTTCCAGTCGATTGGCCAGGTGGCTGTCTTCCAAATTTCTTGACATAGACAAGTAGTGCATCTCCAGTACTGCATCTATTTGTTGCAACATCTCAATTGGTATTCCATCAATTCCTGGAGCCTTGGTTTTTGGCAATGCCTTTAGTGCAACTTGGGCCTCTTCCTTCACTACCATCAGTTCCTGATCATGTGCTACCTTCTAAAATGGTTGAACATCAACTGATTCTTTTTGGTACAGTGACTCTGTGTATTCCTCCTGTCTTCTTTTGATGCTTCCTGCGTCTTTCAATATTTTGCCCATAGAACCCTTCAGAATCGCAATTCAAGGCTTGAATTTTTTCTTCAGTTTTTCCAGCTTGAGAAATGCCGAGCATGTTCTTCTCTTTTTGTTTTCTAACTCCAGGTCTTTGTACATTTCATGAAGAAATTGAAGATTTTTACCAACTTCTGCAGTCTGAAATTGATCAAACATGCACTCAAGAGGCATTGATAATAACTGGTGATTGGAATGCAAAAGGTGGAAACAAGAAGGGTGTCTAGTTGGAAAATATGCCTTGGTGATAGAAATGACACCAGAGATCGCATGATAGAATTTTGCAAGACCAGTGACTTCTTCATTGCAAATACCTTTTTTCAATAACATATAAACAGTGACTATACATGTGGACCTTGCCAGACGGATTACACAGGAATCAAATTTACTACATCTGTGGAAAGACAATGGAAAAGCTCAATATCACCCGTCTGAACAAGGCCAAGGGCTGACTGCAGAGCAGGCAATCAATTGCTCATATGCAAGTTGAAGTTCAAGAAAATTAAAACAAGTCCATGGGAACCAAAATACGATCTTGAGTATATTCTGCCTGAGTTCAGAGACCATCTCAAGAATAGATTTGATGCATTAAACACTAATGACCGAAGACCAGACAAATTGTGGAATGACATCAAGAACATCATACACGTAAAAAGCAAAAGGTCATTAAAAAGACAGGAGAGAAAGAATAAATGAAATGGAGAACAGGAAAACAATAGAATCAATAAGACCAAAAGTTGGTTCTTTAAAAAGGTCGATTAAAATCAACAAACCATCGGCCAAACTGACAAAAGGAAAATAAGAGGAAACAAATAACCCAAATAAGAAATGAGATTGGGGTAATTATAACAGACCCAACTGAAATAAAAAGGATTATAACAGCATACTATGAAACATTGTACCCCAACAAATTTGAGAACCTAGAGGAAATGGACAAATTTCTGGAAACACACTACCAACCTAAAGTAACACAAACTGAGATTGAAAATCTGCAAAGACCCATAACAAGTGAATAGATTGAAGAGGTAATAATAATAATAATAATAATAATAATAATAATAATAATAATGATAATAATAATAATAATGATAAAGAAAATCCCCCAACAAAACATAAGCCTTGGCCCAGATGGCTTCACTGGAAAATTCTACCAGCCATCCAGAGAAGAGCTCACATCAGTACTACTCAAACTATTTCAGAGCATAGTAAAGGTAGGAATATTCCTGAATTCATTCTGTGAAGCCTTCATAACCCTGATACCAAAACCAAGCAAAGACACCACAAAAAAAGAAAATTACAAACCAATATCTCTCAGGAATATAGAGGCAAAAATTCTCAACAAAATTCCAGCCAATTGAATTCAGCATCTATCAAAAAAAATAATACACCATGACTGAGTGGGTTTCATACCAGGTATGTAAGCATGGTTCAACTTTTAGGAAATCAATCAGTATAACCTACCACAGAAACAGAACAAAAGAAAAGAATCATATCATCTCAGACGATGCAGAAAAGGCACTTGATAAAGTCTAACACCCATTTCTGATTAAAAAAAAAAAACAATAAAACAGGACTAGAAGGGAAAATCTTCAACATGATAAAGAGCATCTATACAAAACCAACAGCCAACATCATTCTTAATGGAAGGAGGCAGAAAGCATTCCACCTGAGAATGGGAACAAGACAAGGATGCCTTTTATCACTCCTCCTGTTTAACACCGCTCGAAGTCCTAGCTAGAGCAGTAAAGCAAGAAAAAGAAATAAAGCACTTCCAAATTGAAAAGGAAGAAATAAATGATCCGACATATAGGAAACCCCAAAGATTCCACAAGAAAACTACTAAAACTAATAGAAGGATTCAGCAGAGTAGTAGAATTCAAGATCAACATACAAAAATCAGTTGAATTCCTATACAGCAAGAAAGAGAACTTCAAAAAGGACATCAGAAAAGCAATATCATTTATAATAGCCCCTAAAAATAATAGGAATAAATCTAACCAGGGATGTAAAAGATGCATACACTGGAGAAAAATGTAGAATAAAATTCAAACTCACAAAAAAAGATCAGACTTACTGGCCTGACACAGACTGGAGAAACCCCAAGAGTATGGCCCCCAGGCACCCTTGTGACTTGGTGCTGAAGTCACTCCTGAGGTTCACCCTTCAGCCAAAGATTAAAAAGGCCTATAAAACAAACAATAATACATGCAGTTCAACCATGTATACAAGACTAAATAGGCACATCAGCCCAGGGGCAAGGAGAAGAAGGCAGGAGGGACGGGAACTGGATGAATGGACATGGGGAACCCAAGTTCAAGAAGGGGAGAGTGTTGACGTGTTGCTGGGTTGGCAACCAATTATCACAAAATAATATGTGTATTGTTTAATGAGAAACTAATTTGCTCTGTAAATCTTCACCCAAAGCACAGTATAAAATAAAAATCAGAAAAAAAGAAGTTATGACAATTCTACAATATTTCCCTAATTAAAAAAAATGTATGATGTCAGGCACCAGAAGAAAACAAATAATAAAAATTAGAGCTGAACTAAATGAATTAGAGAGCAGAAAAACAGTTGAAAGAATTAACAAAGCCAAAAGCTGGTTCTTTGAAAAAATTAACAAAATTGATAAACCATTGGCCAGACTGACTGAAGAAATACAGGAAAGGAAACAAATAACCCAAATAAGAAACGAGATGGGCCACATCACAACAGACCCAACTGAAATAAAAAGAATCATATCAAATTTTTACCAAAAATTGTACTCTAACAAATTTGCAAACCTAGAAGAAATGGATGAATTCCTAGAAAAACACTACCTACCTAAACTAACACAATCAGAAGTAGAACAACTAAATAGACCCATAACAAAAAAAAAAAGAGATTGAAACGGTAATCAAAAAACTCCCAGCAAAAAAAAGCCCTGGCCCGGACGGCTTTACTGCAGAGTTCTACCAAACTTTCAGAGAAGAGTTAATACCACTACTACTAAAAGTATTTCAAAGCATAGAAAATGATGGAATACTACCTAACTCATTCTATGAAGCCACCATATCCCTGATACCAAAACCAGGTAAAGACATCACAAAAAAAGAAAATTACAGACCTATATCCCTCATGAACATAGATGCAAAAATCCTCAACAAAACTCTAGCCAATAGAATTCAACAACATACCCAAAAAATAATCCACCACGACCAAGTGGGATTTATACGAGGTATGCAAGGCTGGTTTAATATTAGAAAAACCATTAATGTAATCCACCATATAAATAAAACAAAAGACAAAAACCACACGATCTTATCAATTGATGCAGAAAAGGCATTTGACAAAGTCCAACACCCATTTATGATAAAAACTCTCAGCAAAATAGGAATCGAAGGAAAATTCCTCAACATAATAAAGGACATCTATACAAAGCCAACAGCCAACATCACTGTAAATGGAGAGAGCCTGAAAGCATTTCCCTTGAGAACGGGAACCAGAGAAGGATGCCCTTTATCACCGCTCTTATTCAACATTGTGCTAGAGGTCCTAGCCAGAGCAATTAGGCTAGACAAAGAAATGAAGGGCATCCGGATTGGCAAGGAGGAAGTAAAATTATCTCTATTTGCAGATGACATGATCTTATACACAGAGAACCCTAAGGAGTCCTCCAGAAAACTACTGAAGCTAATAGAAGAGTTTGGCAGAGTCTCAGGTTATAAGATAAACATACAAAAATCACTTGGATCCCTCTACATCAACAAAAAGAACATCGAAGAGGAAATGACCAAATCAATACCATTCACAGTAGCCCCCAAGGAGATAAAATACTTAGGAATAAATCTTACCAAAGATGTAAAAGACCTATACAAAGAAAACTACAAAGTACTAGTGCAAGAAACTAAAAAGGACCTACATAAGTGGAAAAACATACCTTGCTCATGGATAGGAAGACTTAACATAGTAAAAATGTCTATTCTTCCAAAAGCCATCTATACATACAATGCACTTCCAATCCAAATTCCAATGACATATTTTAGTGTGATGGAGAAAAAAATCACCAACTTCATATGGAAGGGAAAGAAGCACTGGATAAGTAAAGCATTACTAAAAAAGAAAAAGAAAGTGGGAGGCCTCACTCTACCTGATTTTAGAACCTATTATACAGCCACAGTAGTCAAAACAGCCTGGTACTGGTACAAGAACAGGCACATAGACCAATGGAACAGAATTGAGAACCTAGATATAAATCCATCCACATATGAGCAGCTGATATTTGACAAAGGCTCAGAGTCAGTTAATTGGGGAAAAGATAGTCTTTTTAACAAATGGTGCTGGCATAACTGGATATCCATTTGCAAAAAAATGAAACAGGACCCATACCTTACACCATGCACAAAAACTAACTCCAAGTGGATCAAAGACCTAAACATAAAGACTAAAACCGTAAAGATTATGGAAGAAAAAATAGAGACAACGTTAGGATCCCTAATACAAGGCATAAAGAGAATACAAAACATTACCAAAAATGATGAAGAGAAACCCGATAACTGGGAGCTCCTAAAAATCAAACACCTATGCTCACCTAAAGACTTCAGCAAAAGCGTAAAAAGACCACCTACAGATTGGGAAAGAATTTTCAGCTATGACATCTCTGACCAGCGCCTGATCTCTAAAATCTATATGATTCTGTCAAAACTCAACCACAAAAAGACAAACAACCCAATCAAAAAGTGTTCAAAGGATATGAAAACGCACTTCACTAAAGAAGACATTCAGGCAGCTAACAGATACGTGAGAAAATGCTCTCGATCATTAGCCATTAGAGAAATGCAAATTAAAACTACGATGAGATTCCATCTCACTCCAACAAGGCTGGCATTAATCCAAAGAACACAAAATAATAAATGTTGGAGAGGCTGCAGAGAGATTGGAACTCTCATACACTGCTGGTGGGAATGTAAAATGGTACAGCCACTGTGGAAATCTATCTGGCCTTTCCTTAAAAAGTTAGAAATAGAACTACCGTACAACCCAGAAATCCCACTCCTCGGAATATACCCTAGAGAAATAAGAGCCTTCACACAAACAGATATATGCACACCCGTGTTTATTGCAGCTCTGTTTACAATAGCAAAAAGCTGGAAGCAACCAAGGTGTCCATCAACGGATGAATGGGTAAATAAATTGTGGTATATTCACGCAATGGAATACTACGCATCAATAAGGAACAGTGACAAATCTATGAAACATTTCATAACGTGGAGGAACCTGGAAGGCATTATGCTGAGCGAAATTAGTCAGAGGCAAAAGGACAAATATTGTATAAGACCACTATTATAAGATCTTGAGAAACAGTATAAACTGAGAAGAACACATACTTTTGTGGTTATGAGGAGGGGAAGGAGGGAGGGCAGGAGAGGGTTATTTACTGATTAGTTAGTAGATAACTACTTTAGGTGAAGGGAAGGACAATACTCAATACACGGAAGGTCAGCTCAACTGGACTGGACCAAAAGCAAAGAAGTTTATGGGATAAACTGAATGCTTCAAAGGTCAGCGGAGCAAGGGCGGTGGTTTGGGGACTATGGCTTAAGGGGACTTCTAAGTCAATTGGCAAAAAAATACTATTATGAAAACATTCTGCATCCCACTTTGAAATGTGGCGTCTGGGGTCTTAAATGCTAACAAGCGGCCATCTAAGATGCATCAATTGGACTCAACCTACCTGGATCAAAGGAGAATGAAGAACACCAAGGTCACACGATAACTATGAGCCCAAGAGACAGAAGGGGCCACATGAACCAGAGACTTACATCATCCTGAGACCAGAAGAACTAGATGGTGCCCGGCCACAACCAATGACTACCCTGACAGGGAGCACAACAGAGGACCCCTGAGGGAGCAGATCAGTGGGATGCAGACCCCAAATTCTCATAAAAAGACCAGACTTAATGGTCTGACTGAGACTAGAGGAATCCCGGCGGTCATGGTCCCCAAACCTTCTGTTGGCCCAAGACAGGAACCATTCCTTAAGACAACTCATCAGACGTGGAAGGGACTGGACAATGGGTTGGAGAGAGATGCTGATGAAGAGTGAGCTACTTGTATCAGGTGGACACTTGAGACTGTGTTGGCATCTCCTGTCTGGAGGGGAGATGGGAGGGTAGAGAGGGTTAGAAACTGGCAAAATTGTCACGAAAGGAGAGACTGGAAGGAGGGAGCAGGCTGACTCATTAGCAGGAGAGTAAGTGGGAGTATGGAGTAAGGTGTATATAAGCTTATATGTGACAGACTGACTTGATTTGTAAACTTTCACTTAAAGCACAATAAAAATTATTAAAAAAAAAAGTATGATGTATGTTTGTGAAAGTCAAAGGACTTTTGTCATCCCTAGTAGAATTGGATTGGCCTGTGTTTGCATCCTGGTTTCTCTCCATAAAGAAAGACAGCATGACTGTTAATCCTCACCTTTTACTCTACAGAGAAACTACATGTAATTTTAAGGAATTTTTATAGAAAAACATGTGACTTAGTAAAAAAAAGTTTTCTGCAAAAAAAAAAAAACCTATTCAAAGAAAGGAGCCCTGGTTGCTCAGTGGTTAAGAGCTCAGCTGGTAACCAAAAGGTTGGCAGTTTGAATCCACCAGCTGCTCCTTGGAAACCCTGTGGGGCAGCTCTACTCTGTCCTATACGGCGTCTGTGAGTCGGAATCAACTTGATGGTAATGGGTTGGGCTTGGTTTTATACAAAGGAAACTACAAAACACTATTGCAAGAAACCAAAAGAGACCTACATAAATGGAAAAACATACCATGTTCATGGATAGGAAGACTCAACATTGTGAAAGTATCAGTTCTATCCAAAGCAATCTATTGATATAATATGACCCCGATCCAAATACCAACAGCATTCTTTAATGGGATGGAAACACTGATCACTAACTTCATATGGAAAGGAAGGAGACCCCAGATAAACAAAGCATTGTTGAAGAAAAAGAACAAAGTAGGAGGCCGCACACTAGCTGATCTCAGAACCTGGTATACAGCCGTGGCAGTCAGAACAGTCTGGTACTGGTACAACGACAGACACATAGACCGATGGAACAGAATTGAGAACTCAGACATAAATCCATCCACCTATGTTTAGCTGCTCTTTGACAAAGGACCAAAGTCTGTTAAATCATTAAATGAGAAAAAGAGTCTTTTTAACAAATGGTGCTGGCAAAACTGGATGTCCATCTGTAAAAAAAGAAACAGGACCTACACCTCACACCATACGCAAAAACTAACTCAAATTTGATCAAAGACCTGAGTATAAAACCTAAAACGATAAAGATCCTGGAAGAAAAAATAGGGACAACACTAGGGGCCCTAATACATGCATAAATTCAGTACAAATCATAACTAACAATGCACAAACACCAGAAGATAAACTAGGTAACTGGGAGCTCTTAAAAATTAAACACTTTGGCTCATCAGAAGACTTCACCAAAAGTGTAAAAAGGGAACTTACAGACTGGGAAAAAATACTTCAACACCTCAACAACAAAAAGACAAAAATGGGCAAATGACATGAACAGACACCTCACCATAGAGGACATTCAGGCAGCTAACAGTCACATAAGGAAATGCTCGTGATCATTAACCATTTATGAAATGCAAGTCAAAACTACAATGAGATACCATCTCACCCTGACATTACTGACACTAATCAAAAAAATTGAAAATAACAAATGTTGGAGAGGTTGTGGGGAGATTGAAACTGTCATACATATTGCATGGTGTAACCACTATGGAAAATGATATGGTGCCTACTTAAAAAGCTAGAAATAGAAATAACTGTACAATCCAGCAATTCCACTCCTAGGAATATATCCGGGAGAAATAAGAGCCGCCACACAAATAGATATATGCACACCCATGTTTGTTGCAGCTTTATTCACAATAGCAAAACAGTGGAAATATCCTAAGTGCCCATCAACAGATGAATGGAAAAAAAATTATGGTAAGTGATAAAAAACAATGATGAATCCTCGAAATATGTCACAACATGGATGAATCTGGAGGACATTATGCTGAGTGAAATAAGTCAATCACCAAAGGACAAATATTATATGAGACCACTATTATAAAAAGTCAAGAAAAGATTTATCTCTTAGTTATCTGGTGCTGCTGTAACAGAAATACCACAAGTGGGTGGCTTTAACAAAGAGAAATTTATTCTCAGTCTAACAGGTTACAAATCCAAATTCAGGGTGTGAGCTCCAGGGGAAGGCTTTCTCTCTCTCTTGGCTCTGGAGGAAGATCCCTTGTCATCAGTCTTTCCCTGGTCAAGGAGCTTCTCAGGCACAGGGACGCCAGCTCCAAAGGACACTCTCTACTCCCGTTGCTGCTTTCTTGGTGGTATGGGGTCCCCAACTCTCTGCAGGCCACACCCCAGGGAAAATCCTTTTACACTGAATCAGGGATATGGCCTGAGCAAGGGTGTTACGTCCCACCCTAATCCTCTTTAATCGCAGGCAGAGATTATGATTTATAATACATAGGAAAATCACAAAATGGAGGACAACCGCACATGGCCTATCCAAGTTGACACATATTTTTGGGGACGCAATTCAATCCATTACAGTTTACATACAGAAGAAAAACAATATGGTTACAAGGGAGGGGAGGCATCGGAAGGGGAAGTCGCTAACTAGATAGTAGACAAGTGTTGACTTTGGTGAAGGGAAAGACAACACAGTATAAGGGAAGTCAGCACAGGTTGACCAAGGCAAAGTCATAGATGCTTCCTAGAGATACCCAAACACCTTGAGGGACTGAGTTACGGGGGGCTGAGGACTATGGTCTCAGCAGACATCTAGGTCAATTGGCATAACATAGTTAATAAAGAAAATGTTCTGCATCCTTAGTAGCATCTGGGGTCTTGAAAGCTTGCAAGTGGTCATTTAAGATACATGTCTATTGGTCCCATCATGTTGGGAGCAAAGGAGAATGAAGAAAACCAAAGACACAAGGAAAATATTAGTCCAGTGGACTAATGGGCCACATGAACCACAGCCTCCACCGTCCTGAGCCCAGAAGAGCTACGTGGTGCCCGGCCACCACCATTGATCTCTCTTACAGGGATCACAGTAGAGGGTCCTGGACAGAGCAGGATAAAAATGTAGAAAATTCAAATTCACGAAAGAAGACCAGACTTACTGGTCTTACAGAGACTGCAGGAACCCCCAAGACCATGGCCCCGGACCCCTGTTAACTCAGAAGTAAAGCCGCTCCCCAAGTCCACCTTTCATCCAAAGATTGGAGAGGCCTGTAAAACAAAAAATAACATGCTTCTTAGTTAAATGATGTATACAAGACCACATGGGCAACACCTGTCCAAAAGGAAAGAGGAGAAGGCAGGAAAGGGATAGGGAACTGGAGGAATGGACATGGGGAACCTGGAGTGTAAAGGGAAATGGGGAGAGTGCCGACACATTGGCGGGATTGCAACCAATGTCACAAAATAATTTGTGTACAGATTTTTTAATGAAAAACAATTTGCACTGTAAACTTTCACCTAAAGTACAATAAAATTTAAAAAAAACTTTTAAAAGTCATTCTGAAATAACTCAAATTCTTTATTAGCATTTTTGCAACATTGTGAAGTAGAGAGCTCACAAATACACTTCTCAAAATTCCCCTTTTACCGCCTATCTGCTTCCCGCACATACACTAGCTGCACTCTGCCTTCGCCCTGAAAACTACCCCAGAATGCTTTTCCCAACCCAGTGCATCATTATCAGATGATAAAAGCTCTGGGGAAGGTAAGACTGCATAGGGAAAACATATAAGAGCAGTGGTAAGAAGCTGCATTTATGGCCAATTCAGGAAAACATAAGTGTATGTGCTACCTAAATATATAATTTTCATTCAAAATTAGTATAATTTCATTGATCTAATGAAAAGCCTTTTCATAAGGTATGAACGCATACATTATTGAAAAATATGACCATCGTCAATAAAAATGGGCACTCTTGTTTGAGCAATACAATATTTTAAAAGGAGAAACTTGGATTTTTTCATTTCCACAAATTTTAATTTTTGTATTTTTTCCATTTTTGTCAAGTATTTAATTCAGAAAGAACATGTGAAACATTTGTGTAAGCCATGAAACATAGTAGACACATACCTAAATAGCATCCAACTTAAGGCATAGTACACTGATATTTTTTTCCTGTGTCCCATTTCTCTGTGCCGCCTCCTCCCTCCTGCGATGTGACTGTTATCCCTTTTTTTTTTTTTTAATAAATCATACTCTTGCTCTTCTATATGGATTTACCATATTATTTAATTTAGAATTTTTCTGATCTTACATTCTGAAATAAGTTTTCAGGCAATATCATTTCCTGTGCATGTATAAATATATAATTCAAATCCTGCTGTTTGTATTTAGGTTAATATTTCATTGTTAGTATTTTGCTGTCATTAAAAATTCTTCAGAAACAAATTACTGCAATATCTGTAGAGTTGATATACTGTAATTTGCTTACCATTTTACCTTTTTTTTTTTTTTTTTTTGGCGAGGAAAACTGATTTATCTCTTTGTGGCAATACCTTTGTCTGTAAACCAAACCCATCGCCATCGAGTCAATTCCAACTCATAACGACCCTATAGGACAGAGTAGAACTGTCTCATAGAGTTTCCAAGGAGTGGCCGGTGGATTTGAACTGCCAATTTTTTTGGTTAGCAGCCAAGCTCCTAACCATTAGGCCACCAGGGCTCCCCTGTTTGTAGCTTCAATTATTTTACAGATAAGGGAGATTTTTCTTTTTGGTAATTTTGGAATTCTTGGTTGGGAAATTACTGGATCAGAGAGTATGGGTGTTTTTAAGACTGTCATTAAATCTTTTATGTCCAGAAAAATGGTGCCAATTTCTACTCTGACCACTATGAAAGGACACATGTGGGCTGACATTACTTGAATAGTTCACAATGTCAGGATTATATTCTGTTTCAGAAAAAATCATGTTAACAACAACAACAAAACACACAAAAAACAATAAAAATGGGCTGTGCTGTTGTTTCAGGCTGGAATTGTCTTTCCTGTTTGCCATAGGATTATTGTTCAGGGACCGTGTCATTTGGCCAGCTGTACTTGTGATGGTTAATTACAGGGCTGAGTCATCTATTCTCATCACTCTCCCTCTGAGAGTTTATCCATTCTTCTGACTTCAGCTGTCACCACTAGGGGGTGATTGTCAAATACATATTCAGCTCAGCGCTTTCACCAAGGAGTCCATGAGTGGTTCAAATGGCTAATGTGCTTACCAGCCAACTGAAAGGTTGGTTAGCGTCAAGCCAGGGGCTCCTCAGGAGAAAGTCCTGGCAGTCTACTTCTGAAAACTCAGCCGCTGGGAACCCTGTGGAGCACATTTCTACTCTGACACCCATGAGGTTGCCAGGAGTCAGAATAGGGTCGATGGCAACTGGTTAATAGTCTTTCACCAAAGTAAAGTTCCGTTTCTGTAATTGCTTAAGCAGACAGACTCTCTATGACCATAACAAATTCCCCTGAAGAAATAATCCCTTGCCTTGTCTTCTTACAGTGTTGTTAGTGAGATCATGAGAGTATTAACCAATTTTATTTTCTAATTTTTTGTGACAATTTCAGATTTATAAAAAATTGCAAAACCAGTACAAGGATTTCCCATGTAGCTTTCCCAGATTCGTAAAATGTTGACATTTTACCCTGTGTTGTTTTCTGCACTCTGTCTCTCCTGTACATACACACACACACACACACACAGACACTTATTGTTTTTCCTGGTTAACTGTTACTTTAAATCTTGGTGTTAATTTTGCCCCCCCCTTTTGTCCTTCATCTGAGGGGGGTTTTGTGGGGTAAGAGAAAGGGCATGGTTTTTAGAATTTTAAAGACCTCGGGTCTTTAAACTAGGTAAACTTGGGTATATTGCTCTTTCTGAGCTCCAGTGTCCTCATACAAAATGGTGTCTAGTGTACCAGTCCCAAAGGCTGTTGTGAGGGCTAAATGAGAGGATATGTGTCAAAAGTATGCTGTATGAATATTGGTCAGTCTTTCAAAGAACATCTGCCTAGTAGAGTGCCAGGCATTGTGCTAGGTACTGGAGATTCAGAAATAGCAGCTATTTCCTGTTCAGTCACTACATTTTGTCAATTCTCCCTTCAAAATATTTTCATTTTGATTTTTTTTCCATTTTTATTCTCTCTACCCTAATCCATAGCATCGTCATCTCGTGTCTGAGCTACTCTAACAACCAGCTGGTCCCTAAGTAATTTTTTTGGCATTTATATCAATGTAGACTAATAATTATTCTAACTGCTTGAGAGATGGTGTGATATTGTGGAAAAAGTATGGACTTGTAATCGGTAGATCTGAGTTTGTATTTGTGGCCCCTCTTCTTACAAGTATTGTGATACTGGGCAAGTCACTTTGCCACTTTCCTAATTTGAACTTACTCTTTTTTTTTTCTTTTCTTATAACAGGTGAATACCAGGGACTGTGCTGGGTACTAGGGAAATAAGGAAAGGGTTAGTAGGTTCCTTGAACTTGAACTGCTCATGGTCTAGTGGGGGAAACGGACATAATTGTAAATAGCTGTGGTATATGAAGGAATTGTGAAAAAAACTGGCTTTGGAGTCAGACATTAAAAAAAAAAGGCAGGATACATAGTGCCTAAAAGCCCGGACTTAATTCTGGAGTGAGATTGCCTAGGATCTAATTCTGGTGGTACCGTTTATTAGCTGTGTAACCCTGGCCAACTTACTTAACCTCTCAAAACTTCAGTTTCCTTGTCTGTAGAATAGGAAAACCGATGGAATTTAATTTATAGGCTTTATTTAATTTTAATTTATATGTATGTATATATATATATTTTTAATAACTTTTATTAAGCTTCAAGTGAACGTTTACAAATCCAATCAGTCTGTCACATATAAGTTTACATACATTTCACTCCCTACTCCCACTTGCTCTCCCCCTCTTGAGTCAGCCCTTTCAGTCTCTCCTTTCTTGACAATTTTGCCGGCTTCCCTCTCTCTCTATCCTCCCATCCCCCCTCCAGACAAGAGTTGCCAACACAATCTCAAGTGTCTACCTGATATAATTAGCTCACTCTTCATCAGTGTCTCTCTCCCACCCGCTGACCAGTCCCTTTCATGTCTGATGAGTTGTCTTCGGGGATGGTTCCTGTCCTGTGTCAACAGAAGGTCTGGGGAGCATGGCCGCCGGGATTCCTCCAGTCTCAGTCAGACCATTAAGTTTGGTCTTTTTATGAGAATTTGGGGTCTGTATCCCACTGATCTCCTGCTCCCTCAGGGGTCCTCTGCTGTGCTCCCTGTCAGGGCAGTCATCGATTGTGGCCGGGCACCAACTAGTTCTTCTGGTCTCAGGATGATGTAGATCTCTGGTTCATGTGGCCCTTTCTGTCTCTTGGGCTCTTAGTTGTCGTGTGGCCTTGGTGTTCTTCATTTTCCTTTGCTCCAGGTGGGTTGAGACCAATTGCTGCATCTTAGATGGCCGCTTGTTAGCATTTAAGACCCCAGACGCCATATTTCAAAGTGGGATGCAGAATGATTTCATAATAGAATTATTTTGCCAATTGACTTAGAAGTCCCCGCAAACCATGTTCCCCAGACCCCCGCGCTTGCTCCGCTGACCTTTGAAGCATTCATTTTATCCTGGAAACTTCTTTGCTTTTGGTCCAGTCCAATTGAGCTGACCTTCCATGTATTGAGTGTTGTCTTTCCCTTCACCTAAAGCAGTTCTTATCTACTGATTAATCAATAAAAAACCCTCTCCCACCCTCCCTCCCTCCCCCCCTCATAACCACAAAAGTATGTGTTCTTCTCAGGTTTACGATTTCTCAAGATCTTATAATAGTGGTCTTATACAATATTTGTCCTTTTGCCTCTAATTTCGCTCAGCATAATGCCTTCCAGGTTCCTCCATGTTATGAAATGTTTCACAGATTCGTCACTGTTCTTTATCAATGCGTAGTATTCCATTGTGTGAATATACCACAATTTATTTACCCATTCATCCGTTGATGGACACCTTGGTTGCTTCCAACTTTTTGCTATTGTAAACAGAGCTGCAATAAACATGGGTGTGCATATATCTGTTTGTATGAAGGCTCTTGTATCTCTAGGGTATATTCCTAGGAGTTGGATTTCTGGGTTGTATGGTAGTTCTATTTCTAACTGTTTAAGATAACGCCAGATGGATTTCCAAAGTGGTTGTACCATTTTACATTCCCACCAGCAGTGTATGAGAGTTCCAATCTCTCTGCAGCCTCTCCAACATTTATTATTTTGTGTTTTTTGGATAAATGCCAGCCTTGCTGGTGTGAGATGGAATCTCATCGTAGTTTTAATTTGCATTTCTCTAATGGCTAATGATCGAGAGCATTTTCTCATGTATCTGTTGGCTGCCTGAATATCTTCTTTAGTGAAATGTGTGTTCATATCCTTTGCCCACTTCTTGATTGGGTTGTTTGTCTTTTTGTGGTTGAGTTTTGACAGAATCATGTAGATTTTAGAGATCAGGCGCTGGTCGGAGATGTCATAGCTGAAAATTCTTTCCCAGTCTGTAGGTGGTCTTTTTACTCTTTTGGAGAAGTCTTTAGATGAGCATAGGTGTTTGATTTTTAGGAGCTCCCAGTTATCGGGTTTCTCTTCATCATTTTTGGTAATGTTTTGTATTCTGTTTATACCTTGTATTAGGGCTCCTAGGGTTGTCCCAATTTTTTCTTCCATGATCTTTATCGTTTTAGTCTTTATGTTTAGGTCTTTGATCCACTTGGAGTTAGTTTTTGTGCATGGTGTGAGGTATGGGTCCTGTTTCATTTTTTTGCAAATGGATATCCAGTTATGCCAGCACCATTTGTTAAAAAGGCTATCTTTTCCCCAGTTAATTGACACTGGTCCTTTGTCAAATATCAGCTGCTCATACGTGGATGGATCTATGTCTGGGTTCTCAATTCTGTTCCATTGGTCTATGTGTCTGTTGTTGTACCAATACCAGGCTGTTTTGACTACTGTGGCTGTATAGTAGGTTCTGAAGTCAGGTAAGGTGAGGCCTCCCACTTTCTTCTTCTTTTTCAGTAGTGCTGTGCTTATCCGGGACTTCTTTCCCTTCCATATGAAATTGGTGATTTGTTCTCTATCCCCTTAAAATATGACATTGGAATTTGCATCGGAAGTGCGTTAAATGTATAGATGGCTTTTGGTAGAATAGACATTTTTACTATGTTAAGTCTTCCTATCCATGAGCAGGGTATGTTTTTCCACTTAAGTATGTCCTTTTGAATTTCTTGTAGTAGAGCTTTGTAGTTTTCTTTTGTATAGGTCTTTTACATCCTTGGTAAGATTTATTCCTAAGTATCTTATCTTCTTGGAGGCTACTGTGAATGGTATTGATTTGGTTATTTCCTCTTCGGTGTTCTTTTTGTTGATGTAGAGGAATCCAAGTGATTTTTGTATGTTTATTTTATAACCTGAGACTCTGCCAAACTCTTCTATTAGTTTCAGTAGTTTTCTGGAGGATTCCTTAGGGTTTTCTGTGTATATAATCATGTCATCTGCAAATAGTGATAACTTTACTTCTTCCTTGCCAATCCGAATGCCTTTTATTTCTTTGTCTGGCCTAATTGCCCTGGCTAGGACTTCTAGCACGATGTTGAATAAGAGCGGTGATAAAGGGCATCCTTGTCTGGTTCCCGTTCTCAAGGGAAATGCTTTCAGGTTCTCTCCATTTAGAGTGATATTGGCTGTTGGCTTTGCATAGATGCCCTTTATTATGTTGAGGAATTTTCCTTCAATTCCTATTTTGGTAAGAGTTTTTATCATGAATGGGTGTTGGACTTTGTCAAATGCCTTTTCTGCATCAATTGATAAGATCATGTGGTTTTTGTCTTTTGTTTTATTTATGTGATGGATTACATTAATGGTTTTTCTGATATTAAACCAGCCTTGCATACCTGGTATAAATCCCACTTGATCAGGGTGAATTATTTTTTTGATGTGTTGTTGGATTCTATTGGCTAGAATTTTGTTGAGGATTTTTGCATCAATGTTCATGGGGGATATAGGTCTATAATTTTCTTTTTTTGTAATGTCTTTACCTGGTTTTGGTATCAGGGAGATGGTGGCTTCATAGAATGAGTTGGGTAGTATTCCGTCATTTTCTATGCTTTGGAATACCTTTAGTAGTAGTGGTGTTAACTCTTCTCTGAAAGTTTGGTAGAACTCTGCAGTGAAGCCGTCCGGGCCAGGGCTTTTTTTTGTTGGGAGTTTTTTGATTACCGTTTCAATCTCTTTTTTTGTTATGGGTCTATTTAGTTGTTCTACTTCTGAATGTGTTAGTTTAGGTAGGTAGTGTTTTTCCAGGAATTCATCCATTTCTTCTAGGTTTTCAAATTTGTTAGAGTACAGTTTTTCATAATAATCTGAAATGATTCTTTTAATTTCATTTGGTTCTGTTGTGATGTGGTCCTTCTCATTTCTTATTCGGGTTATTTGTTTCCTTTCATGTATTTCTTTAGTCAGTCTAGCCAATGGTTTATCAATTTTGTTAATTTTTTCAAAGAACCAGCTTTTGGCTTTGTTAATTCTTTCAATTGTTTTTCTGTTCTCTAATTCATTTAGTTCAGCTCTAATTTTTATTATTTGTTTTCTTCTGGTGCCTGATGGATTCTTTTGTTGCTCAGTTTCTATTTGTTCAAGTTGTAGGGACAGTTCTCTGCTTTTGGCTCTTTCTTCTTTTTGTATGTATGCATTTATTGATATAAATTGGCCTCTGAGCACTGCTTTTGCTGTGTCCCCGAGGTTTTGATAGGAAGTATTTTCATTCTCGTTGCTTTCTAAGAATTTCCTTATTCCCTCCTTGATGTCTTCTATAACCCAGTCTTTTTTCAGGAGGGTATTGTTCAGTTTCCAAGTATTTGATTTCTTTTCCCTAGTTTTTCTGTTATTGATCTCTAGTTTTATTGCCTTGTGGTCTGAGAAGATGCTTTGTAATATTTCGATGTTTTGGACTCTGCAAAGGTTTGTTTTATGACCTAATATGTGGTCTATTCTAGAGAATGTTCCATGTGCGCTAGAAAAAAAGTATATTTTGCAGCAGTTGGGTGGAGAGTTCTGTATAAGTCAATGAGGTCAAGTTGGTTGATTGTTGTAATTAGATCTTCCGTGTCTCTGTTGAGCTTCTTACTGGATGTCCTGTCCTTCTCCGAAAGTGGTGTGTTGAAGTCTCCTACTATAATTGTGGAGGTATCTATCTCGCTTTTCAATTCTGTTAAAATTTGATTTATGTATCTTGCAGCCCTGTCATTGGGTGCATAAATATTTAATATGGTTATGTCTTCCTGATCAATTGTCCCTTTTATCATTATATAGTGTCCTTCTTTATCCTTTGTGGTGGATTTAAGTCTAAAGTCTATTTTGTCAGAAATTAATATTGCTACTCCTCTTCTTTTTTGCTTATTGTTTGCTTGATATACTTTTTTCCATCCTTTGAGTTTTAGTTTGTTTGTGTCTCTAAGTCTAAGGTGTGTCTCTTGTAGGCAGCATATAGATGGATCGTGTTTCTTTATCCAGTCTGTGACTCTCTGTCTCTTTATTGGTGCATTTAGTCCATTTACATTCAGGGTAATTATAGATAAATAAGTTTTTAGTGCTGTCATTTTGATGCCTTTTTATGTGTGTTGTTGACAATTTCATTTTTCCACATACTTTTTTGTGCTGAGGCGTTTTTCTTAGTAAATTGTGAGATCCTCATTTTCATAGTGCTTGACTTTATGTTAGTTGAGTCGTTACGTTTTTCTTGGTTTTTATCTTGAGTTATAGAGTTGTTATACCTTTTTGTGGTTACCTTATTATTTACCCCTATTTTTCTAAGTAAAAACCTAACTTGTATTGTTCTATATCGCCTTGTATCACTCTCCATATGGCAGTTCAGTGCCTCCTGTATTTAGTCCCTCTTTTTGATTTTTGTGATCTTTTACCTATTGACTTCCATGATTCCCTGTTATGTGTATTTATTTTTTTTTTTAATTAATCTTAATTTGTTTGTTTTTGTGATTTCCCTATTTGAGTTGATATCAGGACGTTCTGTTTTGTGACCTTGTGTTGTGCTGATATCTGATATTATTGTTTCTCTGACCAAACAATATCCTTTAGTATTTCTTGTAGCTTTGGTTTGGTTTTTGCAAATTCTCCAAACTTGTGTTTGTCTGTAAATATCTTAATTTCGCCTTCATATTTCAGAGAGAGTTTTGCTGGATATATGATCCTTGGCTGGCAGTTTTTCTCCTTCAGTGCTCTGTATATGTCGTCCCATTCCCTTCTTGCCTGCATGGTTTCTGCTGAGTAGTCAGAACATATTCTTACTGATTCTCCCTTGAAGGAAACCTTTCTTTTCTCCCTGGCTGCTTTTAAAATTTTCTGTTTATCTTTGGTTTTGGTGAGTTTGATGATAATATGTCTTGGTGTTTTTCTTTTTGGATCAATCTTAAATGGGGTTCGATGAGCATCTTGGATAGCTATCCTTTCGTCTTTCATGATGTCAGGGAAGTTTTCTGTCAGGAGTTCTTCAACTATTTTCTCTGTGTTTTCTGTCCCCCGTCCCTGTTCTGGGACTCCAATCACCCGCAGGTTATCCTTCTTGATAGAGTCCCACATAATTCTTAGGGTTTCTTCATTTTTTTAATTCTTTTATCTGATTTTTTTTCAGCTATGTTGGTGTTGATTCCCTGGTCCTCCAGATGTCCCAGTCTGCATTCTAATTGCTCGAGTCAGCTCCTCTGACTTCCTAGTGCGTTGTCTAATTCTGTTATTTTATTGTTAATCTTTTGGATTTCTACATGTTGTCTCTCTATGGATTCTTGCAACTTATTAATTTTTCCACTATGTTCTTGAATAATCTTTTTGAGTTCTTCAACAGTTTTATCAGTGTGTTCCTTGGCTTTTTCTGCAGTTATCCTAATTTCATTTGTGATATCATTAAGCATTCTGTAAATTAGTTTTTTATATTCTGTATCTGATAATTCCAAGATTGTATCTTCATTTGGGGAAGATTTTGATTCTTTTGTTTGGGGGGTTGGAGAAGCTGTCATGGTCTGCTTCTTTAAGTGGTTTGATATGGATTGTTGTCTCCGTGCCATCACTGGGAAACTAGTTTTTCCAGAAAATCCGCTAAAAAAAAAAAAATGCAGTCAGATCCCTATCAGAGTTCTCCCTCTGGCTCAGGCTATTCAGATGTTAATGAAGCCACCTGGGGAGGGTGGGGGAGGGAACAGAGAGATAGGAGAGTAGCACCTCAGAATATAGCCAGAGTTGCTTGTCTTGCTTGTAATGACTATTATATCTGAGATTCCCGCAGGTGCCTCACCTATGTGTGCTGGCTGTGTGGAGTTTGCCCCTGGGGGGTCTGGCCCGCTGGAGTCACAGTCAGATCCTCCACTTCCAGCCCCACGCCCAGCGTCAAGGCTCCCCTACTGTGACGGTGCACTCTCGACTCCAAAATCAGTCGCTGCCTCTCGGGGACTTCTCGTCCCTCCAGCCACGTGGCCGTGCCGCCTCCGAGAACCAGTTGGGCCTCCTCCCGGGGTTAGTTCAGATGGGTGGAGCAGCTCCCCGTGCTTGTGCTGTGACCGAGTGTCCCGGCTGGGACGCTGTTCTCCCCGCTCCAATACCAGTCGCTGCCTCCCAGGGACTTCTACCGGCTGCGTCCCACGCCGCTCGCGCGACCCGGCTGGGCCCCTTCCCGGGGTTCGTTCAGCGGGGTGGAGCAGCTCTCTGTGCTTGTGCCGTACCTGACTGGTACGCTGGCTCCAGGCTCTGGAAACAATCGCTGCTTCCCCGTATTAGTTCGTTCTCTGTCTCTAAATCTGTGTTTGTTGTTCAGGGTTCGTAGATTGTAATGTATGTGATCGATTCACTTGTTTTTCCGAGTCTTTGTTGTAAGAGGGATCCGAGGTAGCGTCTGCCTAGTCCGCCATCTTGGCTCCGCCTCTATATGTATATTTTTATATGTAATTTTATTTACTTATGAAAAGTAAATAAAAATATATTTATATCAGACACTTAGCATAGTTTCTGGCACATAGTAAGTGCCCAACAATTATGATTATGCTATTATTATATTAGTTAAGGGATTTTAAGCATAGGGCTTGGCCATGGTCATGAATTGGAATCCTGGCTCAGCAACGTGCTGACTATGTGATAATGGAAAAGATACTTAGGCTAAGCCTCAGTTTCCTGATCTCTGAAATGAGTATTGCAATGTGCCTGTCATATAGGGCTGAATGAGCTCATGAATCTGAAGAGCTCTGCACCAGGACCTGACACATAGTAAACACTTCACAATAAGATAGCTGTTGTGATTTTTATTCTTGCTTTGCCATCTGCTGGTTGTTTTTATCTTGGACATGTAAATTAATCTTTTGGAACCTGAGTTTACCTACTCAAAGTTGTTTTGAGAGTTGCAAGTACATATAAAGTACTTAGATTAGTTC